>NW_017732596.1:22335-45367 GCF_001890085.2 Hipposideros armiger
GTCCTCAGTTCCATCTATGGCATTTGAAATGCCACACTTCTTAAATGACTTGACAACGATCTCAATCTTGATATTATCCCAGGATCTTTTCACCCAGGTACAAACTTCTCCTATAGTTGGTTTCTTCACTCTTCCTGCTAGTGTCAAATTGTCCCCAGAAGACTTCATCCATTGGTTCCATTAGTCTCTCATGGCAGCTTTGAACGGTTTGTTGCTGACATCACGTGGTTGGAGCTGGGATGTCAAGCCTCCAGGTATGACGGCAAGTTTTGTTTTTTGCTCTGCAGCAATCTTCTTTGTGTGTTTTGTTATGTGTGCCCGGAACTGATCAAGCACCAATAGGGCAGGTTTGTGTAAGAGCCCACGTGGTCTCCTGTTCCAAACTTTCTCAAACCAGATCTTCATCCCATCCTGATCCATCCAACCCTTGTCATGAATGTGGACAATCACTCCTCAAGGAATGTCTTCTTTTGACATTGTTTTGTGTTTGAAAATCAGCATGGGAGGCAGTTTGGTTCCGTTGGCACAAGCTAGAACAACTGATAATGGCTCTTTTCATGTCCACTTGACTTCACATCTTTCTCTCTCACTTGGAATTTCTTCCTTTCTCCCTAACAATCCTTACTCCTGGTTCAAGCTTCTTGTTGCCTCCATGCAGCTTTTCAATAGCACTTAGTGTCCTTATTGGTCTCTCTCTTTTCTCAGTTTTTTGCCCCTCACTTACCTCAAGTGTTGAGCACCCCCTTGTATTTTTCTGGTCATTTATGGTTTGCACCCTAAGTTACTTCACATGTATTATCTTATTTGATGAGTATTAATTTCATACTGCACATGTATAGAACTCATCTCAGTGATCCCTGAACTTCTCTTAAGAACAGGATTTAAATTTTATGCTTCTTTGTATCACACAAAGTATTTAACTCAGTGTTTCTCCAGTGAGATGTTTTGATCACCTGGAGAAGCCGTTGAAATGTCAGGTCCCAGATCTCACCTCTAGGCACTCTGTGTTCCTTCATTTGAGGGAAGCCCAGGGGTGAGCACTTCTAAAATTTGTCCTCCAGTTCCCGATCCCAGTGCTTCTTATGCCACCAAAGTTTGAAAAGCACTGACCTGCTCAATACTAGTCTAAAACAATGCTGAACAGATACAAATTAAATGGAGTTGGAAACATTCTCATTAGACCTAAAACATTTCTAATTTCCAATTTCTCATTTGAGTTGAAAGGAAGGAAGAATAATGTGAAGGAAAGGACGCTTACATGCAGACAAGATACTGGGAGGAGCAATGCAGGCGTCTTCTTTTACTGAGGCTCTCATAGAGCTATTGTTTGTGACCCATGAGGTTGGTATTATTATTGTACTGATTTTAGAGACAAGGATACTCATTCATAGGGAGGGTAATTTAGGCAATGCACATAGCTCCTAATAGGTGGCTGAGCAACATTTGAATATGGACCAAACTGTCCCTATGAAGAGGGCAGAGGTATATTGTTTTCTTCAGTAAGAACAGAGATGGTAGGTGCTTAATACAGTCATCCCTCAGTATCTGTGGGTGATTGGTTTGAGATACCAAAATTCTTGGATGCTCAAGTCCTTTAGTCGGCCCTCTGTATCCATGGGTTCTGCATTTGCAGATTCAACCAACCTTAGATTGTAATAATATTTGTTGAATGATTGAACAAAAATCAGGAAGGAAAGACCTCGGAATTTAAAGCTCTCTAATTCTACCAATTCCCTTAACATGGGATAAATGGTGGGCTCATCTGCCCATGGTAATGTGATGTGAAGTGCTTCTCTTTGTGGCTTCCTGTATGCTTGGAGAACTTGTTAAAATGCCAATTCCCAGGGCTTCACTCTGAAAAATTCTGAATTCTCAAGACAGGTGGGGCCCAAGGAGGAGCATATTTTTTAGATCAACACCTGAGTCATCCCTATGTAGATCAAAATTTGAAAGACATGGATGGGCTTGCTGCTCTGGCTGAAGGACCTGACATATCCTGTTGGGGCGGCTGTCTCCCTACCTTCCAGGTGTTTGTGTGTCTACTCAGCACACTGCCTGCTCTGATAAATCCACTTCATAACCCTGAGTTGGAAGGTTGAGGGAGGCATTTTCTATAGAACTGGCTTGCTGGAAGCTGTAGGCAGACTTGCCTCCAGGAGAAATTTCAGCCCAAAATGGGCAAATGTGATTCTGCTTCTCTGGTGTGTGGCAACACTTGAGGGGTACAGTGGCATGAAGATGTGGCAGTAATTGTGAAACTGGCACTTGGTGAATGGCTGAGGGCTTGGAGAACACTAGTCTGGGGAAATAAGCACCCTTGGGTGATTCAGGTGCAGTACAAAAGATGAAACAGGGTCTCAAGGTGCTGGGACCCCTTTTCCCTGTGCTCTTCTCCTTTGGTACTTCGGACCTATTGTGGTACCTGCAGCCTCTCCTCTCTCGGGTTGGAGTCACCTGGGGACCCTTTAAAGCACCACTACCTGGCCTTACCTTGGACCACCTGGAATATCTTTGGGTAGGGCTGAAGGTGGCAGAACATTTACAATGCTCCCCGTGTGGGTTCTTATTTGCAATCAGAGTTGAGAATAATATATCCACAACTCTGTTTACTACAAGGATGAGCAGATCTGTAGTACAAATTACACACAGATGAAGCAAGTTGTAAAGACATCACATCACAGAGGCTTCAAGAGCCAGCCTATTTCAGTCTATTTCTACCCTCAGGCTCAGACCAAGCTCCCGTCTCTGGAAAGACCCCTCCTCCTTTCCTCTCTGCTCAGGCCTCAGTTTGGAACCTCAAGATTGCTTACAAAAACGTATCTACAATTCCTTTGTTTGGGGAAGTCATTGCTTTACTCTTTCCCTAAACTAAAGGTTCCCCTTGTAAACATATCCTTGGCCTGGCTAACATTCCTCTCTAATCCTTATTTTTATTGCTTTTCTACAGAACTCATTACCTTTCTCTGCAGTAGGAAAGCAGTACAGAGAGGTGATTCAGAGTATGGGCTTCAGAGTTAGGTTTGAGTTCAAACTCTGGCTTTGCCACTCTTATTGAGTGACTTGGGGTAAATCACTTAACTCATCTATACCTCTGTTTTCTTATCTTTAAAATGGGGATAATAGAACCTACCTTATAAAGCTATTGGGAGTATTCAATGAATTAATTAGAACCTGATGCTCGTAAGTGTTCAATAAACCTTAACTATTATAATGATTAAACCAGGCCCACTATATAAAGGAGGGGCCTGATTTTCTTTTCATACTTCTTTACAGGGTCATGGAACCTTCCCGGGAGAAGGCAAAAAATAGTGACTGAGTCCTATCAGATGTCAGGCACTTTATACCCACAGTCTGTTTTAGCTCCTCACTGATTCCATGAGATAGGTATTCAACCAATTACAGGACGGAGAAGCCAAAACTCCAAGAGCTTAAATACTGATAGTGAGTGAGCCAGGTCAAATGTGAACACAGGCCTGTTTCAATTCCAAAGTTCTTCCCTCTCATGAAGCCAAGCTTTTGATAAAAGGCAGAAGGCCTGGAACAGTTGCATGAGGAAGACTTTTCCTCACTTGAGCAAGAAAAACCCAGTTCCCTTTTTTCAAACCTGCCTCCATTTCTCTCACTTTTACAAGTACATTATCATTGGCTCTTCTAGGATGAAGGCCGCACAAATGACCTCGGTCTCTTTGGTAAGGAGGTGAAACACACAGGATGAGAAATAGACATTCCAAATTTAGAATATTGAGCAAGAAACCATTGAAGAGTGTTTATTGTCAAATATAAAACAGATCTTTCTATAAAAACAGACAAACTTTCCAGATATCTGTTCTATATTTTTCCAGCATTTTTTACATCATCATTTCATGTAAAAATGTACATAATGTTATATTGGCAATATGCCTGTGACAAAACTTAACTACAGAGTAAAACTCATAACCAAGTTTGTACATCGATCATTTACATTCCTAGTAATTCTCACTAATCCCAATTGTGATGAGCAGTGTCTTAATTGTAATGAGCACTAATGCTCCATTACAAAGACCCCATTGAAGTTTTTATATTAATTTCTTTTATGAAAAACCATTTGCTTACTTGATAGTATAATGAATGCCATTGTTAGAAAATAACAAAAATGAATCAAAATAAGCCAATGTCACTTATGCTTCAATTTTCCTATTTGACTATAAAAGAAATTTTCTGGTTTTATAAACACTTTGTAAGAGTCTCACAGTTACTGGATTACATTAATAAATTCCCACAAAATGGAATAAATCAGCCAGACTAATTACTTTCTGTAATCACTCCCTTCATCTCCAAATTTAATAGTCCTGCATTATACTAACTCCCCCACTACAACTGATTATTACTGGAATTTATAATGCTAAATCTTAATAGTGAATGATAAAGCTGCAACCATGTCAGCAACCAATATGAAGCCTATTGACTCACTTATTTTAGGGCTTGGAGATAATTGCAAATCACAAATATTTTTTGAGCTGAAAAATATCTTACAATCATTGACTTCTGCCCCTCCACTCGTAACTCCACCTGCCCCTTGTTTTTTTCTGACCTAGATGTGACTTGTTCTAGGTCACTTACTACATTGAAGGAAAGAAGAACTCCTGAAAATTGCCATCAATCCATGGGTAATTCTACTACTTTGTTGCTAATGAGTAGATTGAGGTAATGAGGTATATGATATAATGCATATAAAGCAATACCACAGAATGTGGCACATACCAGCTGCTCAAGAAATTGTGGCTACTATTACTGTGATTGTTATTGCTATTAAGTATAACATGAACTTGGTTTATGCCAAGCTCTTTTTATAATACTATATTGATGTTACTGGAAAACAAAAATAGATAAACATCTTCTTTAAGATGGAATAGAACCACAAGTCCCCTCAAGATAAACTGGGTCTCTTCAAGGTTGGCATAGGTTGGGAGAATTTGGGTAAGGTAGTAGGGAGGGTGAGCAAAATTTACAACATTATCTTATTAATATTAGGTTCATCAAAAGAATATTATTTCTTTCACCTTGGTAATGTGATCAAAGAAAGGAGGAGGACACTGAGGATACACACAATCATAACTTGGTTTTTCCCAAACATATTCTTCTGTTGTACATATGTGTACTCTTACACACTCATAATGTATACGTTAGTTTCTTGTATTAAACAAAGAGATACTCTTTGCACAGGAATGGCCCACAACTACTTTCCAATCCAAGAAGAATGTAAATGAGACAAGGGTGACATGTAGTCTTGTTTTGGACAATAACAGATCACAGGCATCAATGTTTCTCATGGGCTTGATTTCAACAGTCTTCACTAACTTTGTTTTTATGATTTTCCAAGTATAGAATGGGGAAAGTCTGTGGATTCAGTAATCCTCAAGGAGAAAAAAAAGTCCCCTCTAAGGGGAAACACAGAATTTCATGGGGTCACCTGTTCAAACTGTAATGCCCCTTGCCTGCTGTCATCTTTCACCCCCCCATCTCTCTGATACATTTACCTGCAGAATGCTCCAGCACACTTGAACTCCTAAGATGGGGTGGTAGAGTGGGTATTGAGGGGAATTGTACTTGAGAATGTTGGGACTGGCAAGAAAGCTTGAGAACCACCAGTAGATGGTATCAGAATTTCTTCCCAATTCAATGGTGCAATCAGTACAAGTAAAGTCCTCAAATATAACTGCCCGCGGTGGGAAGAGAGCAGGCAGAGTTAGTTTTCATGTACAAGTGAAAACAAGGACACACTGTTGAAAAGGCAAGGGAAATCAGGTGTTCGCAGAAAGTAAAGTTTGTGTTTCCAATCCTTTTAAGACATTTCCTCAATGTGAGACAAATGTCTTTGCTGGAACAAGATTGGCTCTATCTTTAAGGGATCTTTCCAACATGATTCTCTCTCTTTCTTATGGCATCCCATCCATATGAGCATAATACTGCTTTTTACCCATGAATTGTTTCTACTTTGGTTTCCAATTCCGTTTTTCCCCCTGCATTGCATCATATAAAAAACACAGCAAATGTTTAACCATCCTTTTTCATTAGTTTCTTACTTATGCTTTAAACACGTTTCCATGCCAAACCCTTAGACAGTTTTTGCGTGTGGGAAAATTGAAATCTGACAGGTTTCACACTACATTGTTTTTTTAAGCTTAGAAAAACTTTGCATTGAGTTCCCTGGGCTCTGCATCATGGCTTTGAAGACTTTTTTGGCACATATATGTCTTAATAATTTGCCAATTTTCTGTAATTGGGCTTTATGCTACATGTGCAGAATGCCTTAAAAGCATTCTGTCCAAAGGACAATTTTGCACCAGGTAAAAGGTGTACTGTTTTCAGAATTTTAATTGTTGATGGACAAGCTGCAGCCATTTGGAGGTGCCTTTCCATCTAACTATTTAAGGCACTCTACCCTTCTCTGATGTCACATCTATGGTTCATAAGAGAGCATTTACATTCTATGTGCGTTTTAAATATATAATCTATTTCCCTTGCCTGAACACGTTTTTGCCTTAGATAGAAATGTGAAAAATGAGTCAGGACCAGGACTCTCAGGACCAGTTACTTGTCCAAGCTCCTTCCTGGACTGCTTCTTATGACAACAGGACCAAGTTTGACATATAAACCATGCAACCTTCCATACTGGAGAGCACAAAATAAGAAGTAGTAAATGTAGGCACTTCCATTACACACAAATATAACTTTCCCTAAGTACTTGTAATGTAAACATGGATTTAAATGCCTTGTTCTGAAGTCCTACATAGTTAATAACTGATAAAGTTACAAAGTGAGAGAGAAGGAAACCAACACCAAGTAATGAATCGGGTACTATGTTAAATGTCTTATACCAGCTCTGCTGGGTATTTGCTATTGTTTTCACTATACATGGAAATTTTAGGCACAAATAACTGAAAAGGTAGTAAGTGGTGAGGCTTATGAATCCAGGTCTGCTGGCTTCAAATCACGCCACCTTATTTCTCAGATACAATAAGTGGATTTAAGAAAACCCTAACAGTATCAGGAAACCCTAAGGAAAGGGCATTAGTCATTGGGTAGTTCCATTATAGGACTCATTAATTAATTTATCCTTTTATTTGCTGAGTCCGGACTCTGTGTTGGGTACTATAGTTAGTGCTAGGGATACCTAGGTAAATAAGATTCTATTCCTTTCATCAAAGAGCACGACACTCTAGAGGGGATATTATTCAAATGTGGTTAAATGCTTTTAGGAAATTGGCTCTGACTTGTTCACCCCATAGCAAGATATCTGTCAAGATTTTCCCATAGAATTGCTCTGCCTGGATGGTGGATTGAAGGAGATGATGTCTAGTCCCACCACTTTCTGAGCTGCAAAGTAGGAGTTAACAAGGGCTCCTCACTGACCCCACAGGAGGGGAGCTCACTTCCTTAGGGAGTAGCTGCTGTCTGCTCTTGCATTTTAGTTTATAGAAAGGACATTGAAGATAAATTTGAAAATTAATGACCATTGAGTTCCATTTACTGCCAGAAAGGTCAGAGAAATATAAAGTAAAAGACTGGATAATCCAGTCATGCTATCACAGGGGAAAGCAATAAATCTATAAGAAAAATTGTAACTAAACTAAAATTACTCAAGAAAGAAACAAACATACCTAGAAAAAGAAATAATCATCAGAAGTCTAACTAAAACCCAGATCTTCTCACTTCTAGTCCAGGTAAAATGTTTCTGTTTTCTGTGATGAAATCCTAAGTTTCTAAGGTTCAGGTTGTAGAAAATGGCCATAACTTTCCATGAAATATTCTTGTAACATGATCCAATCAATGAAAAGTATAAGCTGAAGGGATAATTCTTGGGAATTTTCTTTTTCAAGAATTCATAAACATGTTTTATTGTACAACATTTATTATGAAAATACAGCTCAAAGTAATTTTAAAGAAAGACAAAGGTGATCTTTATGAAAAAATCCTCTTCCATCAGTAAATGTCTAATAAGTAAATTACTGATTTTTCCCTAAAATATTCTTAATTTATGTTTGCTGTCATAGAATTATAAAATTATTAAAATCATAGAATTATAAAATAATTGAAATCATACAATTAATATATGATTTGCTCTTTCATGTCATGCATGTTAGCATCAGATGTGATTAAAAAGTTTAGAAGAGTGAAATATTGACTTAGTGGTCACATGAACCAGTTCCAAACCCAATAAATCATGGCAATGGATGTTAGAGCTGTTTATTATACAAGGTAGCAGTGGTCAAGAAGGGGACCACAACAATTTTTCATAACTATTAACTTCAAGTATGATTTGTTCCGCAATTTCAAGTGAAACCAGTACTTTCAATAACAAGTGGGAAAAACCTAACTCTAAAAGTAAACAATGTGTAGTTTGTAAACAAGCACCCAAAATATCTGATTTTGACAATAAAAGCCCATTTCTCATAAAAGGTATGATGGGAAAATACTGGAATTGAATCCATTAAGTCACTTGAAAAGATATTATACATAAAGCGATTAGATCTGTTATCTGAACCAGGCTTATACCTGTCAGGGCTGCCAGTTTCTTCCTGCCAACTACATTTGAGGACTTGAGACCAGATCCTCCAGAACAGCCAGGAAATAAATATGAGAAAACATACATCTCTCTTGCCCAATGAATTTTCATGGAATGCTCAAATTATTATACAACTCATTCACATTAGTGATGTCACAGATACACTAGTTAAATGTGGACTGTGAGGAGAGCCTGCATATGACTGAGAGAGAAAAGGCTCCTTCATGTGTTTGTCAGCATTGGGGCCTGGGAGGGTTGTAGAGGAAGAAATAAACAACATTCTGAACTTCTGTCATCAGTACCAATAATTACACAGAAATTGTTTCATGCCAAGGTGAATGACAGGGATTGGATTAACCTTCTGGCTGGACCCACCAAAAATACAGGAAACAGTGCTTTGATAAATACTGCACATCAGGCAATGAAGAACAATAATCTCTGAGGAATGAGTATAAACAAGATGATCTCTAAAATCACCCAAGCTTACTGTACTGAGAGAGGTTCCAGTATTGAAATTCTCTTTCCCAGCTCTGGAAGGGGAAACTCAGGAAAAGTCTGGCAAATTCCATGAGTTGAAGAGATGTAGCTTGTAGTTGAGAAGGGATTTAGGGATGCCATGGTAGCTAAATTTCAGAGGACAGAGTACCTGGGGAACTGCATATAGAGAACTCCAGAGACCAAAAGAGGGTCATCCTTACACACTCTGCAGAGTACAGTCTAGTGCATGTACATGAGGAAACTACCCTAGATTGGCAAAAGAACCACCAGAAGGGATTAGAGGTAACAGTACCTAGTGTTCATACAAGGCAGGAAAAAGCGCCTGTCCCACTAGCCTGAGTAAAAACCCTCATGATTATGAAGCATTGGGTAGAGTACATAGAAGGACTTTGCCCCAGAAGTGAGGAATAATTCATCCTACAATGTCTCTCCTAACAAATATTTAAAAAAAAATAGGATCTGAAAGTCTCAAAATATTTCTATGCAATTGAATTGCCTTCCATAACTACTTATGAGTAGTTTTAGGAATACAAACTATTCATCACCCACCAAGGTAAAAATAACAATGTCTGGCATCCAAGTAAACATTACCAGGCATACAAAAATTCAAGCAACTTAAAGAGGAGAAAAATAAATATGGAAACCAACCCAAATTTGATAGAGATGTTAAATCAGTAACCAAAGTTAGATATACCCCATGTATACAAAAAGTTAAGTAGAGACACTGAAGATATAAAAGACCCAAACTAAACTTCTATTGATGAAAACTGTAATGTGTGAAAAGAAAAATACAGTGGGTGATGTTAGCAGATTAGATGTTGCAGGAAAACATTAGTAAACTTGAAGACACAGGAGTGGAAAGTATACAAATTGTAACACAAAAAGAAAAAGGAATAACGAACAGTTAACAGTGAGCTGAGGGACAATTTCTATTGCCCTAATATATATGTTGTTAGAGTTCTCAAAAAGAGATGTATGTTTGAATAAATAATGGTAAAAAAATTCCAGATTTGATGAAAACTATTGTATATACAATCAGTTCCCAAAACTCAATAAGCCCCAAGGACAATAAAAAAATAAAACTGTATCACACTCAAGACTAGTGATAGTGTGAAAATCTTAAAAGCAGTCAGAGGAAAAAAGACTTGTTACATACAAAGGAACAACAATAAGAAGTGCAGGTTTCTTGTCAGATATAATGCAGGTGAGAAGATGGTGGGGCAACATCTTTAAAGTAGTGAAACAAAAACTGTCACCCTAGAAATCTATACCCAGGAAAAATATACCAGCAAATTTGCACTATAAAATATGTAAAAGAAATTCTTTTATGCAGAAGAAAAATAATAAGAAATAAAAATGTGGACATATATAAAGAGCAACATGAGAAATTATAATACATGAGTAAGTTTGCTTTTTATTTATTAAAAATATTCAAAGCAGAATTGACCCATTTAAGCAAATATAGCAACAGTGTATATGGGATTTATAACATGTATAAAAGTAAAATAAAATGTATGACAACAACAGCACAAATTTTGAGAAGGTTGAAATTGTAGTTTATCATTGAACAGCTCTTACACTACACAAGAAGTGGTATAATACCACTTAAATTTGAATTAATGATGCCCTAAAGCAACCATCGATTTACCAAAATAGTTTGTTATGTAAGAGAGATAAAATGAAATAAGAAATTTTAATTTATATAGAAAAGAAGAGAACAGGAGTGAATAAATTGAAAAAAAATGGAAAAAGTAGCAATACGATAGATCTCAACTTAAAAATATTAATAGTCATATTAAATATAAATGGCCTAAATTAAAAGCAGAAACTGCACATCAGGGAGAATGATGGAGTAGAAAGTACTAGGAATCTGTCTCCTGATCGAGACAACAATTGTACTGGCAGAAACTGTCTCAAGTAACTATTTCTGGAGTTTACTTGAAGGCTTGAAGCTTCCAGAAGAAAGCTGGGCTGAAATATTAGTTAGTATTGGTCAAATTAGCCTTCAGTGTGGTAGCAGCTACCCATCCCCCCTTTCTCCAGTCCCAAATCAGGCAGCAGTGTGGATAGCAACCTGCATTCCTGGTTTAGCTTGCTGGAGCCAAGGTGGGCAATAAGCACATTATCCCCCAAATACCAGGGTTAATATTTGAATTGCAGATTGCTGTTTATGGTCACTGAAAAGCAGGTACAGAGTCTGGTCACCATTTTTTCAACCTCCACTGACTGAAACAGCTTCCAGGGCATTTAAAGGAGCCACAACCGGTTTTTTGGGTGGTTTCTTTGAGGTGATCACCCATAAACAACCATGTCTATAGAGGAATTTAGAAAGGTACCATACATGACTAGGGAAAGATACAGTCAGAAAAGACCAGGGAAGACCTTACATTTTTACTTCAGGCTGATCCCCAGCCAAGATACTCTATCTACAGCAGTTAAAAACAAAACAAAACAAAACAAAACAAAACAAAAACCCAAACCAAAGCTCAACCTGGGTCTGATTTTCAGTTAAGATGTTATAAGATTTAAATGCCTGGTTTTCAACAAAATATCACAAGGCATGCAAAGAAACAGGAAACTGGGACCTATTCAAAGGCACAAAATAAGTTGACAGAAACCATACTGGAAGACACACAGAAAAAAGCTTTAAAAAAAATCACTTTAAAGATGCTCAAAAAAGCGAAACACAGCCATGGATAAAGGTAAGAAAAATGATTATAAACAAAATGAGAATGTCAATAAAAAGATAGAAATTACAAAAAAGAAGCCCCTGCCTCCAAAAAAAATTCTAGTGCTGAAAAATACAATAATGAAATGAAAAATACACTAGAGCGGTTCAAAACCAGATTTGCGGGGGCAGAGGAAAGAATCAGTCACTTTAAAGATAAAACAATTACAATTATCAAGTCTGAGGAGCAACACAAACAGATGGTACTAAAGTGAACCTGTGGGTCACTATCAAGTGAATCAACAAATGCACTGTGGGAGTCCCAGAAGGAGAAGAGAAAGAGAAAGGGGCAGAGAGAATATGTGAAGGGATAAAGGCTGGAAACAAATACAATAAAAAACATGGATCTTCAAGAAGTTTATAAATTCAAAAAGATGCATGCTGAGAGAAATTATAATCAAACTGTTGAAAACCAAAGAAAGAATTTTGAAAACAGCAAGAGAAAAGTGACTCACCACATACATGTAATCCTCAGTAAGATTATCAGCTAATTTCTCATCAGAAAGCTTGGAGTCCAGTGGCAGTGGGTTGATATATACAAAGTGCTAAAAGAAAAC
Organism: Hipposideros armiger; assembly: GCF_001890085.2. Lineage (NCBI taxonomy): Eukaryota > Metazoa > Chordata > Mammalia > Chiroptera > Hipposideridae > Hipposideros > Hipposideros armiger. The sequence goes on from NW_017732596.1 coordinate 34,664, forward strand.
AACTGTCAACGAAGAATTCTATATCTGGCAAAAACCGTCCTTCAAAACTGAGGGAGAAATTAAAACACTCCCAGATAAACAAGCAAACAAAAAATGAAGGAGTTCATTACTACTAGACCTACCCTGCAAGAAATGCTAAAGGGAGTCCTGCAGGATGAAATGAAAGGATGCTAGACAGCAACTCGAAGCCACATGAAGACATAATGATCTCCAGTAAAGGTAAATACATGGACAATTGTAAAAAACTAGTAGTATTGTAATTTTGGTTTATAATTTCACTTTTAAATTTTACTACATGATTTAAAACACAAATTCATTTAAAAATTATTATTTCAAGTCCAAGTGGAACATTTACCAAAACAAACCATATTCTGGACTACAAAACAAATTATGTTCTCTGACAATGAGATGAAATTAAAATCAAAGCAGAATTATTTCTGAAAATTCCTCAAATATTTGGAAACCAAATATAAATAGCCAATGAATCCAAGAGGAAACTCAAATGAAAATTAAAAAGTATTTTGAACTGACTAAAAAATAAAACATACCATATCAAAATATGCAGAATGCTGCTAATGTGACTAAAATTTCCACCTTTAGAATAGCAACAGAGAGGAGAAATTTTTAAAAGTAAATCATTCCCAAAGTTTTAAGTCAATTAAACACAAAGGAAGTAGAAGAAAGGAAATTAAAAACATCTGTGTTGAAATTAATGAATAGAAAATCAGTAGAGAAAAACAAGGACTAGTTCTTTGAGTAGATGATAAATTGATAAACTCTACCTGGACAGAACAGGAAAAAAAGAAAGAAAGCACAAATTACTAATCTCTGGAATAATTAAATAACATCATTACAGATTCTCCAGATATTCAAAGAAAAATAAGTAAATATTATTAACAACTTTGTGCAAATAAATTTGACATCTTACATGCAAAGGCAAATTCCCTGAAACACAAAAACTATCAAAACTCATTCAAGAAGAAATAACCTGAGTAGTGAGGACGTAGGAGAATGGATCTCTCACATTACAACATGGCTAAACCTTAAAAGAACTAAGCAGAGTGAAACAAGGCAGGTCTGCCCCTTCCCCCAGGCAAATCATCATCATCATCATCATCATCATCATCATCATCTGTATGAGTCCATTTATATAAAATCCTAGAAAATGTAAATTAATTTAGTTACAAATCACACATCAGTGGTTATCTGGGGATGGGATGAGAAAAAGATGAAGGGAAGGAGAGATTACAATCATAGGGGCATGATGGAACTTTTGGGTCTGATGGGTATATGGGTACGTTTGTTGTCTTTATGGTGGTGATGATTTCATGGGTAGGTTTATGTCAAAACATCAAATTGTACACTTTAAATACATGCAGTTTATTGTATGTCGATTATACCTAAAGAAAGCAATTAAGAAAAACAATTACACTACTTACACCAATGAGTAACTAACAAGTTTATGAAAACTTTTGTCAAATTTTTTCAAAAAGCTTCTTTAGAGAAATTATGAAAGAGAAAATCAAAGTATCTTGGTTCTCATTTTTCAGAGCTAATCTCTCATTCTTGAGTCAGGCTTGCTTAGAACTGAAGAAGAGATACTATAGCAGAAGTTACTGCATAAGCAACACTCTGAACTGTAATAAGCCAAGCAGTTATAAGGCAATATCGTTCACTATATTTATTCTCAAAATACTTTACAAGTCAGCTCAATCGGCTTATTTACAACCAAACTAAAAAATTAATGAGGTGTTGCTGCAATCAATTAAGATCCTGACCATAGTTGAGAACCTTAACTCTAATAAACAAGATGGTCACACATTTCAATAAAATGTTTGGTAGCTAAATAATTGTTTTGTTCCAGAATGCCCTTTCTCAAAAAATCACTTTAGATTTACTTTTTCATAAGCTGTTTTCTTAGCTTGAAGGAACAGTCCATCTTTCTACCACAAGAAATTCTACCATCATTAATTTGCTATTATTTTTTAAAGTTGAAAGTACCTAAATGTACCATTCAAGCATAGTTTATAATATACTCACTAATACCAATCATTTGGAGCAAATTTAGAAAAATGTAAATTCAAACCATGTCTAATCTTTATTCCTGTTCACATTGTGAAAGTTTAAATGTAAAATGAGCCATTTGTTTCACCTAGCAAGTATTCACTAGAGCCTGGAGCATGCTAGGCACAGCTCCAGATAAGAAGGAACACAAAGATAAATTAGATGTGGTTCCTGCCTTTGATTGCTAGGCAATCCTTTAACACTGCTCTTTGCCCAGATCCAAATGCTATGTATCTAGCTCAGCCCATCTCCATTAGGTCCACACCAATGGGCTGCCTCGTGTTGCTATGGATGCAGATGTCCATCACATAGGCTTAAATCATAGAGTCCTTGGACTTCTATGAGAGAAAGAGTAAAGGCTGAATCACCAAATAATCATTTTGGAATGTGATAGTCTGAAGGAATTGTTCATAAATATTCGAGGAAGGCAGTGAAAACATTACTATGGGCTTACTATTTTAGAAGGTGGTTACACTCAGTATAGCTAACAGCGCACAAGCTTTGGAGTCAGACAGAATTAGGCCCAAATCCTGGTTCTATCATTTTAATAAATATGTGACCTTGATATGTTATTCAACCTTTGTAAATCTCAAGTTTTTCAAATATTTTTATTAAAATATAGCTAACATACAATATTATATTAGTTTCAGGTGTACACCACAGTTATTCAACATTTATATACCTAAAGAAGTGATCACCATGATAAGTCCAGCAACCATCTGACACTGTACCATGCCATCACAATATTATTGACTATTTTCCCTATGCTGTACTTTACATCCCTATGACTTATTTGTTTTATACCTGAAAATATGAAACTCTTATTCCCCTTCACATTTTTCCTGCATTTTTAATTTTTCAATTACAGTTGACATTCAATATTATTTTATATTAATTTCAGGTGTAAAGCATAGTGGTTAAACATTTATATAATTTAAGAAGTGATCTCCCTGATGAGACTAGTACCCACCTAGCACTATACATAGTTATTACCATATTATTGATTATATTCCATATGCTTTACTTTACATCCCTATGACTATTTTGTAACTACTAATTTGTACATCTTAATCCCTTCAAGTTTTTCACTCTGCCCCCTAAACCCCCTCCTATCACCCCAATAAAACTAGTACCCTTCTGACACCATACATAGTTATTGTAATATTACTGACTATATTCTATATGCTCTACCCTATAGCCCCATAACTACTGTGTAACAACCAATTTGTACTTCTTAATCCCGTCCCCTTTTTTACCCTCCCCCACAAGCTTCCTGGGCTTGTATGTCTATTTTCTTCGCCAGGTTAGGGAAGTTTTCCATCATTATTTCTTCAAATAAGTTTTTAATTCCTTGCTCTCTCTCTTCTCCTTCTGGCACCCCTATAATGTGAATGTTGATATCCTTGATGTTGTCCCAGAGGCTCCTTAAACTATCCTCATTTTTTTGGATTCTTTTTCTTTTTGCTGTTCTGATTGGGTATTTTCTGCTCCTCATATTCTAAATTGCTGATTCGATCTTCTGATTCACCTAATATACTGTTGATACCCTGTAATGTATTCTTCATTTCAGTTATTGTATGCTTTATTTCTGACTGGTTCTTTTTTACGTTTTCTATCTCCATTTTTATGTTTCCTATCTCTTTGTTGAAGTTCTCCCTGAGCTCACTGAGCATCCTTATAACCATTGTTTTGAACTCTGCACCTGGTATACTGCTTGTCTCCATTTTGTTTAGTTCTTTTTCTGGAGCTTTGTTCTGTGTTTTTACTTGAGACTGGTTCTTTGTCTCCCCATTTTGGTTGCCTCCCTGTGTTTGTTTCTATATATTAGGTAGGGCTGCTATGTCTCCTGGTCTTAGCAGAGTGGCCTTATGTAGTAGGTGTCCTGTGGGGCTCAGTGGCACAGTCTCCCTGGTCACCAAAGGTGGGTCCTCCAGGTGTGTTCCTTGTGTGGGTTGTGTGTGTCCTCCTGTGATAGTTGAGCCTTGGTTACTATTTGTGGTCATATGGGAGGGATTGACCCTCAGGCTGATTTGTTGTGAGGACTAGCCATGACTACAGTGGAGCAGTTGTGGTACAGGGACTGACCCAACAGAGCAGGATTCACTTTAGCAGGGCTCTAATGCCTGCCCAGTCTTCCCTTCGAGTGTGTAGTTCTTGGGGGTGGTCAGCTGATGCTCCTGGGAGGAGTCCGTTGCAGGCCAAGTTCAGCCCCCTCCTGTGTCCTGCCCAGGGTCACCTGGCATAAGCCACAAAAGAACCCAATAATGGCCACCACCCATGCTGGGATCGGAGGTCCCTCAAGAAGCCCAGCCACGAACCATGGCCAGCTAGTTCCAGCCTTAGGGCTGCTCAGCAAGAGGTACAGGGCATCCCAAAGCCAAATGCTACTTGTCTGAGCATTGTGAACTTTTGATAGATTTTAGAAAAGTCCACAGCTTTAAGCCAACATAGGTAATTTGTAGGGGAAAGCCACAGGAAGAGGCTTGGGTGTGCCCACAAGTTGGGTGAGGTGAGGTCTCATGAAATCATGAGGGAAGGGCTAACAATTGCTGTTAGCCAGGTTGATGAAGACTCAGCTATGGCATCCGCCTGAGGCTCCATGCTGGGAGGGGGAGGACTCAAGAGAAAAACAATGGCTTCTGCCAGCTCCTCTGTCCAGAAGAAAGCATGCTCCTCCTGCACTCACCCTGAAGCTAGACAATTCAGTTGCTCCCCATTTGTCCCTGACATCTTTCTAGTGCCCCACAGCTGGAGCTCAGAGTGAGTGAGTCTGCCAACAAGTAAGTCTGTTTATGGGCCCTTTGAAAAGAGCACCTGGGATTCAAGCAGCCCTCCATCTCACTCAGCCACAGTCTCCACTGGTTTTCACAGCCAGAAGTTGTGGGGATCTCTTTTCCAAGCACTGGAATACTGGGTTGTGGATCCTGGTGTGGTGCTGGGACCCCTCACTCCTCAGGTGGGAACGTTCACAGCCAAGACATCCCTCCTGATTTTTAACTGCCACATGCAGGTATGGGACCAGTTCATTCCACATCTCTGCCCCTTCTACCAGTCTCAATATGGCTTCTTCTGTATGTTCTTAGTTACAGGATTTCTGTTCAACTAGAACAGGTGATTCTCAATGATGGTTGTTTTGTAGTTTAGTCGTAATTTTGATGTGGTCGTGTCATGAGAGGATATCAGCACAGCATTTACCTACTCCACCATCTTGACCAGAATCTGTTGTAAATCTCAGTTTTTGTATTTTAAGAAACTGGCATAAAAATAATAGTACCGAAATTATGCCATAGAAATGGCGGTGTGAGGTGAGCCTCTTGAAATCTCCCCTGGAAATGATGACAAATTGAACAGCTATAATTCCACAAAGGACTTCCTGCGCAGCAGACAGGCAAGACTAAGAGACATGCAATTGAAATAATCTAAAGGTGGGAAAACTGGGCGAGCAGGGGAGGAGGGAAGGAGGAAGTGTGGAGACGCAGACTACGAACGGGCTGCAAGACTGACAAAGACTGGAGCTCTGAGCTCCAACCTTCAAGCTCCTTGCATTCCAGAGCTACAGCAGTTGTGGGAGAGGGAAGAATTTGGACTGTTAACACTCCCCTCATTGCCCACAGTCCCACCTGAAGGATCAGCATATAACAAGGCTGAACCCAAAGCTCATGGCAGAGACCTTGGAGCAAAGGCTGAGGGAAGAAAGGTGAAAACAGTGGTTTAAGCCCTCACTGCCAAGCAGAGGATGGAAGGCATAGACACAGAGCCTAGCAGACCCCTCCATACCCTCCCAGAGCTCGGCCCACCCCCACATGCCCAGTGCTAGAAGTGGAGCAGTAGCAGTGTCAGATCAAAAGAACAGAATATTTGCAGCTCTGAAAACTGCAGCCCTGAAGCCACAGACACCTGGCCCAACTAGTTCCCGCAAAGGGGAGAGAGCCTTGGGTGCAGGATTGGCTGTGCTGGTGGTCGCCACCACTGCTCAGAGCCACTTCTCACAACCCAACCCAACCCTGCCCCCACCTATCGGGGCAGATTCCTGCAGGGGTAAACAGAGCTGCTGAAACACACAGGCTCTGAATCTGGTACAGGAAGAGCTTCAGAACTTCAGAAGCTCTCCACAGCCCCCCATGGATGTGGTGCCCTGAGACCCAGAGACCTGTTCATGAAGGAGAAGCCCACCTTCCAGGGAATCTCCCCATGTGTGAGAAGCCAGAACATTGCCAAGAAAATATACCACTACAGCATGAGAAAGAATAAAAGGCTGCAGCAGGAGAGAAAATAAAGCATCCTACCAACACCTACAGGAAAGCAAAAGAAAGACCTCTTCCTATTACCTGTTGCAGAACCCACTACTGTAGAATCCTAGGAAGACAAATAATAATTCATTAATTGCCATGAATAACCAAGGTAATAAGACAGCTCAGAAAGAAAATGAAAAGTCTCCATAAAATGAACTTAAAGACATGGAAATATGATACTTAAATGACAGAGATTGCAGTTCTGAAAAACTCAACAAGATGCAAGAAAACAGACAGACAGCTTAATGAACTCAGAAACACAATGAAAGAACAAAATGAACATTTTACCAAACAGATTCAATTGTTAAAAAATAACCAAGTGGAATTCCTGGAGATTAAGAACTCAAGAAAATAAATGAAGAATGAAATAGCCAGCTTGGGTAATAAAGCTGACCAGGTGGAGGAAAGAATCAGTGACATCGAAGCTAGAATCTGGAAATGACAGAGATGGAAGAAGAGAGAGACTAGATAGTTAAAAGGAATGAAAGAACTCTACAAGAACTTTCTGACTCCATCAGAAAGAGCAATATAAGAATAATGGGCATACCAGAAGGAGAAGAAAGGGAGAAGAAAACAGAGAGTATATTCGAACAAATAGTTGATGTGAACTTTCCAAACTTGTGGAAAGAGCTGGGTCCTCAAATCCAAGTTCTAATTAAATAGAACACTTAATTACCTCAATCCCAACAGGCCTTCTCCAAGGCACATTGTATTGAAGCTGTCAAAAATTAATGACAAAGTAAGAATCCTCAAGGCAGTCAGAGAGAAGAAGATGGTAACCTACAAAGGAAAGCCCATTAGATTATCATCAGGTTATGAGCAGAAACTCTACAAGCCAGGAGGGAGTGGAATCAAATATTCAAACTATTGAAAGAGAGAAATTATGAGCCAAGAATTATATATCCAGCAAAGATATCCTTTAGATATGAAGGAGGAATAAAGACCTTTTTAGACATACAGAAGCTGAGGGAAATTTCTAACACATGACCTGCACCACAAGAAATACTGAAGGAGGCTATTCAACCTGAAACATAAAAGCAAACGAATACACAACCATGAGTGGTATTACAAACAAACAGATAAAGCAGGAAATAGCAACCGCTACACAAAATAGGACACTGTATACTTAAACATAACATACAGGGTAACAAAGAATAAAAAGCACTTAGGAAAAAAAATGGAGGGCCAGCTGAATGGCTCGTTGGTTAAGAGTTGGCTTAGGAGCTCGAGCTCTGAGCAGCAGGGCTGCCAGTCAGATCCCACATGGCCCAATGACGCTGCACCCTCTACAGCTAAGATGGTGAACAACAGCTTGACCTGGAGCTGGGCTGCCATGAGTCGCTGGCTATAGCGACGGCGTAGGCTGCAGCGGGGCTGCAGTGGGCTGCCATAAGCTACTGTGAGTGGCTGGCAGCAAGCATGCACGGCAGGCAGCCAGTGTGCGCTGCCGTGAGCCGCTGCCATGAGCAGCTGTCCAATGGCCAGTGACCGAACTGCCTCACCCGGGAAAAGTGCAATGATCACACTACCAACATGGGACAGTGAAGCGGTGTCCTCCACAACTAGACTGAAGAGCAAAAGGACAGCAACTTGTTGGTTCCCCTTTCCCGATTCCCAAACGCTGTTCCCTCCCCCAATTTCCCCAGTAAAATCTTAAAAAAAAAAATGGAAAAAGACAACTTACTACCGAAGTGCAGAAATCAACTCTCACAGTAAATAGGGATAATTTGTGACAACAAAAGCATTCAAGGGGAGAGAGTAAAGGTCTGAACTGGCACAGGGGAATGGAAAAAGTAAATGTGCTGAAGAAAATGGAATACTATAAATACGAAACTTTCTTTCACATACTGTATTTTCCCATGTATAAGACACACCCTTTTTCAAAAAATTTGGGGTCTAAAAACTGGGTGCGTCTTATACAGTGGTTGTATGAGTGCAAAAACAAGTGTGAAAAAAAGCGGGAAATGCAAGTAAACAAAATCTACAACCAATAAGATGCACCCGGTTTTTAGACCCCAAATTTTTCAAAAAGGGGTGCGTCTTACACATGGGGAAATACGGTAAACTTAATGGTAACTGCTCAAAAAAAATAAAAAAATGAAATAATAACATAAAAAAAGAAGAAACAGAGGGAAAAAAATCATAGAATACCACCACACTGAATTAATAGACAGCAACACAAAGGCAAAAAATAATGGAGACACCATCTTACCAGAAAGCCAAAGATAGAATGATAGGACATCCTCATATATAAATAATCACCCTAAATGTAAATGGACTGAACTCACCAATAAAAAGGCACAGAGTAGAAGATTGGATAAAAAAAACGAAACCCAACCATATGCTGCCTATAAGAGACATATCTCAGGTACAAGGACAAATATAGACTCAAAGTGAAAGGGCAGAAATTTACACTCCAAGCAAATGGTATTCAGAAAAAAGCAGGTGTACACAAACTGATATCACATGAAAGAGACTTCAGGATAAAAAAGGTAACAAGAGACAAAGATGGACATTTCATAATGATAAATGGGACTATACAACAAGAAGACATAACAGTCATCAATATTTATGCCCCCAATCAGGGAGCACAGAAATATACAAAGCAACTACTAACAGAACTAAAAGGAGAAATTGACCAAAACACAATTATAGAAATTGACCAAAACATCATTGACAGCTATAGATAGAACATCCGAACAGAAACTAGAAAGAAATATTAGCCCTAAATGACACATTAGATGAAGTGGACATAATTGACAATTATAGAGCACGTCATCCTAGAACATCAGACTAAACATTCTTTTCTAGTGTACATGGGACATTCTCAAGGATAGACCATATATTAGGACATCAAACTAGCCTCAGCAAATTTAAGAAGATTGAAATCATCATACCAAGCATATTCTCTGGTCACATGACTTTGAGATTGGATAGCATCTGCAAAAACAAAGCAAGGAAAACAAATATGTGGAGATTAAACAACATACTTTTAAAGAACAACTGGGTTCAAGAAGAAGTAAGAGGAGAGTTCAAAAGATACATGGAAACAAAAAAGAATGAAAATACATCCTACCAAAATTTGGGGGATGTAGCGACAGCAGTTTTAAGAGGGAAATGTATATCATTACAGGCCTATCTTAAGAAGAAAGAAAAATCCCAGATAAATAACCTCGTGTTACACCTTAAAAAACTAGAAAAAGAAGAAAAAATGAAATCCAAAGTCAGCTGAAGGAAAGACATAATAAAAATCAGAGCAGAACTAAATGAAATAGGGAACAAAAAGACAATAGAAAAATTAATGCAACAAAAAGGCAATATAAAAATTAATGCAACAAAAAGCTGGTTCTTTGAAAAGATTAATAAAATTGACAAACCCTTGGCTACACTCACTAAGATTAAAAAGAGAATAGACACAAATAAACAAAATCAGAAATGAAAGAGGGAAAGTTACCACGGATCCACAGAAATACAAAGTATCATCCAAGAATACTATGAAGGACTATATGTGAATAAATTCAATAACCTAAAAGTAATGGACATGTTTGTAGAAACATATAGCCTTCCTAGGCTGAATCATGAATAATAGGAAAATGTAAAGAGACCGATCAACAGTAAGGACATTGAATCAGTCATCCGAAACCTTCTCTAAAGCAAAAGTCCAGAACCAGATGGCTTCACTAGTGAATTCTATCAAACAGTCAAAGAGGATCTAATATCTGTCCTACTCAAACTCTTCCAAAAAATTGAAGAAGAGACAATACTCCCTAACTCATTTTATGAGGCCAACATTACCCTGATACCAAAACTTGGTAAGGATAACACACAAAAAAGAAAATTACAGACCAATGTTTCTGATGAATACAGATGCAAAAATACTAAACAAAATTTTATCAAATTGAATAGAAGAATGCATTAAAAAGATTATACATCACGACCAAGTGGAGTTCACCCCAGGGGCACGAGGATGGTTCAACATACACAGATCAATCAATGTGATACACCATATAAACAAAATAAAGGACAAAAATCATATGATTATATCAATAGATAAAAAGCATTTGACAAGTGACAACATCCATTTATGATTATAACAATAAAATGGGTATAGAAGGAAAACACCTTAACATAATAAAGGCCATATATGACAAATCCTCAGCTAATATCATAATTAATGGTGAAAAACTGAAGCCCTTTGCTCTACATTCAGGAACATGATAAGTCTGTCTCCTATCACGTCTGCTTTTCAACATAGTATTGGATGTCCTAGCCAGAGCAATCACTCAAGAAAAAGAAATAAAAGGCATCCAAATTGGGAATGAAGAAGTTAAATTGTCACTTTTTGAAG
>NW_017732596.1:45448-90992 GCF_001890085.2 Hipposideros armiger
CATTGCATTCCTATATACTAACAATGAAATCTCAGAAAAAGAAAAAAAAATCCCTTTTGCAATTGCAACAAAAAGAATAAAATACTTATGAATAAACTTAACCAAGAATGTGAAAGACCTATACACTGAAAACTGTAAGATATTTTTAGAAGAAATTGAAGAAGCCACAAAGAAATGGAAAGACATTCTGTGTTCATGGATTGGAAGAATCAACACAGTTAAAATGGCCATATTACCCAAAGTAATATACAGATTTAATGCAATCCCTATAAAAATTCCAATGGCATTTTTTAGAGAAATATAACAAAAAACATCAGATTTGTATGGAACCACAAAAGGCTCTGAATAGCCAAAGCAATAGTAAGGAAAAAAGAACAATGCTGGAGGTATCACACTCCCTGACTTCAGTTTGTACTACAGGGCAACAATAATCAAAACAGTATGGTGCTGGCAAAAAAACAGACACACAGACCAATGGAATAGAATCGAGAACCCAGAAGTAAATCCACATAAATATGGACAGATAATTTTCAACAGAGAAGCCAAAAATAAACAGTGGAGAAAAAGACAGCCTCTTCAATAAATGGTACTGGGAGAATTGGAAAGCCACATGCAAATAATGAAACTAGACTGCTATCTGTGACCGTGTACCAAAATTAACTCAAAATGGATCAAAGACCTAAAGATAAGACCTGAAACAATAAACTGCATAGAAGAAAACATAGATACAAAAGTTATGGACCTTGGGTTCAAAGAGGATTTTATGAATTTGACCTCAAAGGCACCTAAGAATTAACAAAACTTCTATACTATCAGCTAATAACCAATGAATATTTAAATTTCCCCATTTAACTTCAAAAGTTCTTTTAGAGATTTGTCATTGAATTTAGAGAAGACCAGATCATTTGCCTTGTAGAATCCACATTCTGGATTTATCTGATTGTTTTCCTGTGGAGTCCTTTGTTATTTTTCTATCCTTTATATTTCCTATAAACTGGAGGTTAGGTGTAAAGGCTTAACACTACGATGTTGTGTACTTCTCACTGCAGCACATCCGGAAGTGTGAAATGTTGAGCTCTCTCATTTTTGGCTATGTCAGTTTTCATAACTGGTTAAGATATTGACCCCCATTGTAAAAGTTTGACTTTCCTTTTCAATTGGCAACTAATCAGTGAAGTTATACTTTGTCATTATTGCAAACATCCTTCACTCCCACCACCTTTTTAAGTAGCAGTTTTAGTTCGTGATTAGAAACACGTATTTCATTAGGAATTGATAAACGGTAATTTTCTAATTCTATTATTCTTTTCCCTTTCATTAGCTGATATTATTCTGTAAAGAGGAGATTTCCCTCATTAACTGAGACTAGCCTAAAGTTCCTTCTAAAAAGTCAAAGTAAATGCTGGATTCTTTATATATTTAATTCACATTTTCACATTACAGAGTTGGTGTAATAGTCATTTCACAGTAATGAGTTGGTGTAAATCTAATTTGAAGTAAATTAGATTTCTTTTTCTCATCATGGACTCACATGTTTTTATTTTTTTAATTTTTGGAATCAATTAGTTATTTATTAGTAGTACTTTTTGATGCTTAATTTGTCCTCTGTTTGGACCATGAGAGCTCCTTCTAGCTGGATGCTTGAAGACATCATTATTATCCTTTGATGTCAAATGTTTTTCCTGGGTCTCTGTCCACAGCTGAGACCATGTGTTGTTCCACTTGCTACAAACAGCAGATTCCCCTCTTTCTTATCCTAGCAGCACCTCCATCTGAAGAGACCTTCTATGTCCTTCTAGACCATGTCATTCAATAAACTTAAAGTGCAAGACAGCTTCTCCCACCCCATCAACTCTTTGCTTAACACATCAAGAAGAACCCCTGCAAACTCAAACAAGATCATAAAGGAGGTAACCTCCCCTTGAAATGTCTTAAAGAGTTCCCTTACCTTGCATAGTAGTCATTGGGTGGAACTGCTTCTTGAAAGAATTGGAACTGGTATAAATAGAGTCCAATCAAGTGTCCTGCGGTGAAAATAGCCAGCAGAACACAGAGACAGCTGAACAGCAATGGATCGAACGTCCGGCACCAGGACCACCAGGTGCACAGACCCAAAAATACAAAGAAATAGACAGATGAAGTCAAAGATGGCAACATCATACCTAAGGAAGAACAAATGTGATCATGAAAAATTGCACAGAACTAGAAAATCATTTACCACCCAGTAATTGCAAGTACTGGAGATTAAGCAAATTTCCTTTATGTGCTTTTAGGTATTAATCAGGTTTTTAAAATATTTATCATATTTTATTTACAAAATCAAAATTAATGCTATTTTTATTATGAAAAAAGTAATACATAAAGTGATATTTGTAAATATGGGAAAATACCAGATTATGAAGAAATTCTACCTGTGGTGTTTGAGCTGAGTAAACATCTACTTTTCATACCAGTAGAATTGGGCATATTTACTTGCATGTTTCCATCTTCTATTTCTCCCTAAATGTTTTCAGGAATACTTGTATGTTAATTTCAACTTTCCCTGATACTATTTTTAAAATAATGATTGATGATCGTTTTTCTTTTTTTGGTTAGCTAGGATTCATAATAATATTATGTCCCATGGCAGTTAAAGTCTCACTAAAACTTTGTCTTACCTGACAAAATTTGATTTGCACTATCACCAAAAGGGGAAATGTGAAATGAAGTAACTCCTCTACAGACATTTAAAAACTTTTTTGGGGGGGACATTTTGAAATGACTCCTCATTAAAATACTGGATTACATTTCTTGAGAAATTCTATTCTCTTTTCCACTTTTTAATTTTCCTATTAAAAAACAGTTAAGTTGTTTCATCTTGTGAAATTTAACTAAGCAGTATAGAATAAACCTCGCAGTAGCTCTAGAACAATGGTGAACAGGGAAATAGAAGGAGAGAAAAGATTGAGATAACAGTATATGGAATAAGCAGTCTGTAGCCAAAATTTAAAGGAAGTGAGCGTCTGTGCTGGAAGATTACAATCTAACTTAGGAAGAAAAATAGTAAATCCTGGAGAGTTAAATTATGACTACTAATGTAAACAGACATGCTTTTGGAATGTACATGTGCAGCTCTGGATGGGTACACTAAAATTGTTCATTATAGCAGGTTACCATTCATAAGCTCTGAGGGGAAGTAGTTGTTTTACCGACCTACATAGAAAATGACATCACTTAACAGATATGGAAAAAGATTGCTTTACAGAGGTTAACAAGAACCATCTAAAAACAAAAAATAGAACTGCACAGGAAAAATTATTGATGTGTGTGGTTTGTACATGGGGCCACTTTTACAAAAGCTACAGTTATTATTTTGGTGTCGTGGAATAGACTTGCTTCCTTTATTTTCTCTTTGACCATTTTTTTTCATTATTCGCCGAAGTACCACTGTGCTCCACCCAGTATTGGAAACTCTCACCTGATGAACCAAGTAAAATTGTCACAACAACTTTTCCAGCGGTGGTTATCATGTTGCCAATAAACTCCTTAAGCTTGGAAGCCACAAAGGCAAGCCTGCGGAAGACTTTTAATTTTGTGCTTTCTTCCATCTCGCCTTCAACACCATCTCCTGCATCTAAATCCTCTTCATAGATCAGTGCCTCTTCTGGATCTATTTTTTCTCCTCCAACCTAAATAAAAAACAAACAAACAACAAAAACAGAAAACACAGCAGTCCAGAACTCTGCCCATCTACTCCGTAGATTACATGGTTTGTAATTTATGGGTCAGTCAATGAAATGATTTCACAAATCAGAAAAAAAATGCAAGCAATCACTTAAGTGCCCCAGGTCTCTGATAGTCCCTGTATAAGGCCAAGGAACTCCGATCTTTCTAGAATAAGTAAACCGGAAAAATCACTAATCATAGGGTCCCTAAGAGCATGTCACCTTACCTACATGAGCTCTTTTTTTTACAGACAGAACAAGAAACTGTCTGAAACATCTATTAATAATCTAAGCTTTCATTAAATTTTCATCAAAAATTTCATCCAAATTTACTGAGTTTGCCAGCAAGGTGATTGGAGGCTTGATTAAGTATCCATGACTCTAACTGAAAGAGTAGGTCAAATCAGTGCTTAGGAAATCCTTCTTCCTGAAGTTTATCTTTGTTCACTATTTTAGTATTTCCTGACCATGGGAGGATGAGTGGTCTTGGGCTACTTGGCTAAATATGCAATCACTTCCTATCTTATCCTTTTTTAGAGAATGATATACTCATTTAATCCTAGACAGTTCATCACCTCAGTACAATCATTAGAGATTTATGGAAGAAACACATATACAGAACATACACATATTTTCATGTATTATTTTAAACTGGGTATACTAGGGTGGTTTTGTTTTTTTGTTTTTAAAGAATACATAGGAATTTTTTTTTTTTGGCTAGACTCTTTCTCTAGAAGGGTTAGGATATTTTTAGAGAAATTATAAATATAAACTATCACGTAAGACAAAAGGAGGCTGTTTCAGATGCATAAAACTGTGCTTGCATTTGCCCCTAGGCTGATAGAAATTCCCATCTTTAGCCAGGTTGGAAAAATTGCAACTGGCAGCAGAGCCAGCAGGGTCTTTAGGCCCAGTTCAGACATCTATTTAGGGCTTAAAGAGTAGAGCCTGGACTCTCAACCCATTTGAAAGGTTCTTTTCTGGTACACCTTGTTCAGATACTTATATAATATTCACTGACAGTATCTGAACCTCTAACAAAGCACAGGTTCACTGGAGGAAGGCAGGCATAGGAAGGCTGGTACAAAGTTCAACCAAGTGCAGAGTGGCCTTGGAGACTCAGGTCTTGTTTGCCTAGAAGGGTACAACCACTCCTAACTTAAGTCGGCTGTTGAAGCCAAGCCTACAGGATGCACCCCTACACCCCTACACACACACACACACACACACACACACACACACACACACACACACACACACACGGATTTTATCCTGGGCTTATTCAAGTTTATGTGCCCATATTTGGTTCTACTGTATTTCATCACAACACATTTATATTTTTCCCTGAAGGAAAAGGAATATCTCATACTTATTAAGATTTTTCTATCTGTTCAAGGCCTGGTGTGCGTTAGTATCTCTAGTAAGATATACAGCAATAAACATGTAAACAAGTAAAAAAAATTAACAAGGTGAATATCTCACAGTGATAAATGCTATTCAGAGAATTAAAACAGGGTAATGTGATTGTGAGTACCAGGGTAGATATTTTAGATTCTGAGGTCAGGAAGAGCCTCCCTCAGGAGGTAATATTTAAGCTAAGATCTGACTGCCACAAAGTCACCACCCATGTGGAACATCTTAGGCAAGAGCATTCCAGGCAGAGAGAAGAGCTGGTTAAGGCTTCATGGTGGGACCAGAAAGAAGGCGTGTGTTCCAAGACCTACTTCTTTTTCCACCTCTGGCTGGCACATCAGCCCACCTACCTAGCGCCCCGCCTGTGGAGCATACACTCACAACCTGCACCCTCCTTTGGCTGTGGATGAGCTGCACATGCTGTGACACCAGGGAGAAGGACGGCCCCAGCCTGTCCCCTGCAACACCTCGTGTTCCCTTTCTCTTGAATCACCCCATGAACAAACATGCTTCACCATCTCATGTTAGAAGAATAGACATCTGCCTTCCAACCCACATTTACCTCGCAAAGCATAACTCTCTAAGAGTTGGCTAAATGCATGGTGCTACTTCCCCCACACTTAATTTCTCTGGAACCCACTGTGACAGGACTTTGTCAACCTCTCCACCTACTGAGGGGTACAGTGATGTGTTTCACATGGCAATCCCCGAGGAGACTGCAGCTAGGAGGTCATTGCTATGGTCAAGGAGAAGTGAGTAGTGGAGCTGAAGAGAGTTTGTGTCTTTTCAGTATGTCTTGGAGGTCAGGTCAGCAGGGCTAGCTGGTACATTTGATGTGGAGAGAGGAGCGATAGAGGAGGATCGAAACATTTTCTATATTTTTGTCTTTGTTGTAAGATGGGGACAATCCAGAGTAGAGTGGGTTGGAGGGATTCAATTCTGAGATTCTTTTCAGGCATTCTTGTTGGAGGTGTCACCAAGGCAGTTAGTATAGAAACTTGGAGTATTGGAGAGAGGTGGGAATGGGCAAGGTGCATTTGGGGTTCTCTGGCATATGGATGGTTTTGAAAGTCATAGTGTGATGAGATTACCTGGAGGATGTACAGAAATTCCACCTGTTAGGGGCTGCCATATCCTGGGACCAGACTCTCTCCCCAACCTAAACCTCGTGTCTTTGCCTAGAAGCATCACACACAGGAAACGACGTGAGGGACACATAATCCACAGATTCTCTTTGCCTTGCGATGAGCTATTCCTTTCCCAGATTCTAAGGCCCTGGCTCACATGCCAGGTCTTCTTTCCGCCTGCTCCATCTCCTCCAACCAGAGTCACTGAGGGGATCAATATAGTGACACTGTTGCTATGGCACCCACATTGCCATCCACAAAGGAGCTACTCACTGAGCACCTGCTGCTTAGTATCCCCTCACAACAGGTGAACAACTCATTAAAAATTCGCCTTGAAGAAATAAGTTTGGCCAAAACCTTCAGTCACTGTACTTGAAAAAAGGAGACAGAGAGAACATAGCTAGAGCTGCCTGGGTCACAGAAACATGCTGGTAAGAGTCATAATAAATGACTTATTATTCAATTATAGAATTGCTACGGATGTAGATTAAATCAAGTAGAAATCTCTTTGTGAGGTTAAATAAATGCATTTTCCTGACCTCTCTTAGGCGGGACTGGGGACCCTGTGAGTTTTATAAACATACCACTGCACTTGAGGTTTTTCAGTATTTTTGTACCAAAATCCCTAAGGCTCTCAGTAGGAAATGCTTTCTAAACCTGTCAAGCTGACAGAGAGAGCTGAAAGTGAGATGGGTTTGACTCTGTGAGTCCCTGCTGGCCAGGCTGGGGCCAGAACTGCCATTAGTCATATCAGGCCAACTAATTAACAGGTAGGCTTTCTCCCCCTAAATGATTTGTCTCGTGAACTAATAAACACCGACACTCTAGAAGAGTGTCTACTCACTCCAGCATATTTAGTAACAAGCCGCCTTGCTGGTCAGTTATAATCTGTCCCTGCATTGGAACAGCTTGATTCTGTCCTTGAAGCTAAGAAGGCGTAGCTGTAAATAAAGATTTAGTCCTCCTGGCTCCTGAGCTACCTTAGAAATTAAAGACAAGGAGAACCCTTTACAGTTTAAAAAACCATATAAAATATTATTTATCATTATTGTTTGTGTCAAAATCTAAAACTTATTTGAAGAAGTGCAAGTCCTTTAACTTGCCATCTTTAAAAGTTCCTGACTTGAAAATGTGCCCACATGTATTATGGTAGTGTCTCTCATTTCATGAGAGGAAGCTCTAAGTTGGTGTGGGCTTAGCTGCGTGCAGATCAGACTATTCTGGAACTGGCTCAGGGCCTAAACACAGGGCAGCCTTTGCATCTCACCCTACAACTGCCTCCCAAGAGCCCCACACCCACTAGTCATAGCATCAGCAGTCATTCCCACTACAACTTTGGACAGGGAAGACACAGTAAATTACTTTTGGTAGAACCCAAACATCCATATTTCTTTACCTCCAAGCACTAATAAGATTCAACCTGGGTTGGAATAAATGCTAAGATTGCCTGGGCATCTTTAAGAGGACAGATTACCAAGCTCCATCCAAAATTTCCTATATCAGAAATTCTGGGAGAGAATCCAAGATCGGTATGAGTAAAGAGCGGCCATACGTGACTCTGAAGCAGCCCGCCTAGAATCCACACACTGGCTGCCACCTGCTACCACTGAGCCACTGATTCTACAGTCAGCTGATGAGGCAAAATCTGAAATATGTTGTTTGACTCATATCCTATACAGATTCCCTTAACTGGCAAATATATTGTAGTGATTTATCTGTGAAGCCCCTTCAGGTTTCAGTGAACCTTCAGATGTTAGTCCAGAGCTTTTCATGTAGCTGAGTCTGTTTACCTCTTCTTTGTGGTTAAAATCAAGCGATTAGAAACATTTCAATGGGAGTATATCAAAGTCACAAATAATGATTCAAAAGATCTGGGAGGCAAAAGGAGCATTTTTTCTAAAATGCATTTTTTATGAGTTGTTTATTCATTGTTTATTATTAAATGTTAACAATTTATCTCAACAGAATGGGTTCATCTCAACAGAAGAGCCCATGGCAGGAAAAGGCAAATGCTGTGAGTCACTGCAGAAGATAAATGTCATCCACACAGTGTCCCAGTGGAGCAAACAGTCAAGGAGAGGAAGAGAGACTTGTTTCTGTGGTGTCAGGTATGTTATGTAAGCCTAACGTGATAGCATTGTATAGATAAAGCAAATACTTTATTCTGTTGCTACGCTTGTTTTAGGAAGATTATTTTTCCAAACTTTTAAGAGCAATTTAAATAGTCCCATCTCATTTGGAAAAGTGAGTATGGAGATGTATGCTGTCAACCACCTTCTACAGAGCAATGGAAGTTTAATAAAGGATGGGTAAAGACAAACTGAATTAGCAGACAGTGACTGGTTAGGTTAGCCAGGATGGCAGGGTCTGCAGAGCTTTAGAAAAATAGCCCTAGTACCACAACACACATACTCCTGCCTCCCAGAGATTCTGATTTGTTAGGTCTGGGGCGGGCCCTGTATCAGAACCTTTAAAAACTCCCCACCTCAAATCACCAAGTTAGAGATTGCAACAGTTTTTAGGAATCATCTGAACATCACTTGAAAGGGAAATGAACAATAATGGAGATTAGACAAACTAGATTGACCATTTATTTTAAAGGTTTTTTTTTTCTTTAAGATTTATTTTCAAAAATCACTTAATGGAACAGCATAAAACCAAATCAGCATTCACACACACACACACATAACACACACACACACACACACACACACACACACACACACCTACCTAGTTCAGACTATGCAGAACTACCCAAAGTTTGTCTTTGGTTGCAGATTATTACTGACTCTTTTCTCTTGTAAAAACCAGCTAAGTTTAGCCCTTCTAACTGACACACCCAGGTGCCTCCTTTGGAAATAAAGAATTCAGAGAGTGGTGACAAAAAACAGCATTTTGAGGGAACGCAAACCCTTCCTGTTGCTCTAAAGTTTCCCAAAAGATTCAGGACCCATTTCATTACTTGTGATGGACTAAGATGCAAAGAAAAAGGCACATATTTGTTATTAAAATGTCAAAAGAACTGAGGAGTGCTGTAGCTGCTGTGGAACCCACAGCTTTCCTTCCCCATCCATCCACTCCTGGTTCTCCCTCCAGTCAAGATTCCTTTAGGAGCCTGAGCTTTGCTCTGAGTACCATGCCAGGTACAGGGTGGGATACAGATGCAGATCTGGCGTGGGACCCCAGAGGTGCTGGGGTCACTCCAAGGAAATAAACCAGGTATCTATAGCTTTCTAAAATGAGAATATAAGATCCTGAGAACATTAAGAGGAAAAAGGGATTGTATCCAACTACAGAGGTTTGCAATGCCCTATTCCAGGCATTGCCAAGCCAATGTGATAACAAAAAGGACAGAGGTCTGGAAAGCAAAGTAAGAAAATAAAAAATAGTCCTTGTTAGGTAGTAGTACTTTTTGACCATCTTGGCACATAGTAGGTATTGAATAAATAAGCATGCCCATAGATGCATAGGCCTCCTTCTCTGCAGTCATAGCAAGGAGAGATAAATCAAGACAGTGTGGATGCACCCTGACTCTGTAAATCCTCTGAGAGTTTGGTGGAGAAATAACTCTGCAGGCAATCCTAGCCCAAGGTTGACCCTTTGTACTTTGTTGCTTTAGCTCTATACTTTGGATTGCTTTGTACAAGCCTCCATGTTAATCAGCTGGTGCTCAACCAACTAACTTGATAAGTATATGAGTATTACTTTGCTAATTAAGATTTGCTGCAAGGAAGGACAAGACATGTGATCCTTTCCACCATGAGCTTATAGTCTGGTGAGGGAAACAGACAGTAAACAACAAAACAAAGCACTTCGTAGAAAAACTACAGATTGTGATAGGAGTTATAAATATAACAGAGTGGGTACAGTGAGAGGGAACAATCTTGGAGGCTTCCTTTGTGAGAGTGGTCAGCGAAGACCTCTGTGGGAAGGAGGTAGCTTGTGATAGAGGAGGTACCAGCCATGCAATGAGCAGGAAGTGAATTGGCGGCAGAAGGGAAAAGAGCTTGTCGGTTCTGGGCACAGAGAGGAGGGCAGCTGGCCAGGGCCTTGAGAGGGGGTGGGAAAGAGTGAGGGGTGAGGATGCGAAGGCAGGAAGTGGCCAGACTATGCAGAACTATGGCTGTCAGAGTTAGGATCCTGAGTTTTATTCTTGTTTAATGGGAATCTAATGAAGTGTTTTATGTAGGGAAATGGCATAATTTTACCTATGGTATTACAGGAATAATCTAGATGCCGTGTATGGTAGAAACAGAAGCTGGAAGTTGGGAGACATTTATTTCTGTATCTAGTTGAGAGGTGGTTGTTGCTGGGATGGGTATTGTGGCAATGGTAATGGAGAAAAGCAGACCAATTTCAGATAAAATATGAGCATAGTACTCATAGGACCTGTTGATGGTAATGGACAAGCGGCTCAAGGAATACAGCATTGTACCAGGGCTTCTGGCTCTAGCCCCTGGGTGGCCAGTGCTTCTGTTAACTTGGAAGAGGACTCATTAGGAAGGATGGGAGGAGGTAAGCGTGGGAGCTATACCTCCTGCCCCCAAATACATGACCAATATTTTGAAAGAAACCTGGGGAGCTAATTGACATTAAGTTGGCAACAATTTCATCTCAGGGGTATTTCCATTTTAACAAAGGACGGAAGGCATGACCACCCTCAAAGGAGTGACTTGAATTCCTGTGGGTGATGCAGACCCTCCAGATGTAGAGCAGGTGGCAGGGGCTGGGGCACACTGGTTCCAGTTATCTCAGCACCTACCTGACTATTCTACCCCACTGAAGGGACATGGGGCTCTGTAGTTCCCCCAAACAAGTTTCCCATGTGGGGGTTTTGCTGCTATTCGCAATTCAAATACACAAAATCACTTGTCAAATATTCCAAGGACAGAACAAAACATTCTGAGAATTTCTAAAAACTTTGATGTAGAAATATTGTTAAAGGTAAAAGACTACTTTGGAGCTTTGATTCCTTAAAAAGAAGCAGAGAATAGGCACACACTGTTAAATGTTGTTAAATGAATTACCAAATGGGTGAGACAGAAATGGAGATGTAATCGTTTTATTTTAATAGTTTAAAGGTATTTGAGCTGACTTCCTAATTGTTTTTACTTTAAGTTATTTTACTATCAGTCACATATTCAAGTCCAGGCTATGCAAAGTTCACTCAATTTACACACTGTTAATAATAACATCCCTGCCTTTCTATGTGACAATGATGCCTTTGACTGACTGCCACATGGGTATGTTCCTCAGGTGTGTGCTATCAGAGAAAAGGGGGAGTGCGAATCCACCCTCTCATCTTGTGTCCAGTGAGATACAGCTGGAAGACACATGAGGGATAAAGTTAGTCATGGACCCAAAGCTAACTAATCTCTGTGATAAATACATATAGTGACACTCATACTGTTATACTGAAGCTTTCCTGAAGCTTTCTTGAAGACTACAGGCCAATGATTTCCTCCAATTAGAAACTGTTCCTTTATTTAAATTAATGGCATCTAAAATGACTAGAATTAAAAGCTGCACCAAAATTGTGAATGGGTTTAACCCAGTGAAGGCAGAACAAGTGTGTTGCATTTTGAGGGACATATGGCTACAAGTTCTTGCCCAGTTTCTGAGAGTGACCTGAGAGCAAGGCTTGCAGGGTAACTGGGCAGCTGTCTAGCTTACCATTCTGAATGGTTCAGATGAGTATGTCTTTGTGCTTGAAAAAACAGGATTTAGAAAATTTAAAGCAGGTGGTTATGGACTAAATCTCAGGCGAGAACTGAGCAAATGCTGAATGCATAATTCAAAGGTGACAATTAAAAGGTTGATTTCTCCCATTCTTTGTTTCTTTAAAAAAAAAAAGTAACTTGAAGCTGAAAGCTGAAACTTGAAGCACAGCCCAGCTGGTCATCGTATGTGACAGAATGTAGATGCCCCAGTAGCCTAACGGCCTTTATGTATTAGAAAGGACAGTGCAGTTTTTGAGGTTCAGAATAAATTTCCAAATATATTAGCAGGACCTAAATGTCGCATCCCTAAATTTTTAACAGCTGGTGAATGACTTATGTTGGAATATTCTTTTTATCCTTCATATTTGATTTATCAGACTATTTAGAAGATGCCTCTTTAAGCAGATCAAGTCATGACTAAAATTCCTATTTGAATAAACATTTATCATAAAATTTGGTTTAAAAATATATTAAAATACCATTTGTTTCAAAAACAAAGGCCTAAAATCTCATCAAGTGGCTAGAAAGAGTTAGGAGTATGGAAATATACAAGATATATCAGTTTGCTGAAATTACATAGTGTTTCATTGGACACGTAACTTTTCCACACAATTTAATTTTCATAGTCCAACTTATTTTGTAAAAGATTTAATAATAGGAATATTTCTCTCAATTATGATTTATAAATCTGCTTCTGAAATAAAATGTACAAACCAATAAGACCACAGATGTATCAGTTGAAAAAGAACCTTTTATGGCCCTTGAGGAGTGGTTTCCTTACTGAGGTCTGCTCTCTATATAAAATCCAATAGCGAGGCAGTCTCCCTTCTAGATGCTGTTAGTCTCCATCTCACTAGGGGGCTTTAGCGGGGTCCTTGGATTTGTGATGCCCTTTAAAACAGCAAACTTGAGTCTTACCATCCAGTCCATGAAGATTAGGGGAGACTCAAGAGTCCTCTCCAGGGATTAGTTGCTACTTTAAAACAATGCTGGATTTTAAAAGGAATTCTCCCAGGCACCAGTGGATTAATCTTGCCATTTCTCCATTGAGATAAATGAAAGGAGAAACAATGCCAGTAAACACTATTCTTTCAGAGGATCCTCCAAAACCAAACAATCTAGTGTGCAAATGCCAAGACTTATAAGGAGCAGGAAATATGTTGGGGCCTTCAAAATAAAAGAAATTCCCCTGCTTATTTTGGCCATGTACTTCTATTCTTTGCAGACTCAAACTAGATTGTTCACATGTAAGAAATATTTCCTTATGGATTCACCTCAGGAGATTCACACACCAGCCTGCTCCTCCTGGACCACCTGGTAGGCTGGAATATGCTAAGAGAATACAAATTAATATCTAAATTAGGCCAAAACAAATTTAACTGAGAGGGAAATCAACCTCATCATAATGATATTTAGTATTTTCAAAGCCCCAAATAAGTAATGTTTATAGTATCCATCCCTATTATTTCTATCATTAAATTATGTGATTAATAATATATAGAGCACAGATACTTAAACAAATTTCAAGTGGGAGAGAGGTACCATAAGTCTATCTTTGACAATTGAGTGAAATCAGGAAGTAAACATGATTTTAGAATTAGTCCCTGTGATAGCTTTGTGTCTTTTCTTTACCAGATCAGTGACCTTAACTATAACATACCATTTAACCTTCCATAGTCAGTGTAGGTTTTCCTAGTCCTGTGGCAACAGAGTATTTGTCCTTGAAGACAGTTCTATTCTATAAGAAGCTTTGGAATTTATTCATGGTTGTCTCTTACCAATGTTATGGAAAGGATTATTTTTCTGAGAGGGCTGGCCTCAAACACATCATCCAATTTAACTTTTTACCACCCTGAGAAGCCCCTAAATTTGAAAAATTTTTAATTGCCCTACTGCCTCTCAAATTGGAGAAGAGCAAAATGGGGAGCACATAGCATTTTATTAAGTAATCCAAATGAGCAGACACTGTTTTTGGTGTTTTTGACATTTCATTTAGTATTCACAACTCTGCAACATAGCTATTATCTCCACTTTACAGAAAAAGAAAAAGAATAAACAATTTTCTCAACATCACACAGCTACCATTAGGTAGCTTCCCAGTCTGATATCATAGTCCACTCAACTTGCAGTAAATATCCTTTGCCCTTCACCTATGATATGAGGATAATCGAAAAACAAGCTTGCCTTTATAAATAATGAAAAAAATAAGTCTGGAGAGCTTGAGTTAATAGGTTTACTTTCACTGAACTTGGACAATTTGGGGGAATAATTATTTAAACCAGATGATTTTCAAAGCTGTAAATATTATAAATGAAAAATTCAAATGTAAATATAGATAATAAAATTTATGGTGATAGAAGGACAATTGACTTTGGGTGGTGAACATAAATGCAATATATAGATGATGTATTATAGAATTGTACACTTGAAAGCAATATATTGTTTTATTAACCAATGTCACCCCAATAAATTTAATAAAGAAAGAAAAAAATTCTAAAGACAACAATAAGAAAAAGAACTTTCAGTTTTATCTGTTTTTAGGACACTGACAAGTGCATAGTTTGTAGACTTGAATGCAAGATGTGGTTAGTTTGCTACCTTGCTATAATTATTTTTCACACCAAATATCTTTTTAATGTTTGCCTTAAAAATAGCAGAATATTGATATGCAATGTGATTGCATATCTTTACCCATAAGGATTTTAGGGACTAATATCTTTCTAGTTTGCATAGGGTTTATTTAATTATTTCCTCTTTATTGTTTTGTTTTTAATTAGTATACAAGGCAATTTGATGCTTATTTGTAAAGCACATAAGTCATTTGTCACAATAAGATTTTTTTCCTTTGATGTCTTTATGGTTACCATTCTTAAACTGTTTCAAACCTTCAGTTTTACAAGTTTAGTTTCTTGCCAAAGTTTATGAATGAAAATATTTGGCAGTTGTGTCTTGTGTCAAATGTCCAAAATAAATCTTTTTAGTAACTTTTTTCTTTGTAAATTTCATCTTTCAATTACTACATTAATTACTTTTAAAATCAATATCACCTAAATTCACATAACAAAGTACATTTATTAGACCATAGCATAGTTTTGAAGCAGGTTGTGGGACAATGTGACAAGTTCTCTGATAAGCCCCCATTCACCAAGAGGTGAAATCTGACATGTTCCCTGATCCAACAGCTACTTCTAAAACTCTTCCCCATAAAAAAAAGCTAAAAATTGACATATATTTTACTCAGTATTTTTACCTTTTTTCAATTCTTACTTTTCCAAATGTATACATTTTTTTCCTGAAGCACTTTAAAATAACTTGATCAAATCATGCTGAGTTAACACAACTCCACTCTGAAGAGCAAGGTACACAGACCAGAAAGCTTCCCTTCAAGGTGAAATTAATTTTTTTTCTTCTAAAACTACCAGATATTACCATTTCTCTAAACGTTTTGCAATAACTAAGGTATATAGACCAACAGACTATAATACTATGAATTTAAAAGGTTAACCATCTGAGACAATATTAGATGATAGTTTGGAATAGTGAAAAGAACACTGGGGACATACGGAATGGCCATATGGGATGAATGCCTCCTGGAGGGCGGCACGCATGTACCCTGAACTTGCCTCCTCATGGCCAAGGTGTAGGTAGATGAGAATGCCTACCCATCAGGACTAAATGAATTTAAGCCAACCATGGTAAAGCATATAGCACTATGTATAGTTAGCTATCACTATTACACTTCCACACCTATTAAGAGACAAGACCCTCAAAAATGAAAAAAGATGCATGAAGTCAGAATTACCAATTCTTCATTTTCAAACTCCAGGTTATACTGTGCTGCTTCTTGTGTCACTGGTTTCTGAACAATGTTTCTACAGACGAGCCAGATGGTCAGGCTAGCAATGAACATCCCGATGTCAGGTACAAACACTCTGATCCCATTGCCTGCGTCAGCTCCCTTTAAACTATGGAGGGAAAAAGACGGAGAGGACATTTAGTTGTTTTTGTATTTCTATCTTAAATGCACTATCTTAAAGTACATTTGAATCTTCTTAATGATCTAAATTAAAGAATATTCATTTTCTGTCTAGAAGGTACAAGAGAACTTTTCATTGACTTCAGAATCTTATGTAATCTACTAAGTTTTAGAAAGTTTCCAGGGTTTCACTGGAGTTTCAGAAACATTATAAAGAAACTTAAATCAATTCTTACTCTCAAAATATGCTAATAAACTATATTGCTATTATATAAACTGCATGTCCAATACATATACTGGTGTTTGCAATCCAGCTGAAGTAGTTAAAAACTAGACATGTACGAGAAGCTAGAAGATATTTTACCTGAGATATAACTCAAAGCTAAAAGGGAAAAATAGAGAATATATTAAAGTAATCCTTGAATCCAGGAACCTCTTCATTATTTGTAATACTTAGCTAATTTTGTTTTCCATACTGTTCCAAGAAAGTTAGATCTGGTATGTTTCTTCTTTTAGTCTTGGAGAACTTAACAGTGAACTTAGAATTAGAACATTTGGGCTCAAGTGTCAGTACGATGCTGACTAGTCGCATTCCACTGGACTCCTCAGAGGCACAAGTTCTCTATGTCAGAACTATTTGCCTTCTTATCTCATTTGAGTCAAATGAATCAATGTTTATTAGAAATAAAACTTGTTTAAGGAGAGGAAGCGAAAGATAGGAATATATATCATGTAAGGATACATGTTTTTTTCATATACATTTTATGTAACTCAATGTATACTATATTAAATACATACCCATTTACATTTATGTATTATATATTTTGGTAAAAACATAAAAATATAATAAATAGTGAGACCCCCCTCACCTAGATACAACCATTGTTAACATTTTGGTAAATTAAAAAAATAGTAATAATATCTACCACTACTGAGCAATTGCTTTATGCTAAGAGCTTGGCACATATAATTTAATCCAACTAACCACCATACAGAGTTAGGCATTTATTTAACCTCCTTCTAGATATGAAAAAACTAAGGTTTCAAAAGGTAAACTGATTTCCCTAACATCACAGAACTAGAGAGAGAACAGAATTATATTCAAGTTCCCTTTAAGTCCAAATTTTATGCTTTCAGCCACTGTGTTCTCCTGTATGCATCCACATGGCCTTTTTTCCTATGCTTAAATGTGCATATTTAGAGTTAACAAAACTACACTCATTTTTAGCTATTATTTTGAAGCTAATTTATGCATCTAATATATCATGATAAGTTTTACAATCCATTGATGATTTTTAAACATCACCAGGCTCATGGTCAGGATAGTAGTATTTATTTAACTAGTCCACTACTCTTGTACATTTAACACGTTTCCATTTATTACTATAATAAACATAAAAGTAAATCTTAATTAATTGAAGACTATTCTAATGTAAGATCTTCTAGGGGAAAAAAACCTCAGACCAGTCTACTTTGCTTTTTTTCTTTTTTTTAGGTCTGGAAGAAGGTGTGCCCTACATAAGCTTCATTTCTACAAATGATTAAACTTTTCTGAACAGAGAAATATAAAAGTAATAAGAGATACTCCATTAATAAAACAAACATGGTTTTATGACAGGTTTTTTTGTTTTGTTTTGTTTTTAATGGCAAATTCCTTTCCTTTAAAGCAAGAGTAAGAGAGTTCAATTAAGAAAACTTCATCCTGGGCCGGCCGAGTGGCGCGTTGGTTAGGAGCTGGCTTGGGACACCAGAGGGCCCCGGTTCGGATCCCACATATGAGGGCCAGTGACACTGCCCTCTACAGCTAAGATGCTGAACAACAGCTCAACCTGGAGCTGGGCTGCCATGAGTCACCGGTGACGGCGTAGGCTGCAGCCCCTGCTGCAGTGGGTTGCCATTGGCTACCGTGTGTAACCAGCAGCCAGTGTCAGCGACTGATCTGCCTCTCCCGGGAAAAGCGCAATGATGGTGCCAACTTGGCCCAGTGAAGCAACATCCTCCACAACTAGACTGAAGAACAAAAAAGGACAGCAACTTGTCTGTTCCCCTTCCCCCAATTCCCCAATAAAAATCTTAAAAAAAAAAGAAAAGAAAACTTCAACCAAATTAAATTTATAAAGGTGAAATCTGATGGTTGATTTTATCATAGGAAAAATATAGAGGCTTGTTGTATAGTTTTAATGCATGCCTAACATGATCAAATAGCACAAATGAGAATTAATATCATTAGAATAAGAAGGAAGGGGGATCAAAAAGAGTGCTCAGAAAACCAAAGCCAGGCTTGGGTGGGTGTTTCTTGTGTGGGGCTGAGGTGAGGAGAGCTGGCTGGACCTACTGGGGTGGATTTTGGGGAACAGATTATTATAGCTCTTTCATGGAAAACAAATAGACCATGGCATTTTATGGAAAGCAGCAAGTGAGTTGAGAGGAAAAGAGCTCTTAAAGGAAAGGTAACAAGAGCTCCTCCAGCTGTGGCCTCAGCTGCTTCTTGCACCACAACAGAGACTAAGGAAGCCAGAGCAGGGCCTTATGTCTTTTCCACCTGTGGACTGCATTAAGCTTCCAATTTGCAAACAGTCCCTTTGAGGCAACAGTCTTAGCTTTGTGCTTCTTGGTCCTAAAAGAGGCATTTCATAGCATACATATATTAAGGGAGTAAATGAATGCAGTTTGCAAAAGCAATCACTCCATTGGCTGTGATAGAATTCAGCTACGAGATCCAGGATTGGGCTGAGATCCCAATTTAGAATGGAATCATTCAGCCACAGAGGTGCTAACCCATTAACTACTACTCTTGGCTTGCTGAGTTAACAAAGCAGTGAATTCATAATACTGCTGCTGCAGAAACAATGAGACTTTTGAAGAATATGTTGAAGGGCATGTGCAATGAATAAGTCATAGCTTAATTGATATGTTATTTGGGGGCCATCTTATCGATAAAGTTTACTTCTTCATTGTTTAGCCCAGCATCTACTAAAGTACATTAATCAGAATGCTAGTCCTGAGAAATGCTGTGAATTAAAGCAAAACAGACAAAAGAAAAGAAAAACCAGTCTTTGTTCCAATAAGTGTTAGGAAATCACAATGCATATTACTATGGTAAACGATTTCAGAAGTTCTGTAGTAAAACAATAAATTTGAGTTTATTTCAGCCTCTATTTCCCACATTTATTTGACCACAACCATTTCTTCAAAATTTTATCTAATACCTATTACATTTTGCTGAGCTTGTGTCCATGGCACATGTTTTAAGAAATGCTGGATTAGAGTCTGCTCACTAGTCTAGATATTCAATTGAGATGAATGGATAATTTGGAAACTACACTAACATGTAACTAATCTCTATAATTTTGTTTTTTACTAGCCCTCTAATAATTTTAGAAGCCAGTGACATCTCATTCCATTCCTTCACCCAATCACCCAAATACCCACCCATTCACTCACTAAGTCATTGCAATTATGGAGATGGAAGAAAACTAGAAATGGTCTAGTCTACTTTCTCATCTTTGTGTAAACTAACAAGGGGAAAGGTTAAATGGTTGGTTCACCTGCACAGTTGGGGGCAGAGCACTGTCTACTCAGAGCTGCCTTCTAAGAACAGCCAGCACTCACTGCACAGCTCCTTACCTTGCACATCTTTCAATTACTGACAGGCTTCCTTTCCCACACTGCTCAGAAAGTGCCCTGTCAGGGCTCACCAGCAATCTCCCAACTGCACGGCCCAAATGGTCCATTTAAATTCTCATCATACCCCACCTTGGTGCTGCACTTGACAAGCAAGATCAACCCCTTCAGCTCTCAAATCTATTCTCCTTGATTTTCTCACCTTTGTCATCTACTTCTTACCTGCCTTTAAATATCCCTGAAAACTCACATTGCTGGGAATTGCCCATAAGAAATGCTGGGCTGTATTGTGCCCACCAGACTTTTCTTCTCCACCTCCTCTTTAAATATTGATGAGTCTGCAAGTTTCTGCTCTTCACTTATTTTTCTTCTAATTCTACATGGTAAACTTGAATATCTTCATCCCCAAGACTCGAATCAGCATCTACATGACTTACAAATCTACATACCCAGTCTGAGCATGTCCCCTGAGACACATTAGCAGATATCCAATTCTTACTACATGTCTCCACATCAGTATTCCATAGCTTTTCAAAGCTAAATGCTATTATCTTTATTCCAAAATCTGCTCTCCCTCCTATATTCCTAATCTTGCAAAATGGTGCTGTCATCAATCTAGCAAACAAGACAGAATCTTTCTATTCTCTCACTGAAAAACTGGAGATTCTGTCTCCATAACATTTCTCTTACCTACCTTCCTCCTTATCCCCACAGCTCATTTTTGGCTTCTGGATTACTGTAATAACATCTTTATTATTTTGTCTTAGTTTGTCCCCTCTGCCAATCAGGTTTCCACGTTATTACCAGAGTTTAATTTTAGAGGTATGAGGTTGAGCATGTTAACCACACTACCTACAGGAAAGGCCCATATTCCTGAGGCCCTCTATGTTCCAAGATGTTTGCCTTATCCTTTGCTATGATTTTCTTGCACGTCAAATTCCAGCCATCCCTAGTGCATAATCCAGAATATACAAGAGTTTTTCGCTCTGAGCTAGTACGCAATCTTTCTCTTCAGTCAACATTGCCCTTCTCCCACAACACTTTTATCTTCTCCTCATTTTGCAAGACTAATCTCCCACATCTCCACTGAGAAGCTCTTCCGCCACCCTTCCTGTAATAGAATTGGCTACTTCCTCCTTTAGATGTTTGCCATACTTTGCACACACTCAATCATAAAATGTTTATCATTTTATGTCATTCACCTATTTACAAATCTGCCTACCAGAGCCTTCTGTCTATTTTCTCTCTGTATCCATGAGGACTACACACACACACACACACACACACACACACACACACACACACACACACACACACACCATGTTTTCCCGAAAAAAAGACCTAGCCAGAGAATAAGTCGTTGCATGATTCCTCCAGGATATAGAGGGCATACATCCCTCACATGAGGGTTTTATGACCTGTTTCAGGGAGAAGGGTGCCTTTTCCACAAAGTCCTTCAGTTTAAAATATTCAGTATGACAAGGTACCATATTTTGGCACCTAAAATCATGCTACGGCTTACTTTCTGGCTAGGTCTTATTTTGGGGGAAATAGTATATGAGATCTGACACTTAAGTTCATGAACTCATCCTAGAAAAAGTGCTACATACCTCATTGCTGAAAATCACTATGGTCACTGTCGAAGTACTCCCCTTGGGAAGCTATGCACTGATGCCAGTGCCTAGTCCACCCTTCAAAGCAATTTTGGAACTCTTTTTCTGGAATGGCCATCAGAGCTGTCATCATATTACCCTTGATGTCCTGAATGTCATCAAGATGTCTTTCTTTCAATATTTCATTTATCTTCAGGTAAAGCAAGAAGTCATTGGGGGCAGAGCAGGTGAGTAGGGAGGGTGTTTCAATACAGTTATTTGTTTGCTGGCTAAAAACTTCCTCACAGACAGTGCCGTGTGAGCTGGTGCATTGTCATGATGCAAGAGCCATGAATTGTTGGTGAAATGTTCAGGTCGTCTAACTTTTTCATGCAGCCTTTTCACAGCACTTCCAAATAGTAAACTTGGTTAACTGTTTGTCCAGTTGGTACAAATTCATAATGAATAATCCCTCTGATATCAGAAAAAGGTTAGCAACATCATTGCAACAAGTTTGCAAACTTAATTGTCAGACTGTATATACACAAAGTCTGATAAAAAATTACAGTGAATGTTTAAATTTTTTTAAAATTACAGTAAAAGACACATTCCCATTAATCTCCCTCAAACTACTCCCTCTCGCTTTGAACACACTGATCCCCTCATTCTTGCCACTTTCTGAAACAGTTCTGGAAGTCCTCTTTTGTGAGTGTCTTTAGTTGCACTGCCATGGCTGCCTCGATGTCCTGAATCATTTTGACTTTAGGGAAGAGCCAGAAGTCACACAGTGCCAGATTTGGTGAATAAGGTGGATGAGGATGGACCATAATGTTTTTATTTGACAGAAATTGCCATATACCAGGAGCAATGTGTGACACAAGCGTTGTCATGATGGAGGATGATTTAAGGCACACTTTAAAACACACCTTCTCTAAACCGTAGCTCATACCCAACTGACAGCACCGAACAAGTTGAAATTTGTCACACACTGTTACTAAGGTTTGACACTCTGCATCCTGTATTGAAGATCCCTGCCTTTCCGTTGGATGGCACTCGGCAGCAGTGTTCACCATAGTTGTTTTTTGTTTTTTTTAATCACACCTCGTATATATTTTTCCATAAAATGTTATCCTGGATGGTGCTGCTTTTCAAGTATATGTCAATTACCTTTCTCATATATAAAAACATAAACTAAACTCCTGCTCTCTTAAGTACACATACCTTTCCTTTCCAATCTTGTTCTAGTCACATTGATCTTATTTGTTCAGAGTGATTATACCTCTTGAAAGGGAGTTGAGGAAGCTGAAAATTAGGAATACTTTACATATCCAGGAAGAGGAGAATAAATAGATTAATTTAGGATGTATATATAAGATAAAACAAATACCATAAATCAATAAATCAGTTCAAATACATGTGTGAACAACATCTACAAATATGGCTGTATCTCACTACATAATGCTGAGCAAAAAAAAAAAAGTAACAAACATGAAGAATACAGATCACTTAGGGGCTCGTGCATAAAGAACTACATGACAAGCACCATTTCTAGTCAGGAGAGAGGGACACCATCAACTATATTGGGAATGTTCAAGTTCTTAAGATGGTTGAAAGCTGATTGGTAGGTACATGTGTATGTGTTTTATGCTTCATATTTTTAAAAGTAAGAACAGTCATACTGCTTAAAATTCCTTGGGTAGAACACATCTGAAAAAATTAAATCAATTACCTTGCCTGGAAAAGATGATGACCAAGTGGTACCTTAATGGACATGATTATATTTGGTCTGATTGATTCATTAATCAAATTCAATTACTAGCCTCCTTCAGAAGTCCAGAGAAAAAGTGAGACAGGTGTGTATATTCATGGGCAAGGCCCTTTATTTTTCTAAGTTTCAGTTTCTCACTGAAAATGACTTCTAAGTGTCTTCCCAACTCTAAAATTTTATTATGACTAGGGAAATCCAAAATAGGAGACAGTGAAATTGAGATAGGACTGGGAAGAAAAACAAATGTTGCAGTTTCAGAAATTGCTGACAATGAGATCCAGGTATGACCACCATCACAAGCATCTTCAGAAGTTCAAAAAGAACACTTCCATTTATGCCAGTGGGAGACTTTTGGGGGAGCAAGTCTTTTGGGTCAATTGAATTCCAATAAAATGATTAAAATATCAAATGAGCAGTATTTAAAAATAATACAAACTATTAGAATAGCTGTACCTAATTCTCTGGTGGCTTCCGAGGTTTATGCACTGACAGTCAGTAAACTTTTGTTTTTCTTAAGCTTAAGCATGACTCTGTCCCATCGATCACTCAGGTTTAATAGATCACTTTAAGAGCAGACAAATAAAGTGAATTGTATATCTAATAGTAAAAACAATGAAAGAGATAGGACTATGATTTCAACTGCTTTCCACATACATCTTAATAATATGCATGAAGCTTATTTTTAATTTAACATCTGACTTTATATAGCAGGTCACATATAGCAGGACTAATATATTTGATGTGAATGGAGAAAGGTTTAGATTAGAAACTCTACAAAGAAATGTAACATTTATTGAGATTCACTTTCAAGGGAATCCACAGTTGATGCATTAGAGAATCCAAACAATTAGCTCATTTCTGTGAATTTCTACCACTAAAATGTCAAGTGAATTTCTAACTACCTAAAGGTATGAGTTGGTGCTGGATTTTCAGGATACTTTTTTTTACATTAGTGTCTGGATTTGTGTGAGTACTTTAAGGCTCAAAGTCTGAATATTTTAATCTACTTATTTCATTGTGAGAAATTGCTATTTCCTCTCTGGAACGCACACACTTCATTCTCATATCAGTGTACTGCTGGCTTTCACTTTGTTATTTATGAGGCAGAGAAAGTCCTAAAGTCCTTGCTTTGATGGAGGTCATTCAGAGAGGTGAAGAGAACAGAAAAGGAAGAAAAGAGCTAAGCAAAGGGATGAATACTGTCACATATTCGTCCTTGTGCACTTGGCAGTTCAGGAGTATGCTGGAGCTGGCTGTTTCCAGCTCTGTGTTCAGTGACAGTAATAATTAGCTTGAAATTGTCCACAGTGGGCATATTTACATTATGAAAGTTGGCTTATGCTGCAAATTGAGTACTTTTCCCCCAGAGAGCTTGTTGTTCAGCATTTACCAACACACTATTACTGCTATCGAAATATTAAAACAACAAACAACGAAATAAAACAAAACTACAACACAGTAACAATAGAACTCACTCCTTTTGACATTTGACTCTTTTGGGCAAGATTCTAAAAAATACCCTAAAATCGATAACATCAAATCCAAAGTCTTCTACCTGGTGTTCAAGGTTCAGGTGCCCAATCTTTTTATTCCCTCAAATGTGTACCCCTTCTTCTGAACTCACCATCCTAGGATAGTGACATATCTATTCCAACTTCTGGATGTTTGCTGATGTAATTTCTGTCACTGTGGATTTTCACCCTTCTTTTCTACACTTAGTCCAATCTAAATTAACATGTTTGCTCTTTCAAACTTATCAACAGTTACATTTGTGTAAAAGGTCACACATTCCATCCACTGGTCTCACTTCCTGTGAAGTTCTTCAGGCATTTGAGGGCTCCTCATGTGCTTCCTCTCTATTGATTTTGTGACCACAACAAGGTTATCACTAAGGAAAGGCCCTGGTGAAAGCCCCTCAGACACACTTTCTTATTGTTGTCAGAAATAATGGTAATCCTGCAGTGACCCAAGGATTCTCTCTATTTCCCTCTAGTCCATGCTGGGGAACGTCACATGACCAGCCTCTTGCACTTGTATTTTTCTCTTTTTGCACTTGAATTTTTCTCTTATTTTCTCTGAGTTTGCAAAGGCTGTTCCATCCTTCCTCACAACACTAATTCCACAGGTCATTGTTTGGAGTCTCCAAATCATTCATTTCTAACAAAGAGAAGCTCAGTCATAACATTCATACAGAGTTGCACCACTGGAGCACATCCCAAAGTGCTCTTCCTTCCAAGTTAAAGACAAAACATTGGTCACACTGTCCAGCTGTGAACCACAAGGGTCTGTTGGAGGTGGGGTTATAAAGACAACACAAAAAACAACCAGAAATCTCCATCCTTAAACCACACTGGCAATAACCACAACATGTTGCATCAGATGTTCCCTCTAGCTTGAATTACTGCAATGAATAGCTTGGAAAAATGAACTAAATTAATTTTGCTAAAAAAAAAAAATAAGATACACAATGGGTGGCTGCAACAGAGTAGCACATTTATCTTCTTCATAAACACTGAATCAGAGAAAAGCAAGAGGTTTTGTGTGTCACTACTGAAAGATAGCATGGAATAAAGAAAACAGCAGGAACTTTGCACTTAAAGACCTCAAATTGAACCCCATTCCTGCTAATTTAATTCAACAAATATGTATGAATATCTATCAGGTCACAAGAGTGTTTCAAGGTCCTAGGCAGGCAGTTCTGAGAAATACACTGAGCCTGTCCAGAACAAGGACCTTGAATAATAGGAGAGGCTGCTATAGGGCAAATAAATGCCTACAGAGAGGTGAAGGCAAAATTACATGTGTGTGGGAGGCTTAGCAAAAAACAGGAAACTATTAATTCTATTTGTCAAGAGTGCGATAGAGGCAGATCCCTTAGTTGACGG
Organism: Hipposideros armiger; assembly: GCF_001890085.2. Taxonomy (NCBI): domain Eukaryota; kingdom Metazoa; phylum Chordata; class Mammalia; order Chiroptera; family Hipposideridae; genus Hipposideros; species Hipposideros armiger. The sequence continues at coordinate 71,258 of NW_017732596.1, forward strand.
AGTCTGTGATAGGTTTTGAAGGATATAGCAAACAGTGTGACATTCTCAGGGAATTATAAGCAAATTGAGTTTGTTATGATATAAAAGGGAATGAATGGTAAGAAGTAAGCTTGAAGGGTCTAGGTGGGGAGGGCCTTGAATTTCTTTTGGACATTCAGATATCAATGCCAAGGCATTTGGAGAGCTATCAGTCAATATTTATAGGCCACTTGCTTTTATGTGAACATATGTCAAGATATCTAACTTCTGAGTTTCCTGAATTATAAAAAGAAGAAAATATTATGTCCCTTATAAAAGCGTGACAATAAAGTGAGATGTTTACTGTGCCCCACCCCCATCAGGCAACTTGAGGGTGAGTGGCAGAAACTGGACTTGGGAGTGAACAGGGTTATGGGCTGGGATGAAAAAATAACCAGTGTTTGTTACTATTCAAGTATGTGGGTTTGTAGATAGGGTGAAAATAAAATGTCAAGTCCAAGAAATCCAGTAGGGAATAAATCCAGGTCTGAAGAAAACCTTAAGTACGAGAGAATATATAAATAGAACAAGAACTCTGGGAGACTGATAAAATTATCATATTGCACAAGCACATGCATGAACACACACACACACACACACACACACACACACACACACTGCATGTGTAAAATCAAGCAAACAGAAGCTCAGCCTAGGAACAGAAAGTGTGTGCTGATGGTGTTTTGTACATTTGTGTACGATGAGTCAAGACCAGATATTTTCATTTTGTTTCACCCTCTTTCACTAGTTTATACTTCCCCAAATAAGGACCCCCCCCCTGCATTACCACCATGCATTTTTCCCAATTATGAAACCAACGGTGACATAACACAGTTATTGGATGCACAGACCCCATTCCTGTTTCACCAAATGTGTCGCTAATGCCTTATCCTCCTTGTGGGCCAGGACCTTGTTTATTTGTCATGTCTCCTCTGTCTTCTACCATCTGGGACAACACCTCATCTTTCTTAGTCTTTCATGCCCTTGACAGTCTGAATGAGAATGATTTTCATTAGGTAGGATGACCCTCGACCTGCCTCATGCTTTGCAAAGAATATCACAGAAACAATGCTGTGCTGTCCTTAGTGCACCAATTGGAGGCACATGATTCCAACATGTCACTTGGTCAAGTTGGTGTGTGCCACCTTTCTCTGTGGTGTCACCATTATCCCCTTTGTATTATGTTCATATTTTGTGGGGGGGAGATATTACAAAATTATATCAATATCCTATTCCTTGTCAAACCTCCATCCAACAATCTTAGCCATCATTGATTATTCCTGCCTGAATTAATTATCATTATGATGGCTGCCAATGGTGATTAACTATGTCCATCATTTTTAATTGGTGTTCTACTTCAAGCAAGCACGTCCCCTTATCTCCAATTAATTACTTACTTTGCTAACTTATCGGTGTGGATCCATGAATTCCTATTTTTTTTAAAGATTTTATTGGGGAATTGGGGGAGGGGAACAGTGTTGGGGAATCGGGGAAGGGGAACAGACAAGTTGCTGTCCTTTTGTTCTTCAGTCTAGTTGTGGAGGACGTCGCTTCACTGGCCCATGTTGGTATTATCATTACGCTTTTCCTGGCTGAGGCAGTTGCTCGCTGGCCATTGGACGGCTGCTCACGGAGGCTCACGGCAGCTCACGTTCGCTGCTGGCAAGCCCCACTGCAGCCTACGCCGACGCTGGCGACTCACGGCAGCCCAGATCCAGGTCGAGCTGTTGTTCACCATCTTAGCTGTAGAGGGTGCAGTGTCACTGGCCCGCATGTGGGATCTGAACTGGGGCCCTGCTGCTCAGAGCTGGCATCCCAAGCCAGCTCTTAACCAACGCGCCACTCAGCTGGCCCCATGAATTCCTATTTTACTAGATGGGTTGTATTTTGAAACTACCATTATTTATCTTGATATTCAGATTGCCCCCTGAGTTGGCTCCTGTGACATGTCCTTATCATTCATTAAGCAATTACCTACTTTTTGATACAGTAAGGTTTTCAGGCCCATCCCTTATTTCCTCTGCTTCCAGCCCTTCCCCTCTCTAGGACCATTTCTCCAAAGAGCCCTGTTTTCTTTTAGTGGAACATGGTATTCAGAACTGGACACTCAGAGGTCACATTGTTTCTGGGATATCATTGCTTCTGGGCCCTCTCACTTGACAGAGGTAGGAAAGCTATCTGTATTTACTTTAACACACACAAAAGGTACATTTATAACTATATCTATATATTTCTGTGCACATGTATTTTAAAAACCCATGAGTTCATTCTAATACTTTCCATTTCAATTTAACATCTCAGGATTATTTCTAGTCTCTGTCTACCATGTTTATATATCTTTGCTCAATAGTAAGAAACCTGACACCCATATCCTTAATATATTTAGTAATCTATCTAATCATTTTGTTTGTTTGTTTGTTTTAATGTAATTAATTTCCAAACCACGCCAGCTGCCTCATATACTTACAACTTCTGAAATCCTCAGTGCAGCACCACTTTCTCACACTGGGGACACTCACATCAATATCTCCATGTGACCCTTCCCCAGCACACTGCTACAGCCAGCACTCAAAAGTGGCACTTCATCCCTAACTTGCACACCTTGTGGACACCAGTATGTAAATGCTCAAGGGGAAAGGGAAGGAAAGAAAAACGGAAAAGCAAGGAAAGATGGGAAAGGACCTCCCTGATTCTTGGTAATAGGGTGATTTTTTAAAAAGTGACAGGGAGGAGAGATGAGAATACCCTCCAGTAAGCCCATATGTGCACAGGTACTTCTGTCACCTGCAATGTTCTAGGTTCCAAATTGAACTTTGCATTCCTCCCAAATACCCTGTTTTTGTCCCCAAATCTGTGACTTGTCTATTGAATGAAATACCACAGAGCAAATGGTTAAGGAAAACAGCAGCAAGCTTATCTGAACCAAAGACTATTGAAAAGAACTCATAGTGGTTTGATGAGGCTAGACTGAGAAATCTCTTTTGTTTTGATAATGAATTATTTTCAGGCTCTGGACCAAGTGCTTCACCCCTCTGAACCATAAAATTTTACTAAAATGTCTTTGCAGATTGGAGAAATTAATCAGCATTTACAATAAGTTTTTTGAAGACAAAGGTTAAAGGTATATAAATAATAATCAGCAGTTTAGAGTAACCTCCTGTGTGGTGGGTTGTGCTTTATTTACTTGGTTAAAGTGGGGGCCCTTTCCAGAATCCTGATCTTGCAAAGGTTCTGATTAGAAATGTTTGAAGAGACACTTATGCATGATTTGGAAGGTGCAAGTGCAACAGGACCATTGTTTTTGAAGGTCTTTTCACATTGGATGCAATGATGGACTAAGGAGGTGTGAGGTATGTTCTACTTGTCCTGGTGCTCCTCTACTCCATGACAGCACTTCTTCCTGAGAGCTGGTCCCTGCATCACAGCCAACCAGCCCCAGTACCTGATGTTTGCTACAGGCCCATAGAGTGGTACCTGCACAGATAAAGGACAGAGCTTCTCCAGGGCCTTTCCACCAGCCCCTCATCATGGTCCCACTTCAACTTGGGAACATACCTGACATCTTAGATGGACTGGTTCACCACCATCTTTCCTCTTGGACCTTTGCTTCTCCATTACTCCCCTCAATTATATACAGTCTAGCTAGTTCCTGAAATAAATTCTCCTCTACATTTTTAATTTTTTTGTTTTCAATTACAGTTGACATTTAATATTCTTTTATACTAGTTTCAGATGTACAGCATAGTGCATAGACATTTACATAACTTAAGAAGTGATCCCCCTGATAAGTCTAGTACCTACTTGGCACTATATCTAGTTATTACCATATTACTGATTGTGCTCCCTATGCTTTACTTTACATCCTCACGACTATTTTGTAACTACAAATTTGTACTTCTAATCCTTTTACCTTTTCACCCTGCCTCCCAAACCCCCTCCCATCGGCAACTATTAGTTTGTTCTCTGTATCTATGAGTCTATTTCTGTTTTGTTTCTTCATTTACTTTGTTCTTTAGATTCCACATCTGAAATAAATTCTTCATCTCGGAACAGAGCAACTCCGCTTCCCCATAAAACCCTGAATGACATGCTCCAACTGTAATTCTCAATTAGCTTGCAAATCTTTTGTGAATTATTGCAAAATGGGAAAGCAAGTAAAATCTACTCTGAACTACAGCCCACACTCTGGAGGTCTACTCCAGATTTACTCCAGGTTATTGGAAGATACATAGTCATGGCATCTCTATTTGCTTGATCTGAAGTATGAGGATTACAAATCTAGTCCACACACACATTTCTGAGGAACAGCAGCTCTCCTTTGTCAGTGGAACAGTCATGAAAGATAGCATTTGTCATCATTGCAGGGAATGACTCACAGTAAGCAGCTAAAACAGGGATAAACTTCTACTCTGCTTCCTAGCTTATTGTATACCCTGCTGCTCAGTGTTTTCCCAAATGCAGGTTATGACTAATTCGTTTATTATAAAATAAATTTAGTGGCCATCCACCAGCATTTTCTTTTTCATGGAGCAGAGAATAAAATTGAACAAAAAATATAGGAGTATATTGCATGCAGTAAGAGTAGCTATTGTTTTTTGTAATTGTATATATTTGTGTTGTACTGGATCATGACATAAAGTGTACTTGTGTGGTCAGAGTAAAAAAAGGTTGAAATTCATTCTCTAACACAACTCTGTTCTACCAAACAGGTAGGGTAATTATGTTGGGCATAGATGAAGATAATACAATTCCTTTCTTCAAATCTCTCAGATCCACATGTATTTCAAAATTCATACTTTTCCAGATATCAGAAAAGCGCCTCTTAGTATATGATACAATACTGTCAGCAGGCACTAGGGCAGTGGTCCCTTCCAAGCACACACACCTGGGACACTTCACACTAACTGTAATGTTCTCCCTTCAGCTACCAGGTGAGTTCAGGTCAGGTAAATCCGAGAAATGAAAAGAATAATTTTGTAAAGCACAAATTACAGTGTGGTAGCCTACACTTCAAATTGAATTGACAAAGAATATATCTAAATATACTTCCCATGCAGTTAAAATGTGATTTAGCTTTCAAAAGTTTGTCCAGCAAGCATTTCAAGTAATGCAGGATCACTAACTGGCAAGAAGACTGAAGGCAGAATACTGAATTAAGAGACTCCTGGAGTAAGAGAAACAAAAATATATGTCCACACAAAGACCCATATGCAAAGGTTAAAGCATCATTATTGATAATCACTAAAAACTAAAATCAACCCAAACATCTACCAATTGGTCAATAAATAATTGTGGTGATCTACACAATGGAATACTATTAGCAATAAAAGGCAATAAATACGGATACTTTCCACTCTGTGGATGAACCTAAAAAGCATCATGCTAAGTGAAAGAAACCAGATACAAAAGGTTACATACTTTATGAGTCTATTCATATGACAACCTGGAAAAGATAAAACCGTAGAAACAAAAATCAGATCAGTGGTTGTCTGAGGCTGGGGGATTGGGAACAGGATTGACTACAAAGGGGCAGAGACTTTCTGGAACGATGAAGATATATATCTTGAATGTGGTTGTGGTTACATGTCTATATATGTTTGTCAAACTCACAAAATTACATACCTAAAAAGGAGAGAATTTCACTGAATGTAAGTTAAACCTCAATTAAGCTGATGAGAGAGAGAGAGGTTGATTCAGAGAGAGGCAAAAACAGAGAGAGAGAGAGAGATTGATTGAGGGAGCCCTGGAGTAATCCAGTAAGAAATGACAAAGGCAATCTAGACTGATAGAGAAGGACTAGAGGGGAAAACTAAAATCTCAGACAATGTAAATGAAAAAACAACACAAGCACTTGATACAAATGTCATGTTTTAAAGAAGTTGCATCTATAAATAAGTAGCTGTTGAAAATAACACTGAAAATGTACTAAATGGTAGACAGTTCTGTGACATCTCAACATTCATAAAGAAAGATGGTCCCAAAGGTCCTTGAGCATTTCACTATGATATTTCCCCAGAAGCTGCCTCCTTGGCTGCTTCTCCTAGGGGATTACCCTAGTAGAAAAATTTATGGCAAGGATAAAATTAACAGTGCTGGATGTAGAGGAAACAGTTTCTTTTATGAATCCTTTTGCTTGAAATTCTGGGAAATCGTTTTAATAGTTCAAGACCTATTACAAAATCACTGATTTATGAGATTATGGCTAGGTATTGAGGGACTTTCTTCTAAACAAAGATTCACTTAAAAAATACACAAAATAAATATCATTAGAGTGAGCTGTGGCCTTTGGGATTTTCTTGCCTACAAATCTGAACAGTATGCCTTTCTCTCCTATTTCCAGGATACAAGCCCTCTGCTGGAGTCAGGCAGGGTTTTGCAGTGATGCTCATGGTGGTCATGCCTTCCCTGTCCTTGCTCCTGTCACTATCTCTCACACACTCTCCCCTCTTCCTGTGTAAATACTGAACCCCTTTGATTTACCAAGATGAAGCCAGCTTTCCACATTAGGTTTCTCCTTTCCTGTCCATGCCTATAGTCTCTTGGGTTCCTTGATAACTAACACAAATGCTATCCATGTTGACATTGAGCTTTTGGGTGTCTATTTGAGAACAGGTGAGCGATTCAGAATGAGACCATTTCTTATGGTTCTTTCTCACCCTCTTTATGCCTACCTCAATGGTGCATATGAGGTATTTATGTAACAAATACCTCTTTATTGGATGATACAAGAAATCATAATTTTTTATAGTTAATTAATTTGATGAGACTGTTCAATAACAGCTATTTATGCTGTAACAAAGTTCTCGTTTTGCCATGCAATTTAACAAGCTCCTCAATTAAATATTTTTTGAGTGCCTACCAAGTGCTAGGCACTGTGCTGGCTCTAGAGCTTCCTCCTGGTCCACAGGCATTTTAATGTCATGTGTCTGTAGATTCCACAATCTCTCTCCCTCCTTACTGAGAAGAAATCCTCTAAATAGAGAAGAGTTTGGCCCATGCTTCTACCTGGTTTACTCCTCCCCGTTGAAGCCTCAGTCAGCTATTATTTGCCCAGACAGGACCTGTGTTCTCCAGGTACTTACAAGCCACCAGTTCTGGGCTACACTTGGCTTGTTTGATAGAGAAAGCCAATAACCTTCTAAGGCTGCTCAGCTCCCACACCAGAGCCACCAACAGGACAGGGTGCCAAGTGGATGGTGCTGTTGGTCAAATACGGGGACTGACAATTAAGTTTGCCAACTTCTTGCAACGATGTTGCTAACCTTTTTTGATATCAGAGGGATTATTCATTATGAAATTGTACCAATTGGACAAACAGTTAACTAAGTTTACTATTTGGAAGTGCTTTAAAGGCTGCTTGAAAAAGTTAGACGACCTGAACTTTTCGCCAACTCATGGCTCTTGCATCATGACAATGCAACAGCTCACACGGCACTGTCTATGAGGGAGTTTTTAGCCAGTAAACAAATAACTGTATTAGAACACCCTCCCTACTCATCTGATCTGGTCCCCAATGACTTCTTTCTTTACATGAAGATAAATGAAATATTGAAAGAAAGACATTTTTATGACATTCAGGACATCAGGGGTAATACAATGACAGCTCTGATGGCCATTCCAGAAAAAGAGTTCCAAATTGTGGACTAGGCACTGGCATCAGTACATAGATTCCCAAGGGGAGTACGTTGAAGGTGACCATAGTGATATTCAGCAATGAGGTACGTAGCACTTTTTCTAGGATGAGTTTGAACTTAACTGTCCAAATTCGTACACGTGCAGAGTCAGGGCCTGAGTGGGACTGGAGATTACGGGGTACCTAACTCAGATGGTTAGAGTAGGAAACAAATCTCAGTGTTATTGCAAGAATCAGCATGCTCCCTTGGACTTACAGGTTTTATCTCTATCTGATGGGTTTGAGACTGACTACAAAATCACTGATTTATGGGATTATGGCTAGGTATTGAGAGACTTTCTTCTGAACAGAGACACACTTAAAAAAAAAATAAACAAAATAAATATCCTTAAAGTTAGCTGTGGCCATTGAGATTTGAGCTGAGGCCATTGAGGATCAGATGGTGTGGGGTTTTGGTATTTTGTGTAGTTAGTTTAGTTAGTTAGTTAGTTCTTCCCTAAAAGCAATTCAGGGCAATGTGTGAATGACTTGTAAAACACACCAGCATTCTTGGGGGTAATGGGAGTTAGTGTTAGAGATAAACACTAACCACTCAGCCTATGTATTCTAGTAATGAATGAGTCAAACAGAACAACATTCATATCTTACCACCATTTTCCTTCAAGAAGTTAAACCCCTGTTTTCTGGAAAGTGCTGGTGACCAGCCAACAATTGGGGGCAAAGCCTGAGCATTCGGTTTCAGATTTCTAAGGACAAGGGAATCCTTAGTCCCCACAGGAGGCAGTCTAATCCTTTATTGTTCTGATACAAAACACTAGCAAATTCACTGAAATTATATTCATTCTAGCATGGAATTTGATTATCTGTGTGGATTTCTAGGTAAATATATTTCATCGATCAGAACAGAGTGCAGAGAAGACTTCAAACCCAAACATTGCTCATAATGACCAAGTGAAAACAATTTCCTCTGTTTATGGCAAGCAGGTCAATGAACAGCATCTGGCATAAGCCACTTGAAGCTCTCTCTGAGGCTTCTCTGAGTTCCTTCATTTATTGTTCATGTTCCCCAGTGCTACTGACTCATTAGTTGATCAGCATTTTCCATTTGCTCTGTGATTGACACCCTCTCAGGTGTTTTATTGTTCAAGAGATGAGGGAAGAAATATATGATGCTAGTTATCTGCTCTGTTGTGTTAGTTAACACCTCCACCTCATGTCTAAAGAGATGGTTTATGCTGTTTGTTTTTGCTCACCACCTAATGTGCCACCCAGAGTTATGGGCGGCCGGGTTCCAGAGTTATTTGGTTTTCTGGTATTGCCTTCAGCACTATTTCAGCAGAAAAAAAAATGATGTATCAACCTCTCAGGCCATTCCTAATTTACTGTAGCAATAGAATGATGCAATATTAATTCACAAGTCCTAAGACCCTCATGTGAAAAAGTAAAAATGCTTACTATCACTGCTTACTCTGACAGCCATGATTATTTCTATGTGTTTGCTACTAGAATAACATTCATGGGTTGTTGTTTTTTCCATTTCCAATGACTTTAAATACATAATTCAGTGTAAATGGATGGCTTCTGAAGTGTCATTCTTATTGTCAAAGACAAATAAAATCTGTCTTACCAACAACTTGTAATTACATTATATGGTCCTTCTGAAATGAGAGCAACAACTCATTTATGTAATAAAATGATTTAAGTCCTTCTAAAGTACTCTCTTTCCATAGAAAGACATTAATCGTAGTTTTCATTAAATAATCTGTCTTTAAAGCTTTCCCTGCTACAGGGTGATATTCAGGTAGGCTGATACGAATTTTGAAAGTCCTTCTTAGTTATGCAGATGAAACATTTTTTAGGTAAAGTTCTAGCTTACAAACTGTCCATGACATTCAGAGCAACAAAAGTTATTTTGTGGCTGTTTTGAATAAGGCATTGTGCTAAGCCCTCAGTCATGAATATAGTACACCATTTTTGCATGGATGCTATCTGAAAGGTAAAAGTTTTACCTAAAGGAAATTATATATATGTAAAATCAGGACAGAGAGGTGTCAGAATGGGATGAAGTGATACAAGGCAGATGCCTATAAATGGCAATGTTTTGACAATAAGGCATGATGCAATAGATGTTCTAGGCAGAAATCGGGGCTAGAAAGTGTGGGGTGAATTTAGACTCCAATTATCAACAAACTTAAAATGTGTGCAGAAGGAACAAATGAGAGACAATTTGATTGGAAATGTGGGTGGGGACTGAATTTAGAACGGTTTTCAACATTAGGTTGGGGACTTAGAAATTAATTCAGTAGATAAGTGAATGATTTCATTATAACTGTGTTTTAGTAAATGTAATTTCATTTTCCTGTTTAGCAGGAAGGAAATATGAAAAAATTGGAATAGGGCTGTAAAATAAGGCACATTCCCAAGGAAAAGTAAGGTGGGCCTAACCATAAGAAATGATCATAGTTATGTGTTGCAAGAAGGGAGTGGACATCAGAGCCTTTCAGAGGAAGGAAAGAGTTTCTCTCACATGCATAAATCAGTGCAGTATGGGAGTGAACCAAGAGGAGGACCAGAAAAAAAGGTTTGCATGGACATATGAAGCTTAGGAGTCTTGCCTGATCAAAACTTCCTTGGGTCACCTTAGCAACAAGTGATACAATAAACTGAGGCCAAGAAAGGTGGGGAGGCAGAGAACACAACCAATGGTATTTATGCAGAATCACTACTCTGGCAACAGGATTGCACCTGGTGTAGAAGACCTTCATGATATCTGCAGAGGTTAGCAAAGAGAAGGAACACAGGCTTTACAATCAGGAAGAACTCATGTGTAAAGAAGTTACCTAACTTCTTTGAATCTTCCTTTATAGGTTACCTTTGTGAATGAAACTACTAGGCTGTAGAAATGGTGCAATACTCTAATTGCTACTTCAGGTACTCTGTGTAAATTTAGACAGGTTTGTGTGCCTGTGTGCATGTGTAAAGATGGGTCAGGAAAAGGAAGATCCAGAAGGAATTGTTTTCACTTTGGTCATCTAGGATAATGCATTTGCAAAGATCCAAACTGAAAACTCAAACAGTATCTATGAAATATGCTGAATAGAAACTGTCACTTTATCCAAACAATACTGTTTTCATCCTTAGCTAAGCTGTTTAACTGGCTACGCTATAGAAAAGACATTCTATAAGCTATGAAAGAGCTAATTTCAGACTTGTAAGTAAGGTGCAGAATAACTAAGAAATCTGAACCCTACATTCGTATCTGATCATTAGCACAATTCTCCAAAACATACCATCTCATAGACTCAAGCATCCACATTTTACCTCCATATCAAACAGCATGAGTTTCCTGCCTATTATTCATCATGCTGTCTACACCAAGACTTTAAGTCATTAAGTGATATACTATACAGTTCATTTGGTCATGTCACTAATGAAATCTAAACTGTTCCTGCTAATTCTGTATAGAGCAAAGCGCCAAGGTAACCACCTGGAGATTCATGTTTTTAGTTCAAGAATTCACCATTCTCTGTAGGACTTGATCTTTATCATTCATTAACTCAAATACTGTTTATATTAGTCATAATGACCCAATTTAGCAAAGACAGAGATTATAAATCAGAACATTTTTTCTTCCAGCCATGTTTCGAAAGAAAGAAAAGTTTAATGGAAGATTACATCTTTTTTTCCTAGAAGAAAAACAGATCTGTTCACCAAATGCTTATTAAATGATCAACTATGCTTGAATAAAAAAAAGTTAAACTAATTACTTTTCAACTTAGAAGCCAAAGTCCTAGGTAAAGCTCTCAACAGCTTAAGAAATGCAAATCACCTACTTTTGTTACACACACACATACATACATCAATCTGTAGTCTTTAATCTGTGTTTCGAGTATACACAAGATATTTTGGCAGATCAAAGTAAACAGCAAATTTGATCAATTGTATGAGAAAAGTTCAATGAGAGTGATTATGTGATATGACATAGATGAAAAAGCCTCAGATATAAGATTTTCTAACTTTTTTTCTGGTGGTGTGGAAGTTATAGGCACTTTCTGAATTGATATTTGTGTCTCCTCAAAATTATGTTGAAATCCTAATCCGTATTGTAATGGTATTAGGGGGTGGGGCCTTTGGGAAGTGATTAAGCCATTAGGTCTCCTCATGATGGGATTAGTGCCCTTATAAAAGTGACCCCAGAGAGCTCTCCTGCTTTCTTTCTGCCATATAAGGACACAGTGAAAAGATGGCCACTCATGAACCAAGATGCAATTCCTCACTGGACACTGAATCTATTGCTGCCTTCATCTTGCACTTCCCGGCTTCTAGAACTGTGAGAAGTAAATGTTTGTTGTGTAAGCCACCCAGTCTGTGGCATACTGTTACAGTAGCCTGAAAGACTAAGACAGCACTTAATAAGTGCCTATAGCAAGAATAAATGAAACCTCTATCTACTATCTTATGATGAAATGTTGCTATCTCATAAGAATGGTTTTAAATGAACTCTAAATCAGAGCTCTGGTCATCTTACAGCTTTAGTTTGCAAGCCAGTATTTTATTCGGACTAAAGATAAAACCATTCAGTCGGTCTTAGTCATAACACAGTTGTTTTTCTAATGGTGCCAAAAGGCAAGGCTTGCCACCACATCCTTGCAAATCTTTGGTGTATACATTTTGATCCCAAACATTGACATAACTCTACACTAGGCTGGGGATACGAGGATGATCATCCTGGCAAATTTCACAGTCTCAATGGGAATAGAAAATGAAGGTGGGTGTGCTTCCACTGCCACCTCCACCCAGGACAGACATCTCTCCTACCTGACCAAAGCATTCATTTTTGCCTGAAATGCTTTTAACTGAGTGCTTTAGTCAGCCACTAGCAAAACTCTGAGTTCCCTGGATATATGCTTATGGAAAGCAATATTATTACTTAGTACTGTTGTGCTTCATTCTAATTTTTGAAACAAGGAATAGAGAGAAATAAAAAATTAAAAACAAAACAAAGTCCATTAATGCCAAAGAATATTTGACATATGCACACTACTCTTGTTTGAGAAAACTGAATTTTGATTTTAACATAAGCTCAGCAAATGCCAAAGAATGATGATCTGATACAGGAAGAATTAACTCCATCTGATTCTCTGGTGTTTTTCCAAGTTTGCTTATTAAGGCAAAGGGAGCCTATGTGTTTCTTTAGTTTTATAAGAGGAATATAGCCATAGAATTGCTGCAAATGTTTCCATCATGAGGGCCAATTCTTTGAGCCTCAGGGGTCTCTGTTTAGCCTTCATAGGATGATAAGCAAGATTTCTGGACTGTATATGAGCTGTAGAAAGGTGTGAAGCAGGAAATATGAATCATCTGTTTTTGTTAATATATGTATACGTATGCACGCACACGTGTGCACACGTGCACACACGCACACACACCCCAGCAGGAATTTAGAGTAAAGGACAGGATTTTCAAAAGCTGTCGCTATGACCTAAGGCAAGAAAGTAGGTTGAATGGTGGTGTTCAGAGTTTAAATATACTGTTTACTATGCAATCCCCCTTATTCAGTTTCACTTTCCATGGTTTCAGTTACCCAAGATCAATCATAGCTTGAAAATATTAAATGAAATATTCCAGAAATAAACAATCAGTAAGTTTTAAATTGTATGCCACTCTGAGTAGTGTGATGAAATCTGTGCTGTCCCACCTGGGATGTAAATCATAACCTTTGTCCAGTATCTTTACACTGTATATGCTTCCCACTCCTTAGTCACTTAGTAGCTGTCTCGGTTATCAGATCCACTGTCATGGTATCATAGTGTCTGTGTTCAAGTCACCCTTATTTTACTAAATAATGGCTCCAAAGTGAAAGAGTAGTGATGCTGGCAATTTGAATATACAAAGAGAAGCTGTAAAGAGCTTTCTTTAAGTGAAAAGGTATGTACATATAGGAAAAGGTATGTGTATGTACAGGAAAAATCATAGTATATAGAGGGTTCAGTACTGTCCGTGGTTTCAGGCATCCACTGGGAGTCTTGGAACATATCCCCCTCCAGGAAGGGGGACTCCTGCACTTATAAGCCCCCATAATCACTGGGTGGAGGTGCTCTGAGCCTTGGTTTCTATATCCATAAACTAGTATAGTGCTAACAGGTACTTCAGATTGTTGAAAGTTTAATAGAGATGACACATACTCAATATTGTCTATAGTGCTTGGGTGACTATTATTATTGTCATGACTGATTAATTATTCTTATTAAATGGTGGCAAAACAATTAGTAATAAAATTCTATCTCATTGAATACATTAAATGCAAATTCAGATCTGGATTTTGACCAATCCCAATAAGAACAGGCTAATTTTCAGCTCCTCTGCTTAATTTCTCTCTGCCTCCATGTAAGCACATGCAAACGAAGAAGGAGGTTCTCTCTAGGCGCTGTGGAGTTCTCCCATTGCGTGATTTTGTGACCCAAGTTGAACTCCTATTGCCCATCTGCTTCCAGGTAATTAAGGCAGGGGGATGAATATTTGTAGATTTTATAATTTGAGAAAAAAATACATTGATGTGTTTCTCTAAAACAGGTCTTTTTAACTGATGCTCATGGCCTGACTTGTGTTTCAGAAGCTCTTTGAGTCCATTGAAGATGCATGTAAAATATTTGTTTACATGCATGTATGTATTTTTTCTGGAAAGTGAACCTATTACTTTCATTGGATTTTCTAAGTATCTGAGACATGAACACCTGCCCCTCCAAAGCAGGGTTGTGAACCATGAACCAAGAATTTCTAAAGGTTCACAATTGTTGATCAAAATAGTAGTAGTATAAATAAAAAGGTGTTGTTTCATACTTTCACAGAATAAGCTCATGCCAAAAATAAAATTAAAATCCAAGTTTTTTGGTTGAGTGTCGGTCAAGACAGCTTAGTACTGGTATTGTACTTCAGGTCCTTGGATGCAGGTGGTTTACTTGGGAAGCCCTCTTGGAAAGTACAAGCAACAGAATGTGACAGAGAGGGATGGAGAAGAGAGAGGAGCCCACGGAGGTGTATTGTTAATGGGTCACTGCTGTAAGGAGTTCCTAGGAAGTTTTCCCAGAACCCTATGAATGTGCCTTGGATTGTGTAAGAGATTGATTAGGGCAGCTAGGGCATCTATCCACTTACTTCTGTTGCTCACTGATGCTTCTGAGACTTTCATTTCAGGCTCTTCCAGGCTTCCCTGCAGGTAGATGAAGGAAATTTCCAAGGAACTAGGGAAAGCCCTCAGGCAGGGAAGCATAGGGCTGCAGGCACTAGATTGGGAGATAGCAGCAGCTACTGGGTAGAATCTGCGTGGGTGTGGCCCATTCCAGAATCTTTCTTCTACAAACCGACATCCAATTATTCACCAAGTTGTAGCTTCAAATTTCCTGAAACACATTATGTATACATCTTCTCTATCATATTTAATTGTCACTGCCTTGGGTCAGACATCTGTAATCACTTTCCTGAACTATTGCAGTACTTTCTAGCTGATCTCCTAGCTCATCTAAGCCATCTTCTGGTCTATATTGCTGCCCACTGACATTTTTAGAGACACATCTAGCAATACTTTTCTCAAGTTTTATATCCTCCAATGGCTCCCAGTACTGTCAAATAAAATCCGAACTTCTTGGCATTGTCTGTAAGGTACTTCCAGATATGTTTTTTATCCTATTCTCAGTATCATTTCTGTTTTCATTTGTGTCCTCACCTGATAGACTCCGGTATAATCATTCTTCAAAACTCTGCCCAGGCAGTCCCTGAAGTCAAGCTTTTACAGACAACTCCCCCTATCCCCTCAACTAGGCTGTTAAGCCTCATCTCAACCTCCCCTTGACATGCACATGCCCATTGACCCATCATTTCTTTCCTCCATTCTGTACTGCATATATCATCCTAATGGTACCTGGTACATAGTAGCTGCTCAAAAACATTTTTTTTTCAAATGATTTCACTAAATGGTAGCATGTAATTCAGTGCATTATATTTTATGTTTACATATCAGTATCTTCTACAAGGCCACAATCATGTCTCCCCAACCCCTCACCCATAGCCTCCAGCATAATTATAATAATGTATGTTCAACAAATGCTTATTGACGTGAAGCATCATAAATGCTGGCATGGTGGATTGTGAATAAATGGAAGGTAGAGTCACAGAAAACTGAGTTCACACTTTGCCTTTGACACTCACTAGCTGTGCATATTGAGTAAAATACTCAACCATTCTAAGTTCACTTGGTTTATTTGTAAAATGGGATCGCATACTATGGTAAGTCACGTCACTTCTTCCAACTAGACACTCTCCTTTCCTGTCACAAAGCATCTATGTCCCTGGACATTACCCACTGGAGGATCATGCTTCTCTGCCATAAACCTTGGAATTGGCCACATGACCTGCATACATAACTGAAAGTAAAAAGAAGTAGCTTCTTATGTCCCATTTGAGCAAACACGTTAAGAGCCATTGTTTACATAAGTCAGCAGAATCAGACTCTAGAATGTTGTGAGAATTAAATTAATCAGGTAACCAAAGTACTTAACAGAGAGGCCAGCATAAGATAGGTTTTTCAGAAATCTAAATTCCTTTCCTCTGTCATGTTCATTTAAAAACTCAAATCTAGCCCAGCAGTGGACATAGGGCAGAAGTTTGAAAATGTTAAAATAAATGAATAAACAAATAAGTTGAGCTTAATTTTTAAACACCAAAATATAGAACATCCTTTTCCTCTAGTCATTTCCTGAATATAAGTTACTTTGATAAAAATTTTATATCACAATTTCAAAATAACTTGCTAACATTTCCAGGAATATTTATATATAGTCTGAAAGAATTAAAGCATTCAGAAGCTCAGCTTTCAAGAAGTCAACAACAGGGCAAATAATTTAATCAAGAACCCTGTATTGTATACCTATATATGCAAAAATACTTTGGACTTATAAGTTACAAGTGTGACAACACATTACTAAATTCCCAACTAAGATTTCCTTTGTTTGGCTCCATAGACCACAAGATGATAGTAATGGTGTGATTTGAGTTTAATGTTTTTTCCTTGAGTTTAATGTATGCTTCTCAGAGAGGCAATATAAACAAACATCTGTCTTGATCTAAATGGATAGGTATTTAAATTATCCATTTTATCCTACAGACTTACAATCTTAACCTAAAAATTTCAGAAAAATATAGTAGTAACTATAAAAATTAATGTTTGTTAATATCACAATTGATTTCATTTGACATCTCATTTCTTGGATATACTGTATTTTGCAGTGTATAATGCGCTCCCGTGTATAATGCACACCCATGTTTTTGGCCCAAATTTTCAGGGAAAAATTTTTTTTGTTTTAATTCTTTAATTTAAATTTGTATTTGTTTATATTTAGGTACTTGTGTTTTGTATTATAAATAAATTTTAGCATTTATTTTTTAACATATTATGGTATGAGAAATTTTAAGTAACAAATAATTACAAAACACAAGAACAGATATAAGGTACAAGAAATTTTATGTACCAGTAACAAATTTACGATATTTACGCATCATAGAAGGCCAAGAACTCTTCGTCGTTGCAAGTTTGTGGTAAGGTAAACAAAACCAATTATTCTATTCCAGGGTATTATTTTGCATACAGATATCGTTATTGAGATCTAGAATTACACTTTTAACTCATAAGCATAAATAATAAAAGAATTAAAAACATTTATATAGAGGGTGTCAAAAAAATGAATACACATTTTAAGAAAGGAAAATACTATTAAAATTGTAACAATATATACCAATAACAAAAGATGAATACAAGTCATATTTGACTTCTGCAATTACAAGAGGTGCTCACAGCTGTTGCCATCAGTGTCCAGACACTTTTGATTACGGCGAACTACTGCTTTAGCAATGTTGACCAAAGCATCCACTTGTATAAATTTTTTTGGCACCCCTGGTAAATACAGAATTAGTACTACCCATGTATAATGTGCATCCTTATTTTTCTCTCACAAATTTGGGCAAAAACGTGCACATTATACATAACAAAATACATAAGTTTTCATATGGAAAAGCATATCATAAAACCATCGTTGGAGTCAAGTTTTTCATTATTTCTCAATATTTTATATAACATTACCTAAAGAAACAGCATGAATTTCAACTTCACAGCTAGTGAGTTAAACATAAAGCTGGAGGTTATAAAATAATTTAAAAATTGGCCTTAAATTTTCCAAAGGATATATTCATTCTCCACAGGAAAAGGCTAATAAAAACTAAAGTTTATCAAGAATGGTATATTCCATGAGAGTAGGGGCTGGACCAACAGAGAAACATCACACTAACATTTATATAAAAGACTATTTACTTATCAAACATTTATTAAATGTCTATTATTTGCCAGTTCCTGGACTGGCACATACATCCTGCCCTCAGAGGCATAGGTCTAATATAAGACACTAACAAGTACATTCAAGACCATGAACACACTGGGTGGCTTTATTCTAAAAGAAGACCAGAGGTGATAGAAAGACAGAAGAGGGACCCTGAGGAATGGTGGTCAGTGGGATTTGGGGAACGTTTTAGAAGGAGGTGGGGGTTGTGCATGAACAACCGCAGAGTCCTGAAGGGAATTACAGGTAAGAACAAGGGAAAGCCATGAAACATGGTACAGAAACATTTGCTAAGCCCATCTCTGATTCTGTTGCCACAGAATCAGCTCCTCACTCATGTCTTCCTTAATTCAATCATTTCACTTTGGTTAACTAAGTGGGTTAGGTGCAAGGTGCCTCAGTTAACAAGACAGACACAGCCCCTGTCCCCATGGAGCTCTCGATATTATTACAGGAATCCTGTCATGGGGAGTAGCCAATGCCAAACTCAGTCATTTTGAGAAGAGAGACTCAGAAATATTTTGTTGTTGATATGAAGGTCATTGAATTAAGTAATTGTTCACACTGATACAGAATAAATCTACTTCTTCCTCCCTATACTGTTAGGGGTGAGCCAGCTCCAGCTGCAGGCTGCCTTACTGTCCTCCCAGCTGCAGTGTAGTAATAAAAAGATGTTGAGGCCCTGGTCTCTTGCCTTTCCCCAAAGCCCTCTCTTTCACAAGCACTCTCCAACCAAATCCATGTACTCTTCCCCATCAAGGACTCAGTCAAGTACCCACCGTATGTCTGAACTAGCACACGGCAGGGAGTACAAGGCACCAGGGTATCAAGACAGCCTGATCCTTCATGTCCCAAAGGAGGAGAAACACAGGGGAAAGGTTTCAACAGTTTGTCCAGTACCATAATAGAGGAATGTAAAAAGTGTTACAAGAAGAGGTGGGAGTCCTGGGAGTAAGGGAAAGATTTCACAAGAGCAATAATGTCTAAAACTTGAAGGATGGGTAGCAGCTCCCCATGGAAGAGATGCAGGGGTACAAGCATGATGACAGACAGGCTGTGGAAGGCTGTTCAGCTCCCAAGAGACAAAGCCATGCCTTTTGAATTATGTCTATTCCAGGAAAAAAAAATCCTAGGGATATTTGTGTTTCATCAGAGCAGGCTGTTTTCAGGGTGATTTATATTTTAAAATATTCTTTGAAGGGGCAAGTTATTTCATTCCACAATCCAAGTAGAGTATTAAATAAAATCTTGTACAATACTGCTAATAATGATATAATCTGAGGTACTGTGCTGATTATATAGGTTTATTAAGAGTAGCTTCAGGGCCGGCCGAGTGGCGCGTTGGTTAAGAGCTGGCTTGGGACACCAGAGAACCCTGGTTCGGATCCCACATATGAGGGCCAGTGACACTGCCCTGTACAGCTAAGATGCTGAACAACAGCTCAACCTGGAGCTGGGCTGCCCGTGAATCACCGTTGTCAGCATAGGCTGCAGCCCCTGCTGCAGTGGGTTGCCATGGGTACCGTGTGTAGCCAGCAACCAGCGTGAGCGGCCAGCAGCCGCCATGAGCGGCCATCCAGAAGCCGGTGACTGATCTGCCTCAACCGGGAAGAGAGCAATGATGGTGCCAACTTGGGCCAGTGAAGCAACGTCCTCCACAACTAGACTGAAGAACAAAAGGACAGCAACTTGTCTGTTC
>NW_017732596.1:91082-104871 GCF_001890085.2 Hipposideros armiger
AAAAAAAAAAGAGTAACTTCATTGCTTTTTAACTAAAAATGGGTGAGAGATCAGTAAAAATTGTTATTTTTAAAAAGGCAGCAATGAGATTTCCCAGAAAGCAGGAACTTTTATTTCTGTTGGCAGGTTACTATGTATGAGCCTATTTACTTGTTGAAATAGTTTGTCTCAGATGAAGAGTGTAGCTTTGGTAAGAGAAAACCATGTTCAGATCTTGCTCAAAGCTTGTTGTGATAGATACTAGTACTAGAGATTTCTGATATTTCTACTTCTTGTGCCCTTCCTGCACACATGGCAGAGTGACATCTCTCTTTCCTCATAAATCAGCATGGTGACTAGCTTTGGGCTATAAACTGTGAGCTGCAGTGACAAATGCCACTTCCAGGTGGAAAAACTTAAGATCCGTGTGCAATTTTCCAAACTCTCCTTCCATACTTGTGGAAACTCAGAAACATCATGTTGAGACAGAAGTGTCACAGACTGAAGCCACTGACATAACATGCAGAAGTTGCCCTGTAGAGTTGTCTGGCCTCTTCAGATTTTGCACAAGTGAGAAAGAAACACTGAGAATTTGGGACATTCCCTAGCTGATACACTTGTTTAGAACATGCAGAATATCAGTGAATTTACAAAGTCATGCCCATCTGCATCACCTTACCCTAGATTAACGAATGGCCGTGATTTGGAAATATTTGTAATCATAAACTGCACAAAAAGTTAAGCTTTCTGATTGAAATCAAAATATGTTAGGCACAATTTTTTTCCTCTATAATAAAAACAAAAACAAAAGAACACCTGAGTCTTCTTTTGTTAAGTAGATAACAATATTGTAGCACCAGGAGTAGGAAGGGAGTGTTAGAGGTGGCATTGAAGATATATGAACCTATATTCTTCCTCTGTTACAACACAGTCCTTTAATGAAGTCCTAGAATAAACTCCTGATCTCCCACCACAGAGGGACAAGGCAATTATTTACAAGGTGAACATATTACCATGAATTCAGCCATAGAAACTGTGACAATGTGCATTTATTCTGAAACAATGCATATAATCACAAAGTTTCCAGAAAGTGAATGGCTGAACACTATCATATAGCAAGTGTTATTGCAAGGAGGGCGGGCAGGGCAGATCCTTAGTCTTCCTTTCAGTTATAAAATGTACAACAGAGGGCATCTTTGCTTTCTTATCCTGGGAGAAAGCTTTGAAGCTTTAGCTGACTCATTCACTTCTTTTCCTTTGGATGTGACCACTTTAAAATAATCTGCCAGCAAGCAGATTGATGGGCAAACATCAAAGGACATTGTGATGAAAGGATCAATATCTCTTACAATTACTCCAAAGGACCTTACAGTTTCATTTAAGATATAATTGGAATTCCCTTTAAGAGAAAGAACAGGTTAAGCTTGAGAAGAAAAAAAGCAACCATATTAAACAGCACTGCTTGACACAGTCTTTGCAACTATAAATGCACAATAATCTTGAAGATCAATATCTGTTCTATATTTTTAAGATACTTGATGCAATGCAGAGACTAGTCTGTGCCCTTATATGAGAAAACATGGGATGACATGGGAAAACACAGGATGGCATTTTAAGGTAGTATCTAAAAATCAGGATGATCACCAAACTGATACAACAGTTCAAAAATAAAGCATATCATTTGATATATCCCTTAATAATATTTTTATTTGTACATCTATTTTGAAACATAACAATTTGAGGGAGGCATTGTAATATAGAATTTATACTTTATGGCTTTATTTACAATATTCATAAAAAGAGAACAGCCAGTAAGACCTGTGATTTGGGATTATGCCCTCAGAGCTATAGGAATAGAAAAAAATAAAACAACACAAAACAGAAGAGACCTATAATTTAAGAATCTTGTGTGGTTTGGTGTAAAAATCTGAGTCTTGAAACTAAACAAACCTGTACTTGAATGCAGGTCAATATGAGTGGCTCTGATTATATGGGTAGACTACTTGATTTTCTTTGAGTTTCTTTACCTGAGAGATCTCAACCACAGTCTACAGTGGCTGTCAATGATGGCCAGCAGCCAACTCCTGCCAGCTGCCTGTATTTGTAAAAAAAGTTTTATTGAAACACAGCCATACCCATCATCTATGGTTGCTTTCTGCTACAATGGCAAAAGTAAGATTACAACAGAATTGTAATATAAGTCCTGAAATGTTTAGTATCATTTTACAGTAAAAATTTGCCAATCCCTGGTATATGGGGTTTTTGTATGGACTAGAAATGATTTAACAGTGCTTGGCACATGGTAGCTGTTTTCATTAAGTCATTATTCAAGGAAGCACAAGGTTAAGGTCATATAAGCTAAGAAAAAAATGTTTCAATGCCACATCCTGTTGATCAATGAATCCTTAACCATCTTAGAAGAAGCTCTTCCCCAAAGTGCTTCACTTAGGAGACAGCAAACAGCATCAACCTTCCTTTCCTCTATGAAAACAAAAATTACCCACATAAATCCAAATCCAAAGGACACACTGCGATACCATTTCTCACCTAACAGATTGGCAAGAGTCTCAAGTTTGACAGCACACTCTCTATTGGCAAGGCTCTGGAAAAATAGCTATACTCATGCTTTACGGATAGGAGTGAAAATTATTAAAACTAGGAAGAAAAACCTGGCAATATTTAATAAAATTCCCTATGAATGTACCGTTTGATTGTATTTGAGAATCTATTCCTAAGATATCTGGTAAAAATACAAGTGTGCACAAGGTTATTTATTACAACTTTTTTTTTCTTTTGGTAAGAGCAAAAGACTGGAAACTGCCTAAATGTCCACCCACAGGGTACTGAAAGAGTTAAAGCAAATGGCCTGTGATCCATTTTACTCCTGATTACCCAGGAGACACTGGGGATGGGTAAAGAAGGTAATTGACCTGGATTAGGCTCTTTGAAAACACTAACTAGATCACTGTGCAAATAGCTTAATAAACTTTTTTCTGCTCAGGAGAGAGTCCTCATCAATGAAATGCTTTAATTAGGAATTCCTGGTTTAGGTTATTATAGTAAACAAATCTTCAATCCATATATTTATGAGGCATGATTCCTTGGAGAATATCACATAAGCTGTTCAAATTTCTTAGGTATAAAATAGGGGATGTTACAAAATTAAATGTTTCTTGCTATGTGAGGGAATTGTAAACCTCATTAGAAACCTCATTTATCACTCTGGGCCAGGGAGCATGGACCTGAGGTGAAAAAGAAGGACCCAGGAGCCACATGGATATCCTGGATTTCTTTCTGCAATTCCACGTATCTCTTGATAACTTGTATCCTTGAAATTATTAGCAAAGTTTGATACTGTCTAAGATCCCTGATTTGACCAATCTCATTCTTTGTGTTAGCTCATCCACACAAAGGAACACCTTCTGCAGGTTAATGAAGTGAACTATATATACACTAATATAGAATGGTCCCCAGGATATAGTCTCAGTGAAAAAAATCAAAGTGTAGAAGAATGTATGTAATATGCCACTCTTCATGCAAGGACAAGGCGAGATATAGATATACAAGTACATAAGTGTTAGCTTGCATATGCAAAAGTAAACATCAGAAGGTTAAACGAAAAGCTAATAAACATGGTAACTATAGAAAAAAAAAGGAACAGGGCACAAGAGAAAGGGATAAATGTGATATTTCTCTGAGTAAACTTTGTAATATAATTTAAACTTGGAGATATATGTTATATAAACAAAAATAAAATTAAATCAAAAGGAAAAAGTCTGTTGAAATTTAAAAAATTCTGAAGCAAATGAACCAAATTATATATAAAATCTATGACATGATCACATAGGAAAAAAATTGAAGCAACTTTAGTTTTCAGTCTTTCGATTGTACATCCTTAACAAAATATAAAATTAACACAGAGTACAATTTTTTAAACTTCATTCAGTACTCTTATTGTTAGTGATAATATTATTATAATGTTATTTTGAAAATACTATATATACAAGTTCTGACAATTAAGTTTGTGAACTTGCCACAGTGCGCTTACATTGGCAGCACTGTACAAATAGCTCAGTTAAGGTTTCATAACCTTGGTGTATCTGTGTCTCACAGCTGTGTTCGTGTCCGCATGTGGTGGTGTCTCACTGAGTGGTCCATTATTGTTGTTGTGTGTTTTTGTGTACCATCGCAAGAACGTCTGAGCTTGAATTAGAGCAATGAAGAAACATTAAATTTCTTGTTAAACTTGGCAAGAGTGGAAGCGAAATCAGGGGCATGTTAGTCCAAATTTATGGGGATAATGCCATGAAGAAAACGGCAGCGTACAAATGGAGTAAACGTTTTTCTGAGGAGAGAGAATGCGTCACTGATGAAGAGAGGTCAGGGAGGCCAGTAACAAACAGAACTGAAAAAAACATTGCAAAAATTTGTCAAAGTGTCTGTCAAAATCATCAGCAGATTATGAGGAGCATTGCAGACCAAATAAACATCAATAGAGAAACAGCGAGGGAAATCTTAACTGAAAATCTTAGCATGAGAAAGGTGTGTGCAAAAATGGTCCCCAAGGAGCTCACCAATGAACAAAAGCAAAGGAGAATCGAAGTTTGCCAACACCTTTTGGAGAAAGCAAGACAATGTTTTGGGCCATGTTATCACTGGTAATGAAACATGGATGTACAAATATGACCCTGAAACAAAGTGTCAAAGTGCACAATGGAAGTCAGCCAGTTCTCGATGACCAAAACAGTTCTGTCAGTCCAAATCAACAGTCAAAATGATGTTGCTAACCTTTTTTGATATCAGAGGGATAATTCATTATGAATTTGAACCAACTTGACAGATGGACAAACAGTTAACCACGTTTACTATCTGGAAGTGCTGAAAAGGCTGCGTAAAAAAGTTAGACAAAAACAACCTGAACTTTTCGCCAACAATTCATGGCTTTTGCATCACGACAATGTGCCAGCTCACACAGCATTGTCTGTTAGGGAGTTTTTAGCCAGTAAACAAATAACTGTATTGTAACACCCTCCCTACTCACCTGATCAGGACTTCTTTGTTTACCTGAAGGTAAAGGAAATATTGAAAGAAAGACATTTTGATGACATTCAGGACATCAAGGGTAATACAATGACAGCCACTCCAGAAAAAGAGTTCCAAAATTGCTTTGAAGGTTGGACTAGGTGCTGGCATCAGTGCATAGCTTCCCAAGGGCAGTACTTCAAAGGTGACCATAGTGATATTCAGCAATGAGGTATGTAGCATTTTTTTATAAGATGAGTTCACAAATTTAATTGTCAGACCTCATACATTAAGATGAAATGAGTTTTGTTAAGAACTAAGATTTTTCAATGAAAAAGAAGATACACATATAATAGAGAAACTAAAAATTCTGTAAGATCACACTTGAATTGGAAATACTGTATGACTTCAGGATTTATTTTTCTTAAAAAAGGCCTCTCCTAGCTTGCTCTATTTAAAAAGCCCAGAAACAAGACCACTCCAGATGAGAATCCCTAGTATTTAGACTGTGGTTTCCAAATACCATTCTCTACAAAGAAGGAGGGGCTCCTTAGAGGATAGCTGACTCTAGGTCCAGAATACTGGGTGGGTGTGGTATATCTGGTTGTGCTAGAAACATGGAAACTATACAAGACCAGTGGGCCTGTGTCAAAAGGACAAGAAGTCAACATGAAGTTGTCCTCAAAGACTGAAAGGGAACAATTTGAGTTTACACCAATGGGAGATAGAATATCAAATGAAACAATACCACAAACAAAAAAATCCAGAATGTGAGACATTCTGCAAGACAACTGACCTGGTTTCTGTGAAGATAAACAAAATGAATCTGGGAGGGAATTGGGGGAAACCATCTAAATAAAGAGGCTTGAGAGATCAAAATGGAATATGTGGGCTTAAGTTGCATGCTGACATTTTTTAGATGATCAGAAAATTTAAACATTGATTGGGCAATAAAGGATGCTAAGGACATATTGTTATTGTATTTGGTATGATTGTGGCATCCTGATTCTGGAAGAAAACATCCTTTTTTTTCAGATCTATGTAGAGACAAAATGACATGATGTCTGAGGTTTTCTTTAAAATATTTCAGCCCCCCAAAATGGGTAAAGCAAGTATGACAAAATCTTACTGAAACTGAGAAATGGATGTATGATGTTCAATTTGTTTCTTTACCTCCTTTTGTGTATGTTTGACATTTTTCATAATATAAAAGAAGAACTAAGATAAAGATGCTTTGGGAAAAGATTTGAAACTGGACATGATTTTCCATTCTTGTTTTAAGTTGGTCCCTGGAATCTGTCCAAGCCAAGCTCCCCCAATAACCTTAAGAACTAACTATGAGAACTTCCTGTGAGGCCCAACAATGATGGTACTGATTGAGTGGAAGTATATATATAGAAATAGATAAATCTTTGAGTCAATTAAAGAATGATACAAAAATGCTATCACAGTCGGACTAGTGATGATGTAGTATCTCTCACTTTTGGAGAAATAATGCATTTTAAAGTATTTTATTATTTCTTTTATATTCTCTAAGTACTCTGTCAGCTTGATCAATACACATAAAAACTTTTCAATATGATGAAAAAAACTAATCAAAATCTACTTTTAGAGTAAAAAATAAAATGTATTTCTTTCAATAGTTGTATTGACATTGCAAGTTCAATATAAGATACTAAATGCCAATGGGAGAGATCTGTCCGATATGCTGCTATTCCATTCCAAGGGAAGGTGGTTTAGTAACTTTATTGATCCTATCTCTACATTTTCTGAGGTTATAATGAGTTTGTTTGTTTTTTCTTTTGGGGAGATGCAGGTGTAGAAATGCTTAAGAGTGACATAATCTCAGCCTTTCACTTAAAGTTGATAATAAGATCCAATAATTTTAATAATTGGAAAGCTATCGATATAAATATAAATGTCTCTGCACTAGAACTGCAGAATAACATATGAGGTGAATTAGGTAGAAGAAAGTAAACTCTAATTCTTATAAATTTCTAACAATACAACTTACCTTATCTACGGTTTAACAGTTTAAGAAGCATTTTCAAATAAGTTGTTCAATTTAATCTTCATGTCTACTCTCTGTGCAGGCAAGGATTTATAAAGTAAAGCTCTACTTTACAAAGAAACTGAGTTTCAAGGGGCAAAACGATGACTTATTCAAGGACACACATTTACTTAAGTAGTGGTAGCAATACCACTGATGTAAAATCAATAAATTACTTAGAATAAAATAGGACACTAGCAACTAAAAGTGAAGACATGCTAAACCCCACTTACCTTTCAAAACCAATTTGCCGAAATGTCTTTTCCCATGTTGAGCCTGTAACAGAAGGAACATGATTAGTGCACAGCAAGTATCCACATAGTTTTGTCCTGTTTTTACACACCCTGCTTGGTACTTGGTTTTACATTAAAGTAGAAGACTGTTTTCCCTAGGATGTATTGCTCCTCACCTCCAGTCTCCAAATGGCCTTTTAGAGAGCATTCCACATTGGGAGTTAAGTGCATACCTCCTGCAATGGGACAAATCTCTACCCCACTTTCCTGTGGTAAGGCAATAGCCCACTAAATCATTCTCTAAATGTCTAAATGTCTGGTTCAGAATAACATGAGCAAAACTCTGTTATCAAATAATAATGAAGCAGCATATTGCAAATTGTACTTTCTAAAATTCAACTTTTAGTTTTGTTGTTCATATGGAAGCTATCAATACATGACACTGTAGGGGGGCAAAATTCTGCCACCTCAAAATGTGCCTTTTTGTCATGAGGATTATTTTAGGCTGATTAATTTTAAGAAATAGAAGACTCTAGAAGTTTCTCTTTTTACCTCCCCCTTAACTGCCTAAAAGAATTTAGATACTGGTGCCTGTAGCAGGAAGAGAGCTATTACCAAAGATAACTTTTTTTTTAAATGCTTGTTTTTATTAAATGCACCTGTTCTTAAGAGCCAGCCTCTCTGGGATAGAATCCCAGTACTGTCACTTGCTTGTTTTAAACCTGAAGTGAGTTCTTTAATCTTTCTGTGCCTCAATTTTCTCATTTATGAAATGAGATAATACTGTCATCAGATATTAAGATTAAATAAGTAACAAAATATTTTAGTTTATTATTTATCCCATCATTTGAATATATGACTTTTATGTATTATATGTTACATTATAGAATGTAGTATAATACTTGTTTGTTTGGGGTTTTTTTTTGGTTTTTGTATTATTATTTTTTATTATTATTAGTTTCAGGTGTACAAAACAATGCAATAGTTATCCTTTTCACCCCTCACGAAGTGACAACCCCCTCCTCCATCCACTGCCCCCCCATGCCTGATATCATGCACGTATATTACAATTCCATTGACTCCATTCCCACACTATATTCCACATCCCATGACTATATATGTATTAAATTATGGTTGACATCTAATATTATTCAACGGCAACTTCAGATGTATAGTGCAGTGGTCAGGCCTCTACACCATCTATGAAGTGCTCTCCCTTACAAGACATGAGTCCATCTGGCCCCCTAAAAAATATTTACAACACTGTTGATTATATTCCCCAGACTGTCTTTTCTATTCCTGAGTCCATATTGTAGTTACCAATTTATGTTCTTTCGTCCCTTCCCCTTCTCCTTCATCCCCACCCCCTCCCAACTAGCAGCCATCAGTTTTTCCTCTGTGTCTTTGAGACTATTTCTGTTTACATGACTCATTTATTCAGTTCTTTAGGTTCCACATATAAGTGAGATCATATGGTATTTGTCTTTCTCTGACTGACTTATTTCACTTAGCATAATGTTCTCTAGGTCCATCCATATCATTGCAAATGGTACTATTTCCTTCTTCTTTATAGCTGAGTAATACGCCATTGTGTAAATGTACCAAAGTTTCTTAATACAGTCATCTACTGATGGGCATTTCGGTTGTTTCCAACTCTTGGCTATTGTGAATAGTGCTGCAATGAACATAGGGGTGCATATATTTTTTTCGAATTAGCATCTTGGGTTTTTCTGGATAGATACCTAAGAATGGAATTGCTGGGTCATACGGTTTTTTGAGATACCAGTTTTTTGAGATACCTCCATACTGATTTCCATAGTGGCTGCACCAGTCTGCAGTCCCACCAACAGTGCACCAGGGTTCCCTTTTCTCCACAAACTCGCCAGCACTTGTTGTTTGTTGA
Organism: Hipposideros armiger; assembly: GCF_001890085.2. NCBI lineage: Eukaryota > Metazoa > Chordata > Mammalia > Chiroptera > Hipposideridae > Hipposideros > Hipposideros armiger. The sequence continues at coordinate 100,270 of NW_017732596.1, forward strand.
TTTACTGATGATAGCCATTCTGGGGGGGAGGGGGTAAGGTGGTATCTCATTGTGGTTTTTATTTGCATTTTTCTAATGATTAGTGAGGTTGAACATTTTTTCTTATGCTTGTGGGTCAAGATAACCTCTTTTTACATTAGAAGACTTCTCTGCATGTCATGGCAAACATCTGTTTACCAAACATTTGCTCTTCTCATCTCCACGTGAACTGCTTCCTCCTCTTTGAAGTTCCACACCCAAACCCCCTTCTCTTTAGCCTAGGGTAATATGTAAATCTCAATTGCTTGACTGAGAGACTCATATCTTTGGGGTTCTCATATGTATAAAATTAAATTTGTTTTTCTCCTGTTAATTTGTCTTATGTTAATTTAATTATTAGACCATCCAGAGGAACCTAGAAGGGTACAATAAAATGTTTCCTTCCAACAACACTCTGAATTTCCAACTCATTATACATTATACATGATGCCTTTATCTCACTAACATTAAAGCACGGGATTAACATTTTATTTTTATTTTGTAAGCTAAATATTTTAATCAGAAGTCTCCTGAATGCAAAAATGCTGTTTAAAGTAACATGATTTGAAAAGTACTATATTCAATTCCACACAAAGAAAGCTGGATATAAAAAAGATTTTCTACAATCTTTGCATGTAATAATTCTTCCCTACATTATAGGCATAATAATTTTCTACGTACTTGATAGAACAGTGCAAATTTTTATCAAAGACTGTTTTAATAAAAATTCTGCATGTACAAAAGTTAAGGGTTTGTGCTTAACCCATAGTTTTACATTTTCATGATGTTCAGGCAGTGGCAAAAACATTCTGATTTCAGTAACTATTTCAAGCAAACACCCACATATCCCTAAATTCATAACTTGTATTTTATACTACTAATAGCTGCTTGATCATGACAACAGAGAGTTTCTGCCTTTCTGTGCAGTTTCGCTCTGCACACAGGTGGGTTCAGCACTGGTCTCCAGAAGCAGCTGAACAGCTAGCCTGCTTCTTTCCTAAAGTCAGTGCTGGGGTGGCGGCTGTGTTTCTTTCTTGAGAGCGCTACCTCCCATTCTTTATCTTCAGGTGGTTACTCAGTGTCTCCTAAACATTAGACAGACTTTCTGGAAAGGCAGGAGATTTTATACAGGAGAAGTTTCCTCTCTGAGGATTGAACTAGTCCCAAGAGAGCACAAACATGGTGTTTCACCATGGGGACAGGGTCCATACTCCTAGGTTATGACAGATCATTTAAAATAATTTTTATAAATAATAAAGGACTAAGTTTCAGATATGAATTATACATACATACTGTGGACGGAAAAGGGGCCACATGTTAAACCTGACAAGCTCAGGAGACAGAAAATAACCACAGAGGATGGCGTGAACATAAAAATTTTAATAAAGGTGGGCCATGGCGGTAAGTCACATCCTTGGCCTGTAGTTTCCTTGACAAAGGTCCATCTTTACCCTAAGCCTATCTGTCATCTTGTTTGCATCTAAGATAACATACCCTTACAATATCAGAGTAATCTCTTTTTTGGGACGCCCCCAGGGGGCACAACCCACCACACCAGAGCAGGAAACTACAAAATCCCTCATTGTTATCTTGTTCCCCAAATACTATCTCTATGTGCTGTAAAATGCTATTAATTATGCTGTACCCACCAATGTAAAAGAAGTACATCCCTCTCCATTTTACTGTTTATCCAATCCCAGAGAGTTCCCTGCTCTGCTTTCTCCCACCCCCTTAATCTACAACCAATGGATTTCATGTAACCTTCCTCTTCTGATTCTAATGTATAAAATAAGTTGCAAAACGGCCATTTTCTGGAGCATTTTCTCAATCCCTTGAGATTTTTCTTCCCGGCAATTGTCATCAGTTTGGCTCAAATAAACACTTATAAGTTTTGCCTTAGGCTGGATATTTTTCATCGACAAGAGAGCACAAACATGGTGTTTCACCATGGGGATAGGATTCATACTCCTAGGTTATGACAGATCATTTAAAATACTTTTTACAAATAATAAAGGACTAAGTTTCAGATATGAATTATACATACATACATACATACATACATACATACATACACATACAAATTTAAAGCAGATTCAGGCTTATCTCCTCGGATAAAGTCACTCTTATCCAATTGAATTCCAATATGCTTTGTTGAGCTGGAGTAAAAGACATGGAATTTTAGTTAACCAGCACAGGAATTTCTCATGGCCCCTGGCCCAGTGGCCTGAGTGAGCTCCTTATGCATGTCATTTGTACTGTGAGTCACAAGCAAAACAATTAAGAATCTCTATCTCAGGAATTCTTTAAAGATAATGATCCTGCCCCTAAAATCTTAGCAATTAAGACACTGGCAAAGAATATATAACCTGAGTCAGAAACCATATTGTACTCCAAGACAGCTGGCAACTGCCTGGCCCAAACTAGGAAGGAGAGCTTAAGAGTCTCCTGCCAAGTGAGAACCAGACAGTCTGAGTGCAGACCAAATGGGAAGGGTCCAAGGGAGGGTGACGTGGGGGTGGGATGGGGGGGGGAAATGGGTTTAGATGCTACTTTTCTTGGCTTCTCTTATTTCCAGCGAAAAACAAAGCACCTTTTAAATTTTTCTACATTTGCATTTTCTCCAGTTCTTTTCAGTATATTCCTAAATTAATTCTTTAAACAAATTTTTAAGAAAAATCTCTTTTTAATAGATTCAATTTATTGTCAAGGTAAAATAAAAATAAATGACTTTGCTATACTGCACTATCAGGCTTTTAGAACATGGAAATTTAATTAAGAAATAGGTTCCATCTTCTTATTTCTGAGAAAAGTAAACTTATTCAAACAGGCAGAACAAGTTAAAAGTGTTCAGTGCAAGACTTCCAAACTCCTTAGAGTAAACATTATCAAGCCATTCAACCAAGCACAAGACAGATGATGAAACGACTTCCTTGTAGAAACTAAAAATCAATTTAATTAATAATTTGAGCATCTTCCATACCATAGGTATCCATCATTGACTGTTATTGATACTCTGCTAACCATCATAATAGTTATATATAGGACTGAATATATTAAAATATGGTTTCTTCCCTCAAACACCCTAGAGGGTTAGGTTTTATGTCTTTTGTGAGCACTTAGTCATGATGAAAGGAGAAACACACAATAAATGGAACAGACGTATCCAGATCCTTTGGCACCAAGAATATTTTTGGCAGCCCATTATTCAGTTGCTGGGGAATTCTTTTAAAGCCATTAACCATGTTTTACATGGTAAGGTAATATTATTCTCCTTTGCCAGAGCAATCCAACATGCAGAGAAAAGTAGAGAAAACAACAGGAGCTGGCAGGCTTCCTTGATTCAACACTTTTCAAATGAGATTTATAATATGGAGAAGTCTAAAACATGTTACATACTTCAGGAAAAAGCAAATAGCACAACAACATAAAGGAAAATATATCACACAGAGAGATGGATACAATCCATAAGAGGGATTTTTCCTTTGTATTCTTAGATGAAATAGTTAGAAATAATTATTATGATTCTTCATTTTTAAAAATTTCCCTTTATAGCACAGATATCCCAAAAACAGAATTGAAATCTTTGTGAAGAAAAACGAAGACCAGAGGTTGGAAACAAATCTTGGACTAAATGTCAGTCTGAAGAGCAAGTTTCAGTACCTAATCCCCTGTGTGTCCAAGGTGACAAACTACCCCCTAATATTCTTTGGCACTGACATCCCCAAGACTCCAAGGGGAACTACTACACTGAAGTATAGGTCATTCCTTCCTGGAGTTATCAACATTTGCTCCTTTACAAAATGAACAATGCTCAGTCTCTCTGTTCTCACTCTCCCTCTCCCACTCTCCCTCCCGCTGGCACCCCATCTACCTATCAGCCTCTGTTGGTTCCCGGTTCCCTTCTTGTTTCCTTCACAGAAAGAACTATGGAAACTTCCTTTCTTGGGGAACTACTTTCTCCAAGCCCATGAGCTGCTTTCATGGGCGCTCTCAGTCATATTACCTCTCCCTGCCTGGCCACAGGGGCAGGGAGGTCTGGCCAGTCCTCACAGCACCCTATCTGCCCGGCCACAGGTGAGCAGAATGGGCATGTGTTTACCTAGGTCAAGCCAAAATGGAAACTTTCCCACTTGGCTTGACCTAATTGGTAGGAACCTTTCTCTGCTCGCCTGTCAGAGACCCAGGGTCATGTGAGAACAGGCCTTGATGATGTTCACACTATAGCCATGTTCCCACCGCATGGAGAAAGTCTGTGTAAGAAGAAAGAGGGGAATCCAAGAGCAGAGGTAGCCGGGAGACAGAGAGAAGAGGGGGTCTCCTGATGGCATCTCTGTCTGTCCCAGCTGCTCTTGATGGCCTGGCCTTTCCTGCCACCCCAGTTATATGAGAGGAAAAACGATCTGTGTTGTTTAGTCTATAGTTTCGTTGGTGTTGTTGTTTTAAGATTTTATTGAAGAATTGGGGAAGGGAACAGTGTTGGGGAATTGGGGAAGGGGAACATTGTGTTTTTCCAGGACCCATCAGCTCCAAGTCAAGTTGTTGTCCTTCAATCTTAGTTGTGGAGGGCGCAAGCTCAGCTCCAAG
>NW_017732596.1:105551-109286 GCF_001890085.2 Hipposideros armiger
TTTTTTAATTACACAAAGTTTTGTGTGTCTGATTATTGTTTTAGAAGAATGGGAGTGCCTGTAGTAGAAGTTACCTGTCATCAAACCAACGACACACGTCACTTTTCATCTAGGACCTATGGATCTTCCTATGTTAGCATTGTTTCACACTCAGTATGCCCAGCAGGAACTCAGTCTATACAAATACACATAAACAGAAGGCCATGCACCCATATGTAACCTGCAGATGATGGACAAGGCTGATTATTTTTTATTTCTTCTAAATTTTCTGAGGTAGTGGTTTAAAACCACAGGGCTTTGCCTGTTACTTGAAACCAGACACCTGAGTTCTAACAGCTCTGCCTCTGGTCATCTGTATTTCCTTACACAAGTCATTCTTAAGTCTTTTGAAAAGTAACATTTTCAATAGGTCCCTTTCAGTTTGTAATTTTATCTTTTCATAAATGTTATTGAAAACACAAAACTTTCTATCTTTATGTTGTAAATTGTTTGCTCACTTTATTATCATGCTTCTACATTACTTTTATTGGTTGCTCACTTTATTATCATGCTTCTGCATTACTTTTATTAATTACTTTTATCAGTCACTATTTCAATTAACTTATTACTCAATTTCTAATACACAAAAGAAAGTAACTTGATTTTTTCTGTAGGTTTACAATAGTAAAACTGGTGGTCAAATGAGGCATACATTTTTTTCTAATTGAACAGTTTTAGACCAAGTATTTCTCAGATGTTCAGAGCCATTTGTTCTAGTATCTGTACCTCCGCTTTTTTCAAAATAATTAGCAGAGAAGGACTAGTAATCCATGAAAGTGGTAGGTTTTTGCTAGCATATGCCTATAAAAATGTAAGTAGTTTCATACATCGTAGGGGCTGCCAAGCAGTTGAACATGTGTCCTGGAACAGAAATTAGTGATGAAACACTCAAATATCAGGAATTATACCACTTATAAGTTTTCTGGTGGAAGCTTCATTATATTTTTAACTCCTGAAAGGAAAAGATTTTCATATCCAATCAAAGAGTCAAGATTGTACCATGCATTGAACGTTGACTATCATGTGAAATTCTAAGAGCACAACTAACCAGTAGTGTGACATTTTACTTTGCAAATATTAAGATGCTCTTGTGTTGAGTTGTAGCTGAAATCTTTTAAACCTCAGAAATGGTTGCTCTAATGGAAGATATGTACCCAATTAATGCAATTTTCCCACCTAATGAGCAATTTAAACATTTTGGGTTAAATGGTAAGATCTGCAAAATTTTCTGAGTCCTAATTCCCAGATGAGCTTTGTCATTACTGGGCTAAACGTAGCTTTAAAATATAGAGGTAAGAAAAAAACTCTTTACCATCCTTTAATTAATAATTTTCATATTAAATAACCTACATATTTTTTAAAACATCATTTTTACCTCTACCTAATACTCTTGTTTTGTAATGTCTATTATCCCTTGCTCTGGTCATTAGTATCTAGATGACACCACTTTATCAACGTGGTAACTATCATTAAGTTGTCTACTTTGGTTTTCATACCACTTATACTTTGTAAGTTCTTTTCATAATACGTCTTAATTTTCCATCATCTAAGGGCGATCACTTCAATTTTCCTTATTTGTAAAATAATATAGATCATTAAAAAACATAAAAATACTTATAAATTTTTATTTTTGCAAACCCACCCACAAACACACTAAGACTCTCACATCCACACTTGCACATATAAAATATGGGTCATCCTATTTTGAAACTTACATTAATCACCTAATAATATAATGCAACTCTTTCCATGTCAATAAATATAGGCACAGAATCATTTTAATGCCCACATAATATTTGTAATTTAACAAAATGCAAGTTATTAATTTATGTCTAAATTATATCTACATTTTTGCTATTATACATACAATATGTTGAACATTTCTATCATTTTAGCATTTAAGTTTTCAAATTACATGTTTGTTTCCCCAATAGGTGTGAACAAATAATAAATTTATTTCTTTGATCCTTACAAATTCTTTAATATACAAATATCTCAACTCCAGGAGGTTTTGAATGAGTGTAATGCATGTTTTATGCTATCATTTCAGTTGACTAGGGCCAGTCTGAAAAAAATTACCACTCTTCACTCTTTGTAGAGACTAGGAGAAACCTGTTCACAAGTACTCATATTCAACAAGTCCATTTACAAATAATCAACATTCTTCTCTATGAATGGAAGATGCTACAAGATCTTAAAACATTTTTGTTGAAGAATTACTTTCAAATTACTCTAAAATGAAATGTAAATTCTAAATAATTAATTTCCTCATCAAATAATGGATTTTAAAAGATAATTATTGACCATAAAATTTCTGGTTTAAGATTGGGTCTGATTCGCATTCTGCTTTTTTCTAGTAACTTCCCACTAAAATAGCGATGGACACACTGGAAGAGAGAAACAGAAACACACACACACACACACACACACACACACACACACACAATCTATTTTCAAGAATGTGAGGACTTCCAGAAGTAAGTCAACTGAACTGAATTGTAAAACTCAACTTGTTTTATGCATCTGTCTCCCATGGAAACCAAACAAAACAGCCATCCTTAAATAAAATAAAAGTATGTTTCATTCTTTTCCTACTGTATTCCCCCTAGTCTTGAAACACAAGGTCCATACAAAACAGGAAGTCCACAATTGTGTCTTTTCTGCATAGGGTGCCTCTCTCTGAAGAAACCAGACTACTGTTCTCATCATTATCATCATCACCATCCTATCTTCCCCTGACCATCAATATCTTCTCACATCCAGTCCAAATCTCAGAAACAATTGAAAATAAGAGTTTGTACATGTGTGCATTTATGTTTGCTTATGCATGTTTATATTTGTGTTGTGTATTTATATCTGTGTATGTACATTTGTGTGTGTGTGTATATATTTTCCTATGTATATATGTATATTTGTGTTTGTGTATGTGTGTATTTGTGTGTGTGTGTGTGTGTTGTGTGTGTTGTGTGTGTGGTATGTGTGGAGAATGATGGACAGAAGAGAAGGGAACCAACCCCCCATGACCCAAAATGTATTATGGGACACATAGTCCTCATCAGTGAAAAGTTATAGGAATAGGAAAAGTTATAGGAATAGTCTGAAAATCCCTGGACATTATCCATCCTGAGCACTAGAAATAGCCTAAAATATTCAATAATTATAAAATGTTTATATGTGTTATTCACATACAGTGTAATAGTATGTGACATTAAAATTAGATTTTTTATTTAAAAGTGATGAGATAACTAAGACTTGGGACCTTTTTGTAACTTAGTTGAAATTATAGTTTATGTGGTATCACACTCATTCAAATTTAGGTTTTCCCAACTCCAAATTATTTTTGCTTCTTCTTCAGCAAGAGTGTCTAGAAACATAAGATGGTCAAGAATAGAATCTGGGGAAAACTAACAATAGTTAAAGAGTGGTCAAGAAAGATGACCCAGTTAAGAAGAAAAAGAAGGTATAAGAATGTGAAAGGAAGTTTAATGAAGATGAAATTAAATATAGTTCAGAGGCCAACTTCAATTAAGAGGGATTCATGGATTTTAGGCCTTTTGGCGAAGATTGATAATGTATATCAGAAAAGTTTCAGTGGAATTACAGAAAAGGTAGTGTGAAGAAGGAGTGAGCTGAGAACTAAATGGAAGGTCAGGAAGTGGAGACAACGAGGGCAGATCTCTCTTTTCAAAAGCCAGG
>NW_017732596.1:109296-110255 GCF_001890085.2 Hipposideros armiger
AAGGGGAACATTGTGTTTTTCCAGGACCCATCAGCTCCAAGTCAAGTTGTTGTCCTTCAATCTTAGTTGTGGAGGGCGCAAGCTCAGCTCCAAGTGTCCAGTCACCACTTTTAATCTAGTTGCGGGAAGGGGGGGGGGATGCAGCCTACCAACCCATGCAGGAGTTGAACCGGCAACCTTGTTGTTAAGAGCACGCTCTCTAACCAACTGAATCATCTGGCCATCCGTTGGCAACTCAGCAGCAGTTTAGCTTGGGCACAGCTCACTGGCCCATGTGGGAATCAAACCTGCAACCCTGTTGCTCAGAGCTCGCACTCTAACCAACTGGGCCACCTGGCCAGCCCATTTAGTTTAGTTTTAAGTTTAAGTTCACTCTAGTCCTACATCTAGTTTTAAGCCTGACATGTGGATCTCAAAGAGTAATGAATATAACCAATAAAAATGGTTTAACAATGCCTTGAGCATCCAAATTTTATGTGGTAATGTAAACATTTAAAATAAATTCTAGATGTTTTAAACTATATTTTAAATCAAGAGAGTGAACATTCTCCCCCAAATTAACATAGCAATAAAAACAGCTTATGTTTTATGCTAACTTCATCTATATATTAGCTAACTTAATCCTCCCAAATATTCCCTGAAGTCAGAACTATTATCATATCCCCTTTTCAGGTGAGAAAACTGAGGAGTAGAGATTCGGGAATCCAGAATTAATGTTTTTAACTTCTGTACTTATTGCTTTGTCACATGTTGGGAGTTGTATTCTTGTCTTTTCTTTCTTCTTCATTTTCCTTTTCTTATTCTCCTTCTTATTATTTGTCTCTTCCCTTGATCTGCCTACAATATTAGAATTGAAAAATATATTTTTTTAATTACACAAAGTTTTGTGTGTCTGATTATTGTTTTAGAAGAATGGGAGTGCCTGTAGTAGAAGTTACCTGTCATCAAACCAACGACAC
>NW_017732596.1:114155-123737 GCF_001890085.2 Hipposideros armiger
AGAAAAGGTAGTGTGAAGAAGGAGTGAGCTGAGAACTAAATGGAAGGTCAGGAAGTGGAGACAACGAGGGCAGATCTCTCTTTTCAAAAGCCAGGCCATATTGATATGGGGAGAGATGAGAAGGAAGGTGGGAGTTGAGAGCAAGAGCTGGAAGAAGAGGACAGGCCAAAAGAATGGTGTGGCTCCTTTAGATTAAGATTATGGCAGTCTTAATAAACTAAAGAGAAGGAAGTCCAGGTGAACAGAGGTTGAAGACACAGAGAAGACAGCTATTGCAAGATTCCCTAGTAGCTACAAGAGAAGACTCCGAGTGGGCAGAAGATCTTGAGACCAGAGGAAGCAGACAAGGAACAATGCCATGGGACCATATTTGCAGCAGAGGATGGGCAGGGAGTGAGGGCAGTTCATGCAGTACTCCTTAAAGAGGGCAGGGAAGTGCGGAATGTAAGCAATGGGTACATGAAAAAACATCCTGGTTGGTTACGTATTTTGATAATTACAGTTACTACACAATCCATACATAACTTTTTCGAAGAAATTGCATTTAAGAACACCAAAATTGTACAAAGATAGCCATCTGTTTTAGACAATTTAGAAGATACTTAAGGATACGGTCATGTTCTTCATTATGAAGAATAAATCTTTATTGTAGAAATGTGGAATGCTGGGCTGCCTCTGAACTGGCCCCATGAAATGGCGTGAAATCTACTTAAAAAAACAAACCTCTGATATCCATTTGTTAGTTTGTTTTCTGTCTCTTTCTCACAAATATTGATTATAGAGAAACATTTCCAGTAACTGTAACTTCAGTTGCTTTGAAGCCAAATAAATGAAACTTTCCTACATAGTCTCATAAGTATTTATTACATTTGCCCAGAAAACTGTTTAAACTTGAATTCAGACTTTTATGAAATAGTATAGTTCTACAACACATTCAGTTCTCTAGTTTACTTGAAATTTTAAGATGCTTACATAACATTTTATTCTCATTCTTATGAACTTTTTGATATGGTTTAAGATAAAAAAACTAATGAGATAAAGATCTATAGGAAAATAATAAGTGGAAAATCACTAGAAGGTGCTAATTGTTAACCACAGTCTGCAACTCATCTCTGGTAATGTTCAGCTTTGGTAATAGAGGTGAAACACAATGCTCTGACAATTCATGAACAACCCATCAGAAGAAACATCTGAGTTTTAGCAGGAGACCGAGTTAGACAATCTTCCTATTGAAGGCATCAGGGGCCTGGCTATGTTGATCCTTATCTGTTACAATAACTTTGTAAGTTAATATTAATTCACATCTACTCATTTTCTCAAATAAAATTTTAATAATTTATTTCGTAAATATAAAATTTACAAATATAAAATACACATATATAAAGTTTTACATTTCAGTGTCAGTGTTACACAGTTTTATCCTTTCTTAAACTAGCTTGTTATTTCACAAATTTTGTGTAGATGGCACCAATGATGCTAATTTCCCCCTACTTCATTGTGTTAGTTTTCTATCAAAACCAAAAGAGAAGTACCTGAGATTTCAGCAGGGTAGAGAGCAATAACTCAGCTCTTGCAGCAAAATAATTTTGGCTTTGAATCCCCACTCTACTACTTGTCATAGTCAGCTATGATGTTGGGACACTCACTTTAGGTCTATGAATTAGTCAAGGCATCTCTAAAATAAAGGTTGACAGCGCCTCCATATAAATATAATGAAGACGTGTATTCAAAGCATCTGCACAGTGTCTGGCACAAAGTAGGTGGTAGATAACTGGTAGCCGCTACTAACATAAGGCTTTCAACTAAATGAACAATGCTGCAATGTAGGCAATAATCAGGAGCCTGAGAACACAAAATGTGCAGAATAATCACAGGCCAATTTCCCTTCTCCATGCGGTGTTCCAACACATATGCGTGAGCGCGCGTACACACACACACACACACACACACACACACACACACACATTTCAACAAAGGCATGCAAGAAAATGTAGAGAGATAAGCTTTACATCATTTAGATTTTTAATTTGGCACATTGTTGTTTGGTGGTTTGTTTCAGTTAATCCATGTTATACCATATACTTTTCCTTTCAGTGTTTGTTTGCCAACACTCTCCCAAAATTATCTTATGGGAAAAGTATAGAATGCATATTTAGGTTAAACCCATAAATAACTTCATTCTTTTAAACTTAAGCCCTTCATAAACAGCTTAGTAAGCTTATAAAAGTATTCAGATTGGTGTTTATGAGGTTGTCCTTTAAAAACACATGAGGGGTGGCCGGTTAGCTCAGGTGGTTAGAGCGCAGGCTCATAATACCAAGTTTGCCGGTTCAATCCCCACATGGGCCAAGAAGCTGCTCCCTCCACAACTAGATTGAAGAAAACTACTTGACTTGGAGCTGATGGGTCCTGGAAAAACACACTGTTCCCCAATAAAATAAAATAAAATAAAGAAATCAATTAAAAAAAGAAAAAAGTACACATGAGAACATGAATTGCATATGAGTGATCCTGTATTTTTACAGAAGTCAAAAAAGTACAGTTCCTATCCTGCCAGTCCCAGGTATACACCACACACAGAAAAGGAGTGCTGAAATGATGAAATGCAAATTTAACCTGCAAGGTATTTTTAAAAAATAACTGTACAGTAGACCCTTGAACAACGCAGGAGTTAGGGATGTCGACCTCTATGCAGTTGAAAATCCACATGTTACTTTTGATTCCCCAAACTTGTTGTTCATCAGTGTCCACAGTTGGTTCCAAGACCCCACAGCGCATGCTCAAGTCCCCTATATAAAATCGTGTAGAATGCATACATTTGGCCCATTGCATCTACAGGCTTCCAATCACGGATTGAAAAATCTACAGGTATTTATTGAAAAAAAATCAAACAAAACTCAGCATATAAATAGATCTGTGAAGTTCAAACCCTGCTGTTTAACAGTCAATTATATTTTCTCCAATTAAAAATGCACTTATATGGCTGGCCAAGTGGCACGCTGGTTAAGAGTTGGCTTGGGAGCATCAGCTCTTTGCAGCAGGGCCCTGGTTTGGATCCCACATGAGGGCCAGTGACGCTGCGCGCTCTACAGCTAAGATATGGTGAACAACAGCTCGACCTGGAGCTGGGCTGCCATAAGTCGCTGGCACCTGCATAGGAGGCAGCCCCTGCTGCAGGGGGCTGCCTTGAGCTACCATGAGTGGCTGGCAGCTGGTGTGAGCTGCTGTGAGCCACCGTGAGTGGCCGTCCAAAGGCTGGTGTGTGACTACCTCACCCGGGAAGAGCGCAATGATAATACCAACATGGGCCAGTGAAGCGACAGTCCTCCACAACTAGACTGAAGAACAAAAGGACAGCAACTTGTCTGTTCCTCTTCCCCGATTCCCCTATAACAATCTTAAAATAAAAAAAAATAATGCACTTATATTCTTTTGAGAGAAAGAAGAAAATGGAGTTATTTCAGTTTTCTTATTTGCCAGTATTAGTAGAACATTGGCAAGTATTCAGTGGAGGATGCTTAGTTTTGTAGAATGAGGATTTTCAATTTTGTGTTCCTTTGGGAATCTTATACAGCATCACAGTTCTTTCATATGGTTTGTGGCTTTCTTAACGCTAACTTCAAATTCCCCATTGCCAGAAGTATGTGCCAAATAGTGATGTTTACTTGTAAAAATTTAAAAAACAAAACAAACAAAAAACAAAAACAAATCACTGGAAATTTTATGAAAATGAAAAACTCATGAAGCATATTTAATTTAAACTTGCAATAGCAGTTTAGTTTTTATTTTCTCTGAACATGGGTCAAATATAAAGTTCAGGCAAAAGACAAATATTTATTACATGGAGGGCCAGGTGATTTGTTGTTTTCATTTTTAATGCAATTGATACTGTGACATATCATAAAAATATTAAATGTATACAGAAAAATCTCCCTGTCAAATACTTATTTTTTGGCATTTGATTCATATATTACTTTTAAAAAATATAGTTGACATACAATATTATATGAGTTTCAGGTGTACAACATAGTTATTCAATATTTATGTACATTATGAAGTGATCACTGTGATAAATCTAGTAACTATCTGTCACTATACAAAGTTATTATGATTCTATTGACTAAATTCCCTGTGCTCTACATTACATCCCCGTGACCTATTTATTTTATAACTGGGAGTTTGTACCTCTTAACCCCCTTCACCTTTTTCACCTATGCCCCATCCCCTCTCCTCTGGCAACTGACCATTTGTTCTCTACATCTATGAGTGTTTTTCCATCTTGTTTTGTTTCTTTCTGTTTTGTTTTTTGTTGTGTTTGTTTCTTTTTAGATTCTACATATAAGTGAAATCATATGGTATTTGTTTTTCTCTGTTTGACTTATTTCACATTTCACTGTCACAATGCCCTTTAGGTCCATCCATGTTGCCTCAAATGGCAAGATTTCATCCTTTTTATGACTGAGTAATGTTCCATTGTATATATGTACCCCATCTTCTTTCTGCTCATCTATCGATGATCACGTAGGTTGATTCCATATCTTGGCTATTGTGAATAATGCTGTAATGAACATAGGGGTGTGTATATCTTTTCAAAATAGTGTATGTTTTCATAAAATACTCAGAAGTGGAATTGCTGAGTCATAAGGTAGTCCTATTTTTAGTTTTTTGAGGAACCTCTATACTGTTTTCTATAGTGGCTGCACCAACTTGCAATCCCACCAATAATGCATAAGAGTTCCCTTTTGCCTGCATCCTCACCAGCATTTGTTATTTCTTGTCTTTTTGATAATCAAAATCTGACAGGTGTGAGGTACAGTTTTGATTTGCAGTTTTGATTTGCATTTCCCTGATGATTAATGACATTGAGCATCTTTTTATGTGTCTTTTAGCTAGCTGTATGTCTTGTTGGGAAAAATCTCTTTTCAGGTCCTCTGCCTATTTTTTTAATTGAATTTTTTTTGTGTTGAGTTATATCAGTTTTTTATGTATTTTGGATATTAACCTTGATTGAATATATCATTTGCAAATACTTTCTCTCATTCAGTGTGTCACCACTTTGCTCTGTTGATGGTTTCCTTCACTGTGCAAAAGCTTTTAGTTTAATGTAATCCAATTTGTTTATTTTGGCTTTTGTTGTCCTTATCTGAGTAAACATATCCAAAAAAACATTTCTTAGACCAATGTCAAAAGTTTACTGCCTGCGTTTTTTTCTAAGAGTTTTATGGTTTCTTGTCTTACATGTATGTATTTAATCCATTTTGAGTTTATTTTTTGTATATGGAGTAAGAAAGTGGTCCAGATTCATATTTTTGCATATAGTTGTACAGTTTTCCCAACACCACTTATTGAAGAGACTTATGTGTTCCCCGTTGTATGTTCTTGCTTCCTTTGTTACAGATTAATAGACCATATAAACATGGGTTTATTTCTGGGCTCCTAATTCTGTTTCATTTTATCTATGTGTCATTTATATTTGTGCCAGTATCACATTGTTTTGATTAGTATAGTTTTATAGTATAATTTGATATCAGGGAGTGTGATGCCTCCAACTTTGTTCTTTCTCAAGATTACTTTGGTTATTCAGGGTCTTTTGTGGTTCCATACAAAATTTAAGATTATTTGTTCTAGTTCTGTGAAAATGTCAATAGTAATTTGATAGAGGTTGCACTGAATCTGTAGATTGCTTTGGGTAACATGGACATTTTAACAATATTAAATCTTCCAATCCATGAGCACACTGTATATTGCCATTTATTTGTGTTGTCTTCAAATTCTTTCATCAGTGTCTTATAGATTACAGAGTACAGGTCTTTCATCTCCTTGGTTAAATTCATCCCTAGGTATTTTGCAACTATAAATGGAATGGTTTTCTTGAGTTGTCTTTCTGATAGTTTGTTATTAATGTATAGAAACACAATTGATTTTTGCAGATTAATGTTCACCCTGCAACATTACTGAATTCATTTATTCTATAGTTTTGGGGGGTTTTTTGGTGGAGTCTTTAGGATTTTTCTATATATAGTTTCATGTCACCTATAAATAGTGACAGTTTTACTTTTTCCTTTCCAATTTGGATGCCTTTTATTTCTTTTTCTTGTCTAACTGCTATAGCTAGAATTTCTAGTAATATGTTAAATAAAAGTGGTGAGAGTAGGCATCATTGTCTTGTTCCTGATCTTAAAAGAAGCTTTCAGCTCATTACCATTGAGTATGTTAGCAGTGGATTTGTCACATACAGCCTTCATTATTTTGAAGTATGTTCCCTCTATATCAACTGTGTTGAGAGGTTTTATCATAAATGATGTTGAATTTTGTCAAATGCTTTTTCTGCATCTATTGAGATGATCATATGATTTTTATCCTCTGTTTTGTTGATGTGGTACATCACAATCATTGATTGCAGATATTGAACCATCCTTTCATTCTTGGAATAAATCCCACTTGATCACGATGTATGACCCTTTAAATGTATTGTTCAATTTGGTTTGCTAATATTTTGTTGAAAATTTTTGTGTCTATGTTCATGAGGGGAAGTGGCCTGTAATTTTCTTTTGTTGTAGTATCTTTGTCTAGTTTCTATATCAGGGTAATGCTGGCCTCATGCAATGAGTTTGTTCCTTCCTTTTCAATTTTTTGGGGAATAAATTGAAAACAGGTGTTGAGTTTTCTTTAAATGTTCAATAGAATTCACCAGTATAGTTGTCTGGTCCTGAACTTGTGTTTGTTGAGAGTTTTTTTGTTTTACTAGTAGTCATTTTGTTCAGATATTCTGTTTCTTCCTGATTCAGTCTTGAAAGAGTGTATGTTTCTAGGAATTTATCCATTTCTTCTAGGTGTCCAATTTGTCGGTGTATAACTGTTTGTAGTATTTTCTTATGATCCTTTGTATTTCTGTGGTTTTGGTTGTCACTTTTCCTTCATTTCTGATTTTATTTATTTGGGCCCTCCCTCTTTTTCTATTGATGAATATGGCTAAAAGCTTATCATTTTGTTGAACTTTTTAAAGTAGCAGTTCTTAGTTTCACTGATTTTTTTTCTACTCTATCTCATTTATTTTTGCTCTGTTCTTTATTATTTCTTTCCATCTAGTAACTTTTGGCTTTTCTTGTTCTTCTTTTTCTCTTTCCTTTATGTGTAAGGTTAGATTGTTTAGTTTGAGATTTATCTTGTTTTTCAAGGTAGGCCTATATCATTATAAACTTTCCTCTTATAACTGCTTTTGCTGCATCCCATAGTTTTTGAAACATTGTGTTTCCATTTTCATTTATTTCAAGCTAATTTTTTATTTCCTCCTTGATATCTTTGTTGACCCATTGATTGTTTAGCAGTGTGTTATTTAGCCTCCATGTGTTTGTATTTTTTTTCCACTTTTCTTCTTGTAGTTGATTGCTAGTTTTATAACATTGTGGTCAGAAAAAATAAATGCTTGATATGATTTCAGTCAGTTACTGAGATTTGTGTTGTGGCCTAACATGTGATCTATCCTGGAGAATGTTTCATGTACATTTGAAAAGAAAGCATATTCTTCTGTTTTGGGATGGAATATTCTGCATACTTGTATATCTAATAAGTTCATCTGATCTAATGAGTCATTTAAGACCAATGTTTCCTTGCTGATTTTCTGTCTAGATGATTTTACCCACTTATGAAAGTGGGGTATTAAATTCCCCTATTATTATTATAATACCGTCAATCTCTCCCTTTATGTCAGTTAGTATGTGCTTTATGTATTTAGGTGCTCCTATGTCAGGTATACAGATGTTAACAAGTGTTATATCCTCTTGATGGATCGATCCCTGTATCATTATGTAAAAGCCTTCTTTATGTCATGCTACAGTCTTTGTTTTAAAGTATTAAAGTATTGGCAACTCCAGCATTATTTTCATTTCCATTTGTATGATACATCTTTTTCCATCCCTTCACTTTCAGTCTGTGTGTCTCTTTAGATCTGATTGAGTCTCTTTCAGGAAGCATATATATGGTTCTTGTTTTTTTACCCATTCATCCACCCTATGTTGATGGACTGGAGCATTTAGATCATTACATTTAAAGTAATTACAATAGGTGTGTACTTATTGCCATTTTGTTGCTTTCTGGTTGTTTTTATAGTTCTTCTCTGTTCCTTTATTATTCTCTTGCATTCTTCCCCTATGTTTTGATGAGATTCCTTAGTGTTATGTTTGAATTCTTTTCTCTTTATTTCCTGTGTATCTATTGTAGGTTTTTGGTTTGTAGTTACCATGAGATTCGTATATAGCATCCTATGTATATAACAGTGAACTTAAAGTTGATGGTCGCTTCAATTTGAATGCATTCTAAAAGCACCACATTTTTACTCCCACAACACATTTTATGTTTTTGATATCATATTTTATATACCTGTGTGTATCCCTAACCAATTATTGTTGATATATATGATTTTACTGTTTGTCTTTTAACATTCATACTAGCTTTATAAGTGCTTGATCTCCTACCTTTCCTATGTTTACCTTAACAACCTCTTTTACCTTTTTTCTTTCAATTATATATATATATATATAATTATTATTTCTAGTTTTGGCATTTTCTTTTCCTCTTAAAGAAATCTCTTTAACATTTCTTGTAATGCCAGTTTAATGGTGGTGAACTCACTTAGCTTGCTTGTCTGGGAAACTATCTTTCCTTTAATTCTGAATGATAACCTTGCCTGGTAGAGTATTCTCAGTTGTAGGTTTCTTCTTTCATCACTTTGAACATATTCTGCCACTCCCTTCTGGCCTGCAATGTTTCTGTTGAAAACTTAGCTGATTGTCTTATGGGTGTTTCCTTTGTATGTAACTAGTTTTTCTTTTTCTTCTCCTCCTTCTTCCTATTTTTGCTTCTTTTAAGATTTCCTCTTTGTAGCTAACTTTTGATATTTTAACTATGATGGTGTGGGTCTCTTTGCATTCATCTTGTTTGGGACTCTCTGTAATTCCTGGTATTTAATACTTGTTTCCTTTGCCAATTGGGGAAAATTTTAGCTATTATTTTTTGGAATAGGCTTTCTGTCCCTTTGGCTCTTTCTTCTACTTCTGGGATCCCTATAATGCCAATGTTAGTATGTTTCTTTTTGTCCCAGTGGTCCCTTATACTCTCATTTCGTAAAAATGCTTTTTTTTTCTTTTTGTTGTTCCAATTGAGTCATTTCGATTACACTGTCTTCCATATTGTTGGTGGTTATTCTGTGCCATCCAATCTGTTGGTGATTCCTTCTACTGTATTTTTCATTTCAGTTATTGTATTGTTCCTTTCTGATTGATTCTTTGTTTTGTTTTGTTTTGTTTTGCTTTCTAGTAGCCACACTTTTTTTTTCTTGGAAAATATTTATTTTATTTTAAAAAATATTTATTTTGTTTTTCAATTACTGTTGACATATTAGTTTCAGGTGAAAAACATAGTGATTATACATTTATATAACTTACGAAGTGATCACCCAATAAATCTAGTACCCATCTGACACTATACATAATTATTACTATATTATTGACTGTATTCCTTAGATTACATCCTACATCCCCATAACTATTTGTTTTTTATTTTTATTTTTTATAAATTATTTTT
>NW_017732596.1:125529-165938 GCF_001890085.2 Hipposideros armiger
TTCTATTTCTGAGAAAAATGTTCTTGGTAGTTTGATAGGAATTGTATTGAATCTATATATTGCCTTAGGTAGTATTGACATTTTAACTATATTAATTGATTGATTCTTTTTAATATTTTCTATCTCTGTGTTGAAGTTCTGTTTGTGTTCATCCATACTTCTCCTGAATTCAGTGAGCATCTTTATGATCATTACTTTGAATTATTTATCTGGTAGATTGCTTATCTCCATTTCATTTAACTCTTTTTCTGGTTTTTTCATTTGGAATATATTCCTTTGTCTCCTCATTTTGCCTAAGTCTCTGTGTTTGTTTCTACATATTAGGTAAATCAGTTATGGCTCTATGTATTAATAGAGTGGCTTCATGTAGAAGGTGTCCTGTGGAGCCCAGTGGTGCAATCCCTCAATCACCAGAACCAGGTGTTCCAGCAGTGTCCCCTGTGGGGGCTGCATGTGCCGCCCTTTTGTGGATGCACCAAGACTGCTGCGGGTTTGCTATTGCATGGGACCGGCCCCCAACCCAGCTGAGGCTTGTCCATTCTTGCTATGGGTATGCTTGTGTAGATGCAGGCCTCTGATGTGGGCATTTGTGAGCCCAGCCTCTACTGTTGTAAGTATGGTGAAGTGGGGGGCTGGCCCCTCCAGAGTGGTTCACCATTTTGGAGGGACTCAGGGGCCACCTGGGCTTACCCACCAGCTACTGGGGGTTGAGACACTGTCTTAGAGTGGGTGCAGTACTTGATGGTTGGGATAGGCATGTCAGGGTGAGCACATCTGCAGGGGAATGTCAGAGTGAGGGTGGGGACCAAATTATTAGCAGGTTAATAGAGAATGTCAGAACTGGTGCTCACCAGTGTGTCCATTTCTGAAGAAAGTTCCAATAGATCCTGCCCCTCTGATATACGCCCCAAAATAGTGAGTATACCTGCTTCACATATGACTCAGGCACTTTTCAAACTGTTGCCTCTGTGTTGGGACTCAGAGTGAGTGAGTTTTTGTACAAGCCCTTTAAGAGCATAGCATCAGTTTCCCATAGCCCCTTAACTCTCCTGGAAATAAGCCAGATGTAATGAAGGCTCCGCTTCCCAATACAGGTCCCCTGGATTGAGAATCCTGACATGGGTCTCAGACCCCCTCATTTGTCAGGGGCTCTACAGCCATACTATTCCTCTCACTTTGTGGGGCGCTACACTGAGGGTGTGGGTCCTGACCAGACTGTGTCTCTGCCCCTCCTACATGTCTTGATGTGACTTTTTCTCTACATCCTCAGTTGTTCTACTACTAGTCTTCAGGTCATTATCCGAGATAGTTGTTCTATATGTTGTTGTAGTTTTGGTGTGTCCATGGGAGAAGGTGAGACCAGGATCTTACTAGTCTGCCATCTTGACCAGGTGGTTACACATTTAAAATTTTTTATTTCAAACTTACTTTATCCCTAAGAACACCACATATGTCTAACTGATTAATTCTGTGAAATTTTTAATTATCTTTGTTCTAAAATGTCAGATATAATCTTTGGGCTAATATTCTGAAAATAAAATGGACTCATTAATTTAATAACATCCATGAAAACAGGTGAATAAAAAATTTATTCAAGGGCGAGCTGAGTGGCGCGATGGTTAAGAACTGGCTTGGGACGCCAGAGGGCCCCAGTTCGGATCCCACATATGAGGGCCAGTGACGCTGCCCTCCACAGCTAAGATGCTGAACAACAGCTCAACCTGGAGCTGGGCTGCCATTGAGTCGCCGGCGATGGCGCAGACTGCAGCCCCTGCTGCAGTGGGTTGCCATGGGCTACCGTGTGTAGCCAGCAGCCAGCGTGAGCGGCCAGCAGCCGCAGTGAGCGGCCGTCCAGAAGCCGGCGACTGATCTGCCTCACCCGGGAAGAGCGCAATGATGGTGCCAACTTGGGCCAGTGAAGCAACGTCCTCCACAGCTAGACTGAGGAACAAAACGACAGCGACTTGTCTGTTCCCCTTCCCCCAATTCCCCAGTGCTGTTTCCATCCCCCAATTCCCCAATAAAAAAATCTTTAAAAACAAACAAACAAAAATTTACTCAATAAATATTTATTAAGCCCTTATATATGCTAGGTAGTAATAATATTAGCAGTGAACATGGCTCTTACAGCTTTCTGGGGGAGAAGTAATAAAAATAATCAGATTACACACACACACACACACACACACACACACACACACACAAAGACTACGAAGAAAATAAAGGAAGAATGGGTTAAGAAGATCAAAGTTAAAATAAAGAGTTTCTATAAAAGGTGAAAATTTTATGTCTTTAAGTGTTTGCTTATTTGTTTTAGAGCCATATTCAAAGAGGTTAATAAATGCTATCTTAGGTTTGACTCTTATGGTGTCCTTCATTCTAATTAGCACACCCTCTTCAACTGGCTGCCATTACTTAGAGAACTATTTTTTTTTTAATTTCAGATACTAGAAATTGCCTCCCAAGGCTTTCTACTCTGGTTCAGTTAGCACTTCAAGGTAGACACCTGTAATGGGAAAGGAAGAGAAAACAGTGTCTTCTAATGTTGGCCTGAGTAAGAATACAGGTCAGGGTTTGACCCTCAAGGGCATTTTTGGCTGACTACAGCCTGTGGAGCAGGGGTTGCTGGAGTCAGCTGGCACCTATTCAGGACCTCTTGTGAACTCCTCAGTCAGTAGCACCATGTCCATAGCTTGGAATCACCAATGGTCAGGGTATTTACTCCATGGAAATCAGTAGCACCACAAACCAGGTGGTTTTCCTTGACTACCTGGTTGTTACAAATTTGCCGGTGCACCACTAGGTGAGACATACTTCTGGTGACAGTCTTAGCAACTGGAAAGTCTCAATTTAATCAGGCAGATGAAACAGGCAATATTAGGAGGCTTTAAAAACCTAGGTCCAATAAATCAACTAAAGAGAAAATCAGATTACAATGAACACAACTAGGTATTGGGTTGTCAGAAAAGTCATGACGCATTTTTGCAATGAAAAAACATAGAAAAATACATCATGACTTTTCCGACAACCCAATAGAAGCCTCAATAATCAGACTTCCATTTGATGCTGTTAGTCTGATTTTAGGGGGGAGAAAAGAATAATTAAAAATGAAACAAACTGAAAACAAGATTTAATGGAAAAGATTGAGCCCAGGATACTTTTCTGCACATTCAGCAAATACTCCTATCCTCTCTCCTGGACGAGCCTGCAGACATTGGTAGGCATCAAGACACTGAGATGTTGTTGAAGTAAGATGTGGGCATCATACAAAGATTTGCAACAGCAGGGACCTACAAAGCTAATTATCAGTTGACTAGAAAAAAGAAACTAAACACTCTATTAAACTAGTCCTTATTTTTCCTGAGGTTTTATTGCAAATGACTAAGTAAGTATGCAGTCTGACAGATAAACATACATCCCATACCGCATAGCCCTCTTCTCATCTGCTTCAGTGAAGGAAAAATAAAAATGTTGTACTCATTGCTATTTTTCACTTAGTAGCCACAAGGAACAAGGGGCAGCCATGTGTTTGTAGTCTGGGTCACACACACAGAAGAAGGAGGCAAACTGCACACTTCCTGAATGTCTTTCCTTTGCTCTCTCCAGAGAATAGTGGC
This sequence comes from Hipposideros armiger, assembly GCF_001890085.2. Taxonomy (NCBI): domain Eukaryota; kingdom Metazoa; phylum Chordata; class Mammalia; order Chiroptera; family Hipposideridae; genus Hipposideros; species Hipposideros armiger. The sequence continues at coordinate 129,147 of NW_017732596.1, forward strand.
CACTTTTCAAGTATTGTTATCTGATTTGTCTTTCAACTCTATCAGATGTCAGGGTTTTGTTTTGTTTTTTCTTTTCTTGACTTTTTTTGAAGGAGACCCATTGTGAAACTCAAGTTCTTGGCCCAAAAAAGCATCTGTGGGAGATTCTACTTTCCACACTAAAACTTGAAACTGGTTAGACAGGGAGATACATGGGGGAGTTTCCAGGCTACTGATAGGGGCGGACTTCTCACCCCTACCCATGGGCCATGGAGAGAGGCTGATGTAACAGAGTTCTGGGATAAGCCAAGCCTTTCCTTCAGAATCATGCTTTTCACTGATAAATATTGTGAACATTACATTCACATATAAGAATGTCTGACTAATCTCTTGGCACAGAGCAGAATCCCTGAGTTTTAAATTTGAACGAGTTGAAAAGCAATCAATACACATTTAAAGAATACAACCAATATCAGACTTTAAGAAGGTCATTGTGTGTGGTGTGTGTGTGTGTGTGTGTGTGTGTGTGTGTGTGTGTGTAGTATTTTTAAATTTGAGGTATTTAGTTGTACCTAAATGAAGGGTAAGGAGAGCTCTGTTGGAAACACTACAAATTTTCCTCTCTCTTTGTGGTTTTCCAGTAGTCCAGCTCAAATCAAGCCAGACTGACACTGTTGCAGACATTAGTTTTTCTGGGGTCTGATAATGACAGCAGGCTTCCTTTATGTTATTGTACACTTTCTATGCTTTAGGTTGAATTGTAGATATAAAAACTGCAATTTTAGTGGAATAAAATATTTATGACAAGGGCAGGAGACCAAATCCCTAAAAACTTAGACGTGGATTAATGCAGTTAGTCTAGGGAGGATTCAACATTTCATAAGCATATACTTCCTTAATAACAATACCATGCCTTCATATGGCGACACATGGTTCTTTTCAGATGTGATTTCACATGGAAGCAGTAAGTGTAGTTGCACACACAGACCATTAGGAACGAGGACAAAATCCTCCCAAACTTTTGGCTTTGAAACAATACCCATGTTTCCATTTTACAAAAAGGGAAAGGAGGACCATGAAGTAAAACCAAAATTCTTCACAGCCAAGGATGATCTGTGAGTTCAGATTCAGGGGTACAATGTGATTTAAGAAATCTTTTAATAAAGTGTGTCCAACAGACAACAGTCATAAGGAATGAGAAACAGAGGCACAGCACTCCCAAGCAGAGATGGGCCACATGGATTGTCAACACATTTCTGTTTGCCAATTAAAGTCCCTGTGGAATGATGTAATAAACATGTACCCTTGATTTACTATATTATGATTTCTCTGCTTTACCAAGTGTTCCTCACTTCCCTTTTGAGGAGAAGAAGACAGAGTTTTATTTTATTATTTTTTTAAATCCCTAGTTCCTTAGCAGTGCCTGGCACATAAATTCTATGAATAAAAAATGAAAAAAGGGTATTGTAAATGCATAAATATAATAAACACGGAACAAATAACAAGTCAAATCCTTGGCCTTAATATCATCAAGTTCTAGTCCCCAGGTATATATATCTTTCTGGCTCCAGCAGTACAACAGCCAAAAGTTTCCTTTATTTATTAGTGACCCAAAGAGATTTGTGGTCACTTTCCTTAGAGCATCCATTTGTCCCCCACTTTACTGGCCAAAACGTTTCTTCCCAGGTTGTAACTCAAAGCGGAGCAATGCTTGGAAATAGGTGTGAAGCATTTGGGATGAAAGGTGCAGAGTAATACAAGTCTGATCACAATGTCTCAAAGGTAAACATCTCCCTTTCCTATTTGTGTGAAACTTTTACAGCACTTCACCTTCATCCCTGTTTAATGGTTTAATTTGGATGCAGTAACAGGAAGAAAAAAAATTATTGGTTTGTCTTAGTGCTGACTCAAAAAGATTTACAGTACTTTGCTGAGGTTTTGGCTGACGACAGTCTCCCAGCTGCTGTTGAAAAGGTATAAACGGTCTTTATGTAAACACTCACAGCATTAACCACAGCTGCAATGTAATTGGGAACCACAGAAAATATTCTTGTTTATGTGATGAGCTGGAGCATCTCAACTCATGGCCCAAATTAAATATGGAGCTCAATTAAAAAAACTAGAAAAAGGTGTGATAAGAACTGCACATGCTCTTAGGTAATACTAAGATATCCTGGTGAAGCGTGAATAGGAACACCACACATTATGTTGTGTTTACTAAAGTGATCCAGAATAATGCAGAAATCACCACAGGCACAAAGAAATTCTGAATCATTTTGACCAGATTCCTACACCTTTGCCTGTATCTTCAAATAAGATTGTAATGTTTAAACAAAAGAAAAGCTCTTACTAGCTGCTTACTGTAAACAATAATGTTGCATGAATTTCAGATATTTCACTTTTTGGGTCATTTGAAATAAGGCGCAGGTAGGGAACTGGACCCCCACACTTGTTTCTCACCTTTGAGAGGCTGAGAAGAAGAACATCATTGGCAAAGTTGTGAGAGGAGAATGTCACTTCCACTCCCTTAGGCCCCATTCACTGCCAACCCATAGAACACAGGTTGCTATTCTCCCATTACTTTTTTTTAAATGATTTTACTGGGGATCTAGGGGAGGGGAACAGCACTGGGGAATCGGGGAAGGGGAACAGACAAGTTGCTGTCCTTTTGTTCTTCAGTCTAGCTGTGGAGGACGTCGCTGCACTGGCCCATGTTGGTATTGTCATTGAGCTCTTCCCAGGTGAGGCAGATTGGTCGCCAGCCATTGGACGGCCACTCACAGAGACTCTTGGCAGCTCACACTGGCTGCCAGCCGCTCATGCCAGCTGCCGGTCACTCATGGTAGCTTACGGCAGCCCACTGCAGCCCCACTGCAGCCTATATCGTTGCTGGCGACTCATGGCAGCCCAGCTCCAGGTTGAGCTGTTGTTCACCATCTTTAGCTGTAGAGGGCACAGCATCACTGGCCCATGTGGAATCCGAACCGGCGACCCTACTGCTCAGAGCCGGCATCCCAAGCCAACTCTTAACCAATGCGCCACTTGGCTGGCCTCCATTACTTTTTAAAAATTCTATAGTGATTAACAGAGTTTGACACAATTTGGTAAATGGATGGAATATTAGAGTGTGTATGCTTAATCTAAGAAAACCCTGAGTTTATAAAAGTTCTAGCGGTTTCTTAGCTGGGGGCAAAGGAAGGCACTACTATTTACTGAGCCCCCATTATGTTGCCATGGATGGCACCTACATGTAATCACAGTTGCTTTTTGAGGTTCACGCTATACTTTGAAGACAATAAAATTATAAGTCTAAAATAGTTTTTCAAAAACAAATATCTAGGATGCTAATAAAGATAAGATTTTTATAATTTTGTTATAAAGAGCAAATGTGCTTTCAGTTCAGAGAAAGAGGTACTGGATGTCCCCCTAAGGTACCTTCCTATCATTTGCCTAGCAAGGATGTTTCACTGGATTGTTCTCAGCCCTTTTAATTTAAGATAAATAAAGAATAACTTAATTTAAACTGTAGAACTTCACATATACTATCCTAGATTTCAATTACAAATTAAAAACCCTGTTACGTAAGTATTAAATATAAGTTGCTTGGTAATTTGGTAGGGTCTGAAGTGTAGATCTCAAATGAATTATAATTCTACTATCTCTCTTCCCCATTTCTCTGTCATATACCTAAAATATATCTATCTATAATTGTAATAGACTCTAGAATTTAATGTTTCCAAAGAATGTTTCCTTATTACTCAAGTAATGTATATTCATTTAAATCATGAGTTATCCCACCATCCAGGAATTAACCAATGTTAATAATATGTTGGTATATATATATATATATATATATATATATATATATATATATATATATCCTTTTTTGGGGTGTGTGTGTGTGTGTGTGTGTGTGTGTGTGTGTGTGTGTGTGTGAAGGGGGTGAAGGAAGGGGGAAGAGAGAGAAAGACAAATGAATGGCTATGTAATAAACCTCTTAACTTCATGTGGTAAATTCTACCTTGTCAACACATATTCTTAACAGAATTTTGAATGGTCACAAAGCATTCCAGTGCATGCATGTACTAGTTTAACTGGCTCAATTTCTGGACTGGGCATTTAGGCTGTTTACATGTGTTTTAATTATTACTAAATTATGAATAAAGCTGTGAGTGTGGCTATCCCTTTGCATATCCTTAGATTTACATATATCCTTAGATAAAGTAGCAAGAGTATACACATGTCTATGTCTTTTAATACTTAAAATTAAAAATGTTCTCTGAAAATCATATTCATTTGTAAGTTGACCATATTTGCCTATAAAAACTATTTCATATGACTCAATATACCATAAGCATAACATCTTTTAAAGAATCTTAAGTAAACCTCATTAAATTATTGACACATTTGAAAAACAAAAAGAGCAGCTACTACATGCTAAGCATTATATTAGGCCCTGTGTGTACATCAGTGAACACAGCACTCATGGTCCCTATCCAAAGAAAAGCAATAAAAACAATTATATGATTAAAAATCAAAGCAAGTTTTAAAAAGTAAAAGAAAGGGAGAGAGTACTTTAAATTGGGAGCAGAAGGGGCATTTAAGCCGAGTTGAGAGTGGGGGAAAGACCTTCCAGGCAGAGAAAACGGCAGGGAGAAGACCTGAAGGCAAAGTTGCCTATTGGCACATTTGAAAACTTGATGCACAGAGGTTAGGAGAGTGGAAAGTTGTAATTAGGGGACAAAGCTGCAGGCTACTAAGTGGGAGAGTGGAGAGTGCAATTCACTTTTTACATCTTTGCTAATTTTATAGGTAAAAAAATTATATTTAATTTTTTGTTTAACTTACATTTCTTTAATCTTAATGATACTGAACATTTTTTTATACATTACATTGGCCATTTAAATTCTTTTTAATTGCATATTTTTGTCTTTTCTCCACTTTCTATTGGAGTAATCATTTTCTTATACATTCCTACAATTACATATTAAGAATATTAGTAATTTTTCCCTCACTTTGCAATTTTTTCTGCCCTTATTATTTGCTTTACAACATGTAGCTAATTAGTGTGTACCTTATGAAGGTGCTGTGCTACATGCTGCAAGGATCCCTACTATCATGGGAACACACTATATCAGACACTTAATTGGTCATTTATTTGTGATGATGGAATTGTACCTTCTCTATATCCATCTAACACACTTCTTGGAGGGATTTAAGAACCCTCCACATGACCACCATTGTCATGTAGACACGTCCTATAAAGAATCCTTTCCTGAGTTCTAATTAAGGTGAACTGATGGCATGATGTAATTATTTTTCAAAGTCTGAAAAAATGTCAACCTATTAACGTCATTCATGACTTCATTAGCTGCCATATACCACCATCAAGGTTCCATTAAAGTATTTTTATAAGGAAAATTATTGAGTGCTCATTGAAAGCTTGTCATGTTCTAAGTCCCTGCAGGATTAACTCCTATAATTTCCCAGTAACTGAGTGAGGGACAGGGGGCATTATGACCCCTCCTCCACATCAGGGGGAGAGGATTCCACCCCTCACTGAGGAGTCTGTCCCCAGGAAGCGGGCTCAGGACAAAGATGAGGTCAAGCATTGTGGCTCTCAGGTGTGCGCTTACTCCATGAGGCTCTCGTGCTGAGTGTATTGCTGTGGGAAAGTATGAAAACAGGCTTCTGTGATCCCATTCCTACCCCAAATCAGGTAGAAAGTTCATTTTAATTCCCACTTTTAAATTACAGAAAGCATTTGCTGATATGCTAGGAAATGCAGACTGATTTCAGTGGGTAACTTGAGTCTTATGAAAAGAATTAGAAATGAGGCATGTTAGGAATTGTCAATACTATATAAAACATATTATATATATTTACATACCACATATTACTTTTGGCAAATATACAATGCCTTCACTGATAATTTTTTTTAAAGTATGTGTTAGGTCCTTTGGGCAAAGCAAAACGTGCCTAAACCTAAACTCTGGAACAAATGGCTTAATTTAAGGTCCAAATCTTTATTCCTCCTGAGACATGGTTCAATAGGACTATTTCACCCTGTGTCTGCCTTATAAACCTATTCTTTAACTATTTCCTATCAACTTCTAAAGAAATAAAAAAGTCTTTCTTCTTAAATGACTTATTTCCTTTCCTTCTTTTATTTTCATTGAATAATTATAAAGCACTTACCATGTACGAGCCATTATTGTAAGCCTTTACAAATATTAAGTCATTTTATTTAATTTTTATATCTGCTCTGTGAGGTAGGGACTATTATTATATCCGTTTTACAGATATGGGAACTGAGGCCATAGAGAGGTTAACTAACTTGCTTGGGTCACACAGCCATTAAGAGTAAGGGCCAGGATTCTCATGCAGGACATCTGGCTGTAATGTCTGTGCTCTAAGCACTATGCTATGTGCTATTTCCCTTATCGAGCAGTTTATGTTTTGGTCCTTACCTAATGCCAATAAGCTGTGCATAGCTGTTACCATGAAATAGTAAAGTATGTCATTTTGTATAACTGAGGAGTATGTCATGGTAGAATTCCTGGTTTTCTTCTTGGGGACAGCTTGCACTTAAAAAATGTTCCCTTTGATGCCACTTGTGCTTATAAATATTTGATTGGCTGGAGGAAGCCAGAATTGTTCAGCCTGTAGTGGACCAAGAGGAAGGACAGCTTGATAACTGCTTTCAAATATTCTAATGTTGGTATTCAGAAGAGAGATTATGCTGCATGTTGCTACTCAGAGGGCAGAATTAAAAGTCGTGGATGAAAATAACAACAGACGTTGATTGGGCTCTCTCTAATACGGCAACAATTCTAGGACTCTATTAATGGTGACATAGATAAAATTCATTGTAAAGATAGAGAGGGTGATGCACAGTACTCTTTCAAATCTTCATAACCTAAAATTTTATGCAAAAGAGATTTAGTGCACATAAAGGAAACCTGGTGAATTAGATCTATGAACAAATCTTGGTCTCAATTAAGATGAAGTTTGTTCAAAAAGAACAATCGGAGTCACTTATTCAAGAGCCAGGACTCTGCGTTCTCCGCTGGTAAAGCACACCTCATTCTTTACTGAGCCTTCTCTCTTCTTCAGCACTCTGTAGCTGATGTTCATGGCCTTGACAACTGCAATACCCCACTGACAGCACTCACCTGGAGGAACAGTCATCTGCCAAATATGAAGTTTTTTCAACCCACACTTACTTGGAAGGAGACTCCAACTCGCAGTAGTCTCTTTTTTTTCTATTCCTTTTGAGGAAAGATTTGGTAGTGTGTCCTAATGGGAACTGATTAATTAAAAATGGTCCCCTTAAAAACTTTCTCCTCTATACCTTATTCCTAGTTGATAGGGTTGGGGACATTTTGGTAGTCTTTATTATAGGAACCAAAATTCCAATTGCTTTTCAGGGCAACAGAAGGGGGTTCTGTGAAGGTGACTTTTGGCTCAGTAAGCTGGCCTTTGCCTTCCCAGCCATGTTCTACAGCTGAGAATGATGCTTTCTTCCTTGAAGCACAAATGTCTTTCCTTGGAGCCCTGCCTTACCTTCTGTCAGCAGAGTTTTAGGATCAGAGTTTGGAAATTGCAATGTCTCAATAAATCCTTTTTATTTTTTTTAATAATGCAAATTTTACAGCTCATAAACATTCCTTGGATTTATAAAGGTGGAGCTTTCTTTGGAATGTCTCCTGGAGTCTGTATTCATTGAGTTGGCTTTTTAACACCTCGTCAAAAAAGAAAAAAAGAAAGTTTTAGCATCATAGCAACCAAGCTATAACAAGCCCTCAGTACAGTGCCACTGATATAAAATCTTGTCCACCACCATCTCTTCATTTCTGCTTAGGTACTGGTCAACTAACTTTCCTGACAAGGATAAGTTCAAAGCCTGGCAGCTAAATTGTAAAAGTTTTGCCAAGACTAAATACCTGGGACTAGAATTTCAGTCCCTGAATATAGGAAGGAAACAGTCAGATGTCATCACTACAGGCCAGGCAATCAAAAACTTAATGCAATGGAATATATCTTTGCTAGAGTTAAGAAAAACAAAACATTGCAAGCTATGTTCTCCTGGGGTTCTGCTTTGAGAGTTGTGTCGACACAAGTCAACCTCACTCCTGTAACTGGTACAGCTGCTCTGGCACAAATCCTGTAATGAACAAGGTCTCCTCTCCAGCATAGCATGACAGCGCTAAGAGTCATCTGCCACTAGCTCCCCACTTGTGAATCCCCCCAGGCCTTCTCCTTTATGTCCCTGGAGACCTGGGCAGTTTTAAACTTGTTTAGAATGTTCATTTTATTCTACTCTGGTTTCTTCACAATGACGACTCCTAAAACAGATAATCTATCTTACTGTCATCAAGAGAAATGAATATTTAGTTTATGAAAAGTAAACAATTTGCTAGAAAATTACATGTAATGACAGGAGGTGGCACAAAATTAAACATGTCTCCTTGAAATAGCTGAATGGAGCCAATAATGCCATGAGCTACAATGTGAATGAATGAAAGGTAACCTCTTATTATTTTACAACTTTACAGATTTCAGTGTTTTTTCTTAACAAACACAAAAAAGCTTAAATACTTCTTTTCTGATTTTGAGTTTGACATCTTAATGGAGGCATCCTAGACATTTTGTGAATATGCTCTTCGGACCAGCTTGGGCATGTGACATCTTCACATGTTCTGAGCCTATAATGCTGGTGGTGCATTTCATACAGAGAGGAAAGGGTCAATGTTTATCCATCCTGGGCTGGGATGGGACAGATCATTGGAAATGCTGGCATATTTGCATAAACATCTATATGTTATCTCCCCTATATACGAAGCTAGCTCATTATAATATTGTCTTTATGTTCCAAGCGACACATGAAAGCAATTTGAAAATAGCCCTGTATTAGAGTCAAAACTGTGTTTCCACAAAATTGGATTTTTTTCTTCATTCCTCTCATTCTTCTACTGTTCTATCTCTCAAATTTTGAGAGCATCCTTCTAAGTACCTAATCCCCCAAAGAACACTTTTGGTCTCTTTGGAGAAATTTACAATGTTCTAGATATCTTATTCCCCATCTTTTTCCTTGGCATTTTCCTCAGTTATGCTCTATATTCTCAAAGGCTTTGCCTTGGCTTGTGGCTATCTTGAAAAATGATAAATTAAGTCACAATTGAGTGTTCCTTTAAAAAACTCTTTTTGGGCTGGCCGAGTGGCTTAGTTGGTTAAGAGCACGAGCTCTCAGCAACAGGGTCACCGGTTCGATTCCCACATGGGCCAGTGAGCTGTGCCTTAGCTGAGCTGCCGCTGAGCTGGTGAGAGTGCTCTTAGTAGCAAGGTTGCCAGTTGGACGCTGCGCCCCCACCTTCCCTCCCCAAACTAGAGTGAAAGTGGCAACTAGACTTAGAGCTGAGCTTGCACCCTCCATAACTAAGATTGAAGAACAATAACTTGACTTAGAGCTGATGGGTCCTGGAAAAACACAACATTCCCCTTTCCCAATTCCCCAACACTGTTCCCATCCCCAGTTCCTCAATTAAAAAAAAAATCTAAAAAAAACCAAACTATTTTAGTTTGGTTGGGACACAAATAGTGGATTTCAGAGAGCAGAGCGGAGATGAGAGAAATTGCATTCAATAAGAAATTGTGTAGGTAAACTTCAAATAATTCTTCTATATGTAAGATGTGTAAGTAATGTATGTTTGCTTTTAATATGAAAATAACATCACCATCTGAAATGGCATGTAAAGTTTTCATTTTATACTGAATTATACTTTATAATTCCCCCAAATGGGAAGTAAGGCATGAATTGAATAACAGAAAGAGCAAACTTGGAATTAGAAGATCTATGGTTAAACCTTAGTTTAACGCACAGACTACATGAGCCTGGCTTTTGGCCTCAGCTTTCCCATCTGTCAGATGGGGTTAATGACACTTGCTTCATGTGGTTCTGAGCATTAACTTGAAATAATAGTGTGAAGAGTGCCATGTAAAGAGCTCAGTGCTACACAAATGTAAAACACTGAATAAAAGTTAATATTTTAAACATCTAACAGGTATTAATAGCAGCAAGGTCTGACCACAGGCAAACACCTATTTTAAGTTCTGACTTGTGCCAAAAATCCAGGGCCAGACAGAGGAAGGAAAGGTCCATAAATCAGTCTCCTTAAGAAGCCTGCTTAGGAAGTAAGCAAAGACTTAAACATTTTTAGCTTTCAGTTTAATTAGCATTGAACAACTCCAGAAAAACACTAAAAATTAATTATTTAGGTTTCACATGTCATGAATAAAATACATTGTTCTAATAGACAACAATAAACATGTTGGAAGTCCTCATGGCCCGGAAAAGGAGAATATTCAGTGTATTTTATAAATGAAGATGATTTTCCAAACAGCAAATTTCCAACATACAAAAAAAAAAAGATAACTTGGTAATGAGTATTCACATTTCAAAAGTGGGTGTACATTCTTAATATAGTTTCAAGAGGAGACTCTTTAAAAAGTGAGAGCTTTAGTGAATATTATAGGTTATACTGAAATTTTAATTCTGAGCCACTTTTCATCTCATGGATGCATGTGCATTTATGCCACTAGAAAAGCTGAAACTGACAATGAGAATCCAAAAGAACATACATACATCACATACCACGAAAGTGATAACTGTGTAACAGAAAGTATGTGCTCAGTAAGGGCTCTGTAGTTTACGTTAAAACTGCTTCCGCATAGGCCATATAAGATACCTGTGAGCTAGCTGATTTTCACCTATACCCCAGGACAGTCAGTTGCCTTCTTCAGAGACACTAACCCCAGGAGTCACACTCCGGAAGAGGCAACTAGTATTTTAGCCATCTTTATCTCTGATTAACACAGGGATTTATTATTTGGTAAAATAAATGTTAAAGTGGGTGTTCATTGGTGAAATCGATAGTATTCAAGCTATGTGGATTGGTGAGCACATGGCAGAGCCCTGGCACAAACGGGTAATATGACCTACTGAGCTCTTTCCCACTTCATCCTCCCAGAGTAGCCCATTTTTAGTTGAGAGAAATTATTCTGTAATAGCGCTGGGTTTAGCTACTGATCTCACAGAATTCGTGCTGTGCCGGTACCAACAACAAGTATAACTGAATGCTACCTATAAAATATCATAGTGTTTTCCTATAGTGAACATTTCATGCAAGATGTGCTCAAAGTTCCTTCTAGGACTAGGAACTGGGACTTTGTGAAGAATATAGAACAGGGTTTATTACTATTTTTGTGCCTGCTGGTAATAAATATTTACATCTCTAAAAGAATTCAGTCTGCAATACTAAAAGATTCAGTCTAAGTATTCAGAACCCAGAATTATAGAGAGAAGACATATGACCCTGAATTTTCTCTAAATATCAAGGTCTGTTACTGTTTACTAAAAATAACTTAGTAGCTGTGCATGACCAAATTTACTTGTGTCCATTCACAATAGTAACACATTGATTTGAAAATATCAGTTGTCTCAGAATTTAAACATGAGGGACATTGTTGGCAGTAGGGCCAACTAGATACCCTAAATGATTTCTACAACTGAAAGATAAAACAAATAAAATTGTTGAGTACAACATTTAAAAATACATTTAAATACATTGCTGACCTGAAAAGAAAGTAAGGAATCCTGGGAAGCAAAATAAAATAAGTGAAAAGTAGGTTTGCTCTTAAGTATCTGCCTCTTGTAACCATGTTGATTTATTGCAAGCATCTACTATTCATACCAGAAAATACAAGGAATGTGTCCATCTCAATGCAAGGCCAAAAGTCCTTAAAAGAAGCCTGAATAATAGAACTTCAAGTATTAACACAGAGATCATCATTTATTGGTTAGTAGAAATGGTAGTTATATTTATTTTGAGATAAAATTTCCCAGAAATCAATAATATAAGTTCTGAATTTTTTAATTGGCTCATGACTGAGAAATCGGAAACTTTTTTTTCCTCATTTCCTACCACTTTGTAGCAGCCTAAATCAATACTAATGCAGGATATGAGTGAAGAGTCTGTGCACGTTTTCCCTTCACATAAGAATGCAGCAAACCCTATAAGAACAAGAAAAATCAAACAAATTACATCAACAGCAACCTGAATGTGCTCAAATAGTGTTTAAATAAAGGAGTTTGGACGAGAACTCTATGGGGCTAAAGATGTCCTGCTTCTTAAACACTCTTCAGAGAGATCATCCAAGGGCTGGATTCTCCAGCCCAGGGGTGGGAGAAGAGCTCCAAGAACCCTGAATCCCACCCTCCTTCTTCCCAGAATACAGGGGGCTTCAGAGAAAACATGAGCCATTCCAGCTTGGGGCCCATGCAGCCGCCCTGCACACAACTTTTCTATTCCATGTGGATGAAAGATTCCAGAAAAGTGCTGAATCTGGCTGTGACACAATTGGCAGGAAAATTACTGCACTTATGAGTATACTGCTAACAAGGCTAGCTTACACAGAGTGTCTCGGAGTACCTAGAGAGGGGGCTTTTCTTCCCAGGGATTCAAAGGCATGGTTACATACTTCAAAATAGGAAGGGAAAATCATCCAGGTGACTCAGGGACTGATGTGGTCAAGTGCTGCTTCTTCTGCCCCTAACTTACATAATCTAAAATGTATGGCATTGATAAAAGAACCAAGAACCAGAAGGAGGGAGGTTCCTTTGGACCCAAATGCTTTCCAACTGTGTCTTTGAAAGACAACACATTTTTAAAGATGTCAAGAAAAAATGTATTAGAGGAATAGGATTGATGCAGGAGTATGGTTTTTATTAAATCTTATGAAAACAAAGAAAAACAAATATTCTTTTTTACTGAAGAAGCAGGGATTGAACTCAATTTATATTGTTGAGTTCTAAAAACGTTGGCTTTACCCCCACATAATTTTAATGAGGGTTAATATTGAAAATAAATAATGGGTTACAGTTGAACTCCAGCGAGGGGGTTAACATAGATAAACCCACTTTTTTTCTGTTGTAAATTAGTGTGCTCTATATAATTAGACTGGAGAAAGGTTAGTAGATAGCATGCTAGTCATTTTGTCACTTAAAAAACTTGTCTACTGTGTGCCAAATACCTTGCTTAAAGCTGAAGATAAGACAGAAGTAAGCTTCTTTGAAGTTCACAACTTAATGGAAAAGGAAGACATAACAACACATACGTTTGAACAACGGAATGAAAAATAAGGAGTGAGGAATATATATATACTGTGAAAACTAACTCGTGATATTTTGTCATTGCAGCTGAGATGTCTCATCGACAACTGAATATTGTTTACATCTTCAGCCACTTCTTTTTCAACCTAAGTTACTGTAAATGCAGCGTTATCTATCACCAGTACCCTGATATCATTCACATCTGTGCCCCCAAGAAGATGTCTTTTCTGAACCTAGATCCATTTACACAATGACATATTGGACATTTCCACTTATAGCCCCACAGACACATTGATCTCAGGATTTCAAACACTAAACTGACACACATCTTCCCTTCTCCCTCTCTCTCCTTCCCTCCCCATGCCAAATTTGAGCTTCCTCATGTGGTCCTTAGACTATTAAAATGGTATCTCTATCCACTGAGTCAGACCCTCTTTCTTATTCCTCCACATTTAATTAAACAATAAATTGTATTTCTTGAAGCACCTCTTCTAAAATTCCTCTGTAATCTCCTCAGTTCAGGTTACCATCACTTTTCACCCAAGAGTTCTCTGACTGGTCTTTCTGCTGCCGTTGCCTCAATCTGTCAACACATTCATACACATACCCACACAAAAATTTACACTGAAGCCAGAACAGTCTTTCTAAAACATCATTTGCTCATGTTCCTACCACTTCTTAAAACCAGTGGCTCCCATCACCTATGGGCTAAATAAATTTTAAACACCTATTAATGATATCCAAGACCTTCTAAGTACCTGAATTATTTGCCAGGTCCCACAGCTAGAGGAGTTCTCCAATCATTCTTTGGGGACCACTTTACCTCATAATTATCTCTATGACAGCTTCATCATGGGTTACTGTGGGGCTCTGTTTATATGCCTACCTCTTATCTTAGACATGGAACTCCCCGGGCAGGGGGCAATAGCGTACTCATCTGTGATTCCCTGAGGCTGACACACTTCTTGGTACATAGTATGCCCAAATATTCAAGAAATATTTGTTGAATAAATCAATGAGGGGAATATAATATATGAAACTATTTCAAAAATGTTATCTAATTTGGTCTTCACAGTAACTCGACACAAGTAATCATGATCTTGAGGACCTGTAATCAGAACCAACATCTACTGCATTGATCCCTCCACTCTTCATTAAAGCCATAAAATAAGTAATGAGGAAAAACTCCAATTTGTTCCAACTATGGTCACTGACTTTTTCAAAACATTTTTTTTATTAAAGTATAATTTACATAAATTAAAATTCACAATGAGATATCACCTCACACCAGTTAGAATGGCTATCATCAACAAGACTAATAATAATAAGTTTTGAAGAGGCTGTGGAAAAACAGGGACCCTCATCACTGTTGGTGGGACTGCAGATTGGTGCAGCCACTATGGAAGGCAATGTGGAGATTCCTCAAAAAATTAAGAATAGAATTACCATATGACCCAGCAATCCATCTCCTGGGTATAGGGAGATACACAGAAAATCTGAAAACATTTATCCATAAAGATATATGTGCTCTGATGTTCAATGCAGCTTTATTTACGGTGGCCAAGACATGGAAACAACAAAAGTGTCCTTCTATAGATGATTGGATAAAGAGAATGTGGTATATATACACAATGGAATACTATTCTGCCATAAGAAAAGATGAAATAGTGCCATTTGCAACAATGTGGATAGATCTTGAGATTATTATGCTAAGTGAAATAAGTCAGACAGAAAAAGTCAAAAACCATATGATTTCACTGCTATGTGGGATATAAAACTGAAAGCAACAATGGAACAACACAAAGAAACAAAAACTGATAGACATAGACAATAGTTTAGTGGTTACCAGAGGGTAAGGGGGTGGGGGTGGTAGATGAGGTAAATAGGATCAAATATATGGTGACAGAAATAGAACTGACTCTGGGTGGTGAACACACAATGTGATATATAGATGATGTATTACAGAACTGTACACTTGAAACTTACGTAACTTTACTAACCACTGTCACCCCCCATAAACTGTAATTTTAAAACAAAGAAAAAAAAGTATAATTTACATAAATTTAAATTCACTCGTCTTTGTAATTTTCAAGTTCTGACAAATGCATATAGTCATGTAACCACCACTTCTGTCAAGATAGAGCAGTTTCATTAGCCCCAAATTTCCCAGGGAACTTTGCAGTCAACCACTGCCTTGATCCCCTAGCCACTGGTGACCAGTGATCTATTTTCTGTCCCTGGAGTTTGAACTATTCCAGAATATGGTATATGTAATCCTAAAGTATGTAATATTCTGAAGCTGGCTTCTTTCACTTAGCATAATGCATTTGAGATTCAGTGTTCTATCAGTAGTTTATTACTTTTCATTGCTGACTAACATTCCATCCAGGGACCACAGTTTGTTTATACATTCACCAGCCAAAAGGCATTTGTTTTTTTCCAGTTTGGGACAACAACAAATAAAGGTGCTGTAAACATTTGCTTACAGATTTTTGTGTGAACATAAATTTTTATTTCACTTGAGAAAATATCCAATAGTGGGATTGCTGAGTTGAACAGGAAGTATATGGTTAACTATATAATATACTGCCAAACATTTACTCAAAGTGACTATACAGTTTTGTATTCCCACCAGCAATGTATTTGAATTCCAGTTGTTCCACTTCTCCACATCTTCATTAAAACTTAGAATTATCTGTTTCTTCTTCCCCTCTTGCTCCTTCTTCTTTTGCCATTCTAAGAGGTGTATAATAGTAATCTCATGTCTTTAATTAGGAATTTTCCTAATGACTAATGATATTAAGTATATTCTCATGTGTTTATTTTTCACTGTATATCTTCTTTGGTAATATAAATGCTCAAATATTTTGCTTGTTTTTTTAATATCTATAATATTTATTTTATTTTATTTTATTTTTTTAATTTATTTTATTTTTTATTATTAGTAATTTCAGGTGTACAAAACAATGCAATAGTTATCCTTTTCACCCCTCACATTTTGCTCATTTTTTAAATTGAGATGTATATTTTCTTAAAGTTGAATTCTGAGAGTTCTTTGTATATTCTGAATACAAGTCTTTTATCAGATACGTGATTTGCAAATATTGTCTTCCAATCTATGGTTTGCCTTTTTATTGTCTCAGTAAATTTTGGGACATTGATGAAGCCCAATTTATCATTCTTTTTCTCTTATGAATCATGCTTTTAGTGTCATAGTTAAGAAATCTTTGGTCTAACCCAAGATCAAAGAGATTCTATATTTTTGTACGAGTTGTATGGTTTTAACTTTTACATTTAGGTCTGTGGTACATTTTGAGTTATTTTTTGTATATGGTATAAGGTAAGGATTAAAGTCCTTCTTCTTCTTTTATTTTTAAAATGCAGGTACCCAATTGTTCTATCACCATTTGTTGAAAAGTCTTTTTACTTATGTATGTATGTATGTATGTATGTGTGTATGTATGTATTTATTTATTTTTTGGTGTCATCTATCCAATATATTGATTATGTCCTCAGTGAGGTGAAAAAAGGTCCATATCCTCCAAAAAGTCTTTTTTTCCTTCACATAATTGTTTTTGCATCTCTGTTGAAAATCAATTGACCATGTATGTGTGGGTCTATTTCTGGACTCTCTTATTCAGTTCCATTAATGTATATGTCTGACTTTTCATCAGTAGAAAACTGGCTTGATTATAGTTGTTTTATAGGTTTCTGATCACCTCCTATTCACCTCTATTGGTGAGGAAGGAATCTCTGCCCCAAATACTATGAGGTGGCTGAACACATAGCACCAGATAAGACTGGCAGCACTTTCTTAGTCACATATACTCAAAACCCTGGGATAGAGGATACCACATGCCCCGCAGGGCCACATGGGGTTGCACTAGGAACAGAGTGAATGAGCAGGGCTGCGGGAGGCAGGCTTTGGAATATAAGAGGAGAGGGTAGCCCCTGGTTACCACAGGAGGATGTGATTGGCATGTTTGAATGATTTGTGAGCTAGCAGGGAATGAACAAATGAAGCCTGTTGGGTAGAAGATGGGTGCAGAGCAGCTGGTCCAGCTGATAGGAGAACTAGGGCACATATCTGGTGAAAGCAGGGGAGCTCAGAGTTTGGCCTTTGGGGTCCTGTGAGGCTCAAAGATGTCAAGGCAGCACATGAAATTTTAGGCCTTATACCACATAAGTAAGTTTTGAAATCATATAGTGTAAATATTTAAACTTTTGTTTTCTTTTTAAAAGTTATTTTGGCTATTCGAGTTCCTTTGTTACATATATATGATGTAGTATATTAGAATCAGCTGGTTGATTTCTATAAAAATGGCCTGCTGGCATTCTAGCTGGAATTGTGCTGAATTTATACAGCAATATAAAGAGGCATGATACCTTAACAACAGCAGTGAGATATCATTATTTTGTCCAATCTATGAACAAAATATCTCTCTTCATTTGTTTAGATTTGGCTTGATTTATCTCAGCAGCATGTGGTACTTGCATGTATTTTGTTAGATTTATATCAAAGTATTTCCTCGTTTGGGTGCTATGGTAAATAGTACTTTTAAATTTTTTTCTGTTTCTAATTGTTGATTGGTCATACATAGAAACACAATTGATTTTTGTATGTTGACCTTGTATCATGCATCCTTAATTTTTTAGAATTTTCTACACAAACAATGTCTCTTTTATATGCATGTACTTCATTGCAATGATGCTGCTTCATCAGCAAACAAAAACAAACAGTAGGAAAACAATGATGTGGTCATTTCAGTGAGTTTTCATCAGGTTACTCAACTGCTACTTGAATATAGGTTTTGTTTTGACTTCCAATCAGCTACAGAGAGAACAGGAATTCGGTGGGGCTACTGACTCATCCACACAGGCCTATGGTGGATGGTGAACAGTGATAACTGAGGCATGACAGCATGCAGAGCCCAGAGCTAACTGAAAGCCCTGTAAGAGAATGGGAACAACCTAGAATCAAGTTGGTCTGTTTCTTACATCTTGGAAAGAAGCCCATCTGGCAGTTTATAAGTCACATGTTAGATACCTGTAACACTGATTCAACTGTTCATATTTCCTGGTCAACACCTTGTTCTCTAGGTACCTAGTGCTTGGGGTAGGGGGATGGGGGAAGGAGCAATCCAAGACTCCAGCCACCTGTAGAGAGAATTCCCTCTGGCAACGTAGTCACTAAACTAATAATAATAATAATGATAAGAAGAAGAGCCTTTTATCATCCTGCTGTATATTCATTTATTTTCAAGAAATAAAAATTTTTTTGTTGTTTTGCACATTTTCAAAAACCATCAAGTATTCATGACCCTAGCTTTTCTCTAAAGCTGACAACATGCTATTGTAGAACAGGTTGGTGAGTCATGAGAGCAACTAAAACAATCAAATAGGGCCCCTCCTCTGTGGATTATTTGGCAGGCCAGATAAGAAAATATGAAACAGTCCAGAAAGTTATGCTTTACCCTCTGTCTCCATCCTCTGTACAGGTAGGATGGCAGAAATACACCTTTGTTTGGTTTACTTAAGCAACCAAACCTGAAAGCTGTCTTTAGAATTTCCAGAGATGTCTTATATTCTTAAATGGATATAGAGGGAGTAGGTTACAGTCCCCATGGAACTGGTTACCACGGTGGCTGTGGCTAACACAAGATCTGAAGCAACACGTAAGTGTCTGACACAAAAGTCAACAGAACCACTCAGGCTGCTGTTGCCTTTTTCTCTCCTTGTTCTCTCCTTATGATTCCCTATCAGTAATGTTGCCCTTTATCTTCCCCAAGGAGTGCAAACTTAATGATGTGAAGTACATATGCTAGTTTCAATGAAATTTGCCTAGTGCTTCAGATATTTACTTCAAACATTGTGACTATAAGTAGAAGAGGAAAAGGATAAAAGGAGAAGAGAGAAGGGACAAGGAAGAAGGAATAGGAAGAAAAAGAAGAGCGGGGAGAAAACTCAAAAAAAAAAAAGAGGAGGTGAAGAAGAGCTGAAAGAGATGTGAGAGTTTGCTTTACCTTAAAAGCTATAAAATACATGTCCTTATATTATATTTCATGGTGGAATTGAAATTTGCAGGTTTAAACAGAAAGATTTTCTAGAAATTGATCCAAATTACAGTCAGACTAAGGTCAGCCTTAATTCCCACACCTGGGTGAGGCCGAAGAGCCAGTTGGGGTCTAGTAGGAGCCAGGAGACAGAAGTGGAGGGACAGCACTGAAATCTCTCCTGTGATGGCCTGGAGGCCTCTGCCTGGGATGCCCGAAGGAATTTATTTAATTCTGACTTTTCTTCTCTTGTTTAACAGTTATCTGGGGAACCTGAGGTGAGAAGGATGAAACACAATCACTAGAATAAAAGCACTTGTACTTGAGTGTTTTCTTTCAATCTACTTAACATTTCAGCTCTATAAACTATATAAAGTGTGTGTTTTGGAAGCGAACTAACCCTAATATAGATGTTCTAATCAAGGATACTTCTATATAGAGGATCGCTGCTATAGTTTTTTCATGTTTCCACTTTAGTTTTGCTATGGCCAGCACATCTAAAATTTGAAGAATAGCTGACTTCAATATTTCATTTCTACATTCCTGGATTAACTTTTTCTTTGTAATTATTATCATTAGACTACTATAAAGCTTAGTTATTTATATGTCTTCCACATTATAGAATATCAGCTGTTTAAGAGCAAGGATTCAAGTTTTTGTTGTTTTCAAGCTACTATATAATCAGCATCTAAAACAATGCCTAATACAATGAGTTAATAATTTTTTTTAATTAGGTCTTTAGTTACTCAAGAAAATTAAATCTAAGAACTAAGTTTTGCTAATAGTTATGCAAACTTCTGTATTTTAGGTCTGCTAGAGTTCATCTGTGCTCCTGCATCAGAGTGAAACAGGATTTTTTGATGTGTGATTTTGTGTGTACTGGGGATCATGGTCTCGTGGAACCGAAGAATGGAGACACGGACCAGAGAGGTAAAGTTGCACAAAAGGAGTTTATTAGAAGTAAAAGTACATTTCAAAGAAGCGGGCCCGAGCAGTAGAGAATGGCTCAAGGGCCATTATTAGAAAAGAAAGTACCCTCCAAAAGAGTTTGGAGTGGGCCGAGCAAAAGAAGCTCAAAAGTCCAACAAATTTGTTTTTTTTAATTAAATTTATTGGGGTGAAAATGGTTAGTAAAATTACATAGGTTTCAAGTGTACAATTCTGTAATACATCATCTATATATCACATTGTGTGTTCATCACCCAGAATCAGTTCTTCTGTCACCATATATTTGACCTCCTTTACCCTCTTCTACTGTCTCCCCTCACCTCTTACACTCTGGTAACTACTGCAACTATATTGTCTATGTCTATCAGTTTTTGTTTCTTTCTGTTGTTCCTCTGTTGTTGCTTTTAGTTTTATATCCCACATATCAGTGAAATCATATGGTTCTTGACTTTTTTCTGTCTGACTTATTTTGCTTGGCATAATAATCTCAAGATCCATCTATATTGTCACAAATGGCATTTGTATTTCATCTTTTCTTATGGCAGAATAGTATTCCATTGTATATATACCACATCTTCTTTATCCAATCATTTATCCAAGTACACTTTGGTTGTTTCCATGTCTTGGCCACCATAAATAAAGCTGCAATGAACATCGGAGCACATATATCTTTATGGATAAATGTTTTCAGATTTTTTGGGTAGATACCCAGGAGAGGGATTGCTGGGTCATATGGTAATTCTTATGAATTTGACCTCAAAGTCAAGGAAAGTAAAAGCTAAAATAAATGAATGGGACTATGGCAAAATGTAAAGCTTCTGTACAACAAAAGAAACCATCAACAAAACAAAGAGGCAATCAACTGAGTGGGAGAAGATATTTTGCAAACAATGCCTCCGATAAGGGGCTAATATCCAAAATATATAAGGAACTCATACAACTCAACAACAAAAAGAAAAACAATCCAATTAAAAAATGGGCAGAGGCCCTGAATAGACATTTCTCTGAAGAGGACAAACAGATGGCCAATAGACATGAAAAAATGCTCAATATCATTAATCATCAAATAAAAACCACAATGAGATATCACCTCACACCGGTTAGAATGGTTATCATCAACAAGATAAATAATAACAAGTGTTGGAGAGGCTGTGGATAAAAAGCAACCCTTATACACTTGCTGGGAATGCAGATTGGTGGAGCCACTAAGGAAGGCAGTGTGGAGGTTCCTCAAAAAAAAAAAAATTGTTGAATGAATGCATAGACTTCAGCTGTGCTTTCCATGACTGACATTCTTGGGTATGGAGGAGGAATGCACCCTCTCTATTTGTTTAAATTAAGCATCCATCATTATTTCATAGAATTCAGGTATAAGATCTTAAGTGACTTGGCTACCTGGAAATGAGTTTTCATCTGATGAGTCTTATCAAAATCCAGTTCTACATTCTCAACCAATTCTAAGGTGCTTATAATAATACTCCTTGGTTTCACTCTAATGGAAACAAAGAGTCTACTTTTCCCAGAAGTGTATCAATGAACTTCAGGCAGCCTATCAAAATGTTAAGGTCATAAAAATGTAGACAAAATCTAGGGAATAAATTTGGTCACTCTGACTTTAAAACAAAAATAAAAATACCAATTCTATGACAATTGAGCATGAAGTTTACTAGTATAGAGAGTAAAAAGAAAAATTTTGAATTATTTCATTATTGAGAATATTTAATTCTGGATCAAACCCAAGAATACATATATGATAATTCCAAGACTAAAATAAATGCCAGTTACTGTTGACAATAATATCTATCTATAACTAAAGCACAGAGAGAACACAATGAATATTTTTTGTCAACATAAGAGATATTAATGGGCCGGCCGAGTGGCGCGATGGTTGGGAACTCACTTGGGATGCCAGAGGGCCCCAGTTCGGATCCCGCATGTGAGGGCCAGTGACACTGCCCTCCACAGCTAAAATGCTGAGCAACAGCTCAACCTGGAGCTGGGCTGCCGTGGGTCGCTGGCGACGGCGTGGGCTGCAGTCCCTGTGGCAGTGGGTTGCCATGGGTACCGTGTGTAGCCGGCGGCCAGCGTGGGCGGCCAGCGGCCGCAGTGAGCAGCCGTCCAGAGGCCTGGCGACTGATCTGCCTTGACAGGGAGGAGCGCAATGATGGTGCCGGCTTGGGCCAGTGGGGCGATGCCCTCCACGACTGGACTGAGGAACAGGGCGGCAGCAGCTTGTCTGTTCCCCTTCCCCCAATTCCCCAGCACTGTTCCCATCCCCCCAATTCCCCAATAAAAATCTTAAAAAAAAGAGATATTAATTATTCAATCTTATTAGTGAGATTCCTATTATTGTATTTTACTAGCCTGTTGATTCAAATTTTAAAGTATGAACTAGTGAGTCAAAGTACTGTTTTAAATGGAACATGCATTTTGTTTTGTTTTCAAATTTTTCATAGTAAAATTGTATGTGCACCTGTATCTGAATTAATAGAAAGGGTCAGTCATTTTATAGCGATTTCATCCTGTCTTTATTTTAAGCTTAAAATGATCTAAAGGCATATTCTTAAATAATGATTTAAGTTTCAGATTACTTAATTGTTTAGACTGAGGGAAATGTCACATGCCCAAGTTCATTACCAGTTTGTCAGAAGATCACATGTATATAACCCATTGCAGGTACAGTTATCATGAGATGTCTTGTGAAATATCCACACAGAAATAAAGAATAAATTCTTTAAATTTATTATGAAGACATCTGGATCTCACTTTGTTGACTCCTCAGTACCACCTGTGCATACCAACTCCTGCTGCAAGGCATCCGATCAGTTCATATGCTCCCTTTTATTTCATGATATCACAATGTCAGCTGAAGAATAGTGACTTGTCCAACAGCACAGGGTCTGTTGCTTCGCTGACATCAACTTTGATCTCATCACAAAGTATTTTATATTAATGTCTTTATTGTATCCAAGGTACTTAATAATAAAGAAATAAAGAGATGATTCTGATGTCACAAACACTGATTGTTTCCTGAACTGTAAAGCTACAATATTTCTAGCTTTCGATAACCATGAATTTACTTTATATATCAATAGTTTTTCATATTTATAAAAGTCCAAAAATTATCAAATTGAAGTAAATCAAGCTTTTTACAGCTTTGGAATATTTGAGATCATAAAGCTGTAAGCTTGATTTTATAGAAATGTAGGCTATGCTTTTCAGCTTTTTATTGAAATTAGAAAATCTTAAAAATGTCACACCAATATAGTATGTACTTGAAATATTAACATCAATTTTATTCAACCAAATGCTCTACAACTCATTTAAAATATTTAAAATACAGTTTTAAAAAATTTAGCTGTATGGTAGCAAGAAGCAAAACTTTTTATATGTCCAATTTCTAAGTTTTTTTTTTTTCAAGAACACTTACGGCCAGACACTACAACAGACTCTAGTCTAAAATCTATTATTTTTTATACTGTTGCTTATCTTCATTCAAAACCAAAACAATAATTACAAATGAAGAGTAGTATTTCCAGCCCTAAGAAATTCATTTATAGACACAGTATATCTAACATCTTAGGTGACTTCAAGAAGAAATAGAGTAGTGGCAATTATACTTCTGTGGCTACAAAAAATGAATTTTCTAACTTCATGGTAAGCGTTTATTTTTACTTGATTGGTTTTTATGGATTAACTGTGTGTTTGTTTACTTTTCCTTAGTTGATACTTAGACTACAAAAAGTCCCCTAACCCTAATTTTAAAATTATATTCTCAATTTTTTTCAAAAAAATATCATTAGGTGAGTATTGACTAGGTGTCCTAGTGCAGTCTTTGCAACCCACTCTCTCAGCGACCTGGGGAAAGTCACATAACTACTATGTCTCCGCTTATCCCTGAACTGAAAAGAATGGGCTGGATAATCTATAATATCCCATTTTGTAGAAAAGACCGTTATTCTGTGGTACAGACATTTCAAAATGAGTCAGCATGTATATAATGTAATTCCCAGGATATTCCCATTTAAAATGCTGCTTCCAGTTAGCTTCTTGAGTTCACAGCAAATACAGGCAGTTTTGCACTCTTCACTTACATTGCTGGGGATCTAGTGCCATGGAGTGAATTTGAATTCAGTAGAGGATTTTTTCATGAGTGATATAAGGCCACACGTATCCAACCTTAAACGTAAAAATCAATATGGCTAGATGGCTGTTATATCTGAGAGGAAATAAATTTAAACAAATAACAAAAAAATAGACATAAGGACTTTCTCTAGAGATCCATTAATGAAAACACCTCACAACCAAACATCAGCATGGTATGTTGGCTTCCCCTGGAGGATGTGTATAAATGCAGGTGAACTGCTGCACTCCTTAGGCTATGCAAAAAGCCATGCGGAAACACCCTGAGTCTCACAACATCCACACATGTTTTTTGGTCCAAGAACCTAAGACCAAAGACTATAATAACTAAGACAATAAAGCCTTTATATCTCCCAAATTGCAACTGAATTAGAATTCTTTCCAGATGCTCTGTTCAACTAGAGTCTCAAAAGGATTGTGAAAGAAGCACATCCCAAGCTGTTTGCAGTAGGTAAAAAAGCTCTCTGCTTGCGCATAGCTTTTCCTTGGGGCTCACTGCCCTCCTGTTCCCCATAGCATTTTCTTTGTATGCATTTTCAATTTTCCCACAGTGCTCCTCTGAGTGAAGAAATGTCAAGACTGGGAGTCCAAGAGCTGCACAGAGGATTCACTCCTTGCTCCTCTGTTTGGGATTCATAGTTAATTTCCATCCAGTTTCTGCAGTTATGATGGTTTCTCTGCAATCTTTCCATCAATTCAGGTGACCTCATTTTATTTTGTTCTAGAACCAGATTCTCCTGTTTCATACAGCTGTGCTACATTTCCTTCCTTCTTCTATCTTTCCTTTCTCCATAGACACTTTCAGTAGCCACCCTGAGATATAGTGTCATCTCAATTTTGGACTTGTATTTCTACGCCCAACATATGTCCATCACTAAGCCTCTTTAAATGGAGGCGCTTTCTCTAGTGATCACATTCTATGAGTACATGTTAGTAATATAAGTGATTACTTTGCCCTGTAAGCTATAAACTGATACTATTTGTTGTAACAACCAGGAAAGCTCCATTTTATCATGAAATACATACACCTATATCATCTTAGGAACTGTCAAACATTAGAATTGGCTCTGGAGCTATAAACATACTCATAAACATTCCTCCAATCAAGACTAAATAAAAATATTCTTAGTAAGAATCAGTTTACTGTGAGATAATTGACAGCCCTTAAGATAGTCATATTTATGCACTAAAAGCAATATTCCTGTCTCTCTGCCTAGAGTCTAATCAAAGAATTTCACAAAATACTTATCAAATTTAAAGTGAAGATCTGACCAGATGCATAATATCTAGAAAAAGTAAAAAATGGTTTTACATGTTAATTGGTTATACTATGTAGCAATAATATAAAATTTTAAATTATTTTCTACATTTATCTTCTGTTTACCCCAAATAGATAGCACAAATAAATTTGTACTGACATAATTCATGGAAAAATGACAGATAAAAACACATAGAAATTGGGCCGGCCGAGTGGCACATTGGTTAAGAGTTGGCTTGGGACGCCAGCTCTGAGCAGCAGGGCCCCGGTTCAGATCCCACATGCGGGCCAGTGATGCTGCGCCCTCTGCAGCTAGGATCAGGAGCAGCGGCTTGACCTGGAGCTGGGCTGCCCTGGGTCACTGGCAGCAGCGTAGGCTGCAGTGGGGCTGGCCGGCAGCAGGCGTGAGCTTTCATGAGCTGCCGTGAGCCACTGTGAGCAGCCGTGCAATGGCCAGCGAGCGGGTGCTTCACTCAGGAAGAGAGCAATGATAATACCAACATGGGCCAGTGAAGCCACATCCTCCACAACTAGACTGAAGAACAAAAAGGACAGCACCTTGTTTGTTCCCCTTCCCCAGATTCCCCAACAGTGTTACCCTCCCCCCCAATTCCCCAATAAAATCTTTAAAAAAAAAAAACACAGAAATTAAAGGTTAACTGAATCTGAAAATATATGGTATAATATTACCTTTTACCAGAAGCTATTTGCCTATTTTATGGTTTTGTATTGAGACATATACATAGTTATGTCTTACTCTGAAACAAAAATGACTGAGCATATCAATAGACGCCAATTCAGGCTATTATTATCTGCATTTTGAAGTTCTCTAAGATCTATATTTTCCACTTGCATTTTTTTTCAGACTTATACAAAATCTCCTCCAAATGAAACCTCAAGTTTCACAATGAAAGGAAAGAGAAGGGGGAACAGGATGCACGAGAAAGAACAGGAAAAATAGATGTATTTAAGAAACAGACTCCATAAGGTACCTAAGAAACCAACTTTCTGCCAACTTCAGAGAAGGGTGCCGTGTGCATGAGTAAGTTCACCTACTGGTATCAAAGGCAGGATTATTTAATGGTAGTGATAGGAAAACAGTAGCCATTGGGGGGGGGGAGCCACTCTCCAAAGTCTCTAAGCAAAATAAGCTCCAGATGAATTAAAGACTTGCATATATATTAAATTATAAAAAACAACAGAGTACAGTATATGTATATTTACAGCACTGAAGCAATAAGAAAAATTATAAATGATGGATTAAAATAATAAAAATGATAAAATTCAATACAAGTTTATAAAAATCAATTTAAAAATTCAACCTTGTAAAATATATTTACGAAAAATAATATGAGCAGTTATATGAGCATGCCTTCCACAAAAATAAATATCAATAGTACACATAATGAAAAATGTTTGCTTTTCACCAACAACTATTTAAAATCTACTAAAGTTATAAAAATGCTCTATTCAAATGCTGATGAGATTTCAGTAAATATGGTACACTTTTTAAATTCTTTTTTCCTTTGTTGAAATGAAATTTATATACCATATAATTAACCACCGGTAAATGAACAATTCACTAGCATTTAATATATTCACAATGTTATACAACCACCACCTCTATCTAGTTCCAAAACATTTTAAACACCCAAGAAGAACACCCCATACTCATTAAATAGTCAATCCCCATCACTTCTTCCTCACAACCTCTGGCAACTACAAATCTGCTTTCTATCTCTTTGAATTTGCTTATTCTGGATGTTTTACATAAATGGAATCATATAATATTGGAACTTTTGTGTCAGGCTTCTTTACGTAGCATAGTGTTTTCAGGGTTAACCCATGTTGTAGCCCAAATCAAATACATATAATATATAAATAAATATATATATATATATATATATATATATATATATATATATATATATACACATACACATGTGTGTGTGTGTGTGTATATATATATATGTATGTATATATATATATATGTATGTTATACCACATTTTGTTTACTCATTCATACTTTGATGGCTATTTGGGTTGTTTCCACCTTTAGGCTATTGTGACTAATTCTCCTCTGAACATGTGTAAGTATCTGTTTGAACACCTGTTTTCAATTCTTTTGAGCATATACCTAGGAGTAGAATTGCTGGATCATATGGTAATTCTATGTTTAATATTGTGAAGAAGCACAAAACTGTGTTCCATAAAGGCTTCCTCATTTTACATTTCCACCAGCAGTTTATGAGGATTCCAATTCCTCCATACCCTCACCAACACTTGTTATTGTGTCTTTTTTATTACACCCATTTTAGTGGGTTATGAAGTAATATCTCATGGCAGTTTTGATCTGTATGATCCTAATTACTAATGATGTTGAGCAATTTTTATGTGCTCATTGGCCACTTGCATATCAGAATAAAGCTGTGAGTGAAGATTTTTCTGAGGCCTCTTGGGGCCCCAAGGCTTTGAAGCCTATGATACATTTTAAAAATCTTATCTATCGGGCCAGCCGAGTGGCTCAGTTGGTAAGAGCGTGAGCTCTGAACAACAGGTCTGCCAGTTTGATTCCCACATGCGCCAGTGAGCTGCGCCCTCTGTGAACAACAGCTCGACCTGGAGCTGGGCTGCCGTGAGTCACTGGCGACAACATAGGCTGCAGTGGGCTGCTGTGAGCTACCGTGAGTGGCCAGCAGCCAACGTGAGCAGCCGGCAGCCGGCGTGAGCAGCTGCTGTTGAACTGCTGTGAGCCACTGTCCAATGGCCGGCAAGCAACTGCCTCACCCAGGAAGAGTGTAATGATAATACCAACATGGGCCAGTGAAGTGGTGTCCTCCACAACTAGACTGAAGAACAAAAGGACAACTTGGCTGCTCCCCTTCCCTGATTCCCCAACGCTGTTCCCCACCCCCAACTCCCCAATAAAATCTTAAAAAAAGAAAATCTATCTATCTATCCATCCATCCATCCATCCATCCATCCATCATTTATTTCTTTTTACAGGTGGTGTTCCAACAGGTATAAGCACATTGATGAGAAATATGGTACAGTATAAGAAGAGGGAAAATAATATTCAAATTCTTTAACCTAATAAATATACTTCTAGAAATTTATCCTAAAGTAATAAACAACATATTTTCATGTATAAATGCTTAAAACAATACTAAACAGCAAAAATAAAAAACACACAAGGGAGAATCTGAAACATTCTTATGTATCAACATGAGGGAAGATTATGCAGAAATGAACTACTTGTAAAGACTATACAGAAATGTGAAAACATAACACATAGCAATAAAGAGGTGTAGTTTTCATCCAGG
The DNA here is from genome assembly GCF_001890085.2 of Hipposideros armiger. NCBI lineage: Eukaryota > Metazoa > Chordata > Mammalia > Chiroptera > Hipposideridae > Hipposideros > Hipposideros armiger. Next base: position 158,022 of record NW_017732596.1, read on the forward strand.
TGACTCAGTTTTGATGCCAGTCATAGTGACACAAATTTAAAGACATATAAGGTCCATGATGGCAGGGATCCTTGATTTGTTCACTAAAGTATTCCAAATCTAATACAATGTCTAATGCATAACGGGTTATCAATAAATATTTGCTGAACGAATAAATATATGAATGAACTAACAATTACAGAATGTAAATAAAAAAGTATGTGGCATGTGAAGTGTGATATGTAAAAATGGAAATATCCAACCAGGTCTTTCATTGACATCTGAAATTCAACCCAAACCTTCCCACTGGAATTTGTTACCTCCTGTTTTAATAAAACACACTGTCCTTCCCAGAAACATAGTGACCACCCCACTCCTAAGCATTCATTCACCAAATCATTGATTCCTCCTCCTTAAGATCCTTCCACTGTCTTCACTTCTCTCTTCCATCATCACTTCCATTGTTTTCTCATGAATTACTGTTACAGCATACAAATTGGTTTCCTGCTTCCAGTCTTGCCCATTTTCAATCCATTCTTCACAAATATATTTATAGATAGTGTGCATTTTTCTAAAGCACAAATCTTAACATTTCTGCCCCTTGCTTAAGAGTTGTCAAAGCATCTCCAATGCCCTTAAGAAAACTTCGAATTTTTTTTTTTTTTTTTTTAGACTTTGATTGGGGAATTGGGGGATGGGAACAGCGCTGGGGAATGTGGGGAAGGGGAACAGACAAGTTGCTGTCCTTTTTGTTCTTCAACTAGTTGTAGAGGACATTGCTTTACTGGCCCAAGTTGGCACCATCATTGCGCTCTTCCCAGGCAAGGCAGATCAGTCACCAGCTTCTGGACGGCCGCTCATGGCGGCTGCTGACCGCTCACGCTGGCTGCTGGCTACACACAGTAGCCCATGGCAACCCACTGCAGCAAGGGCTGTAGCCTATGCCGTCACTGGCGACTCACGGCAGCCCAGCTCCAGGTTGAGCTGTTGTTCAGCATCTTAGCTGTAGAGAGCAGTGTCACTGGCCCTCACGTGTGGGATCCGAACCAGGGCCCTCTGGCATCCCAAGCCAGCTCTTAACCAACGTGCCACTCAGCCGGCCCTCAGAATTCTTAATATAGTTTGCATTAGAAGCCCTCAATATTAACTACAGATTAAATCAGCAGGGTAGCTTTTATGAAATACTAGTGCCCCGGCCACATCCCAGAGACTCAGTTTCAATTGATTTGGAGTAAAGTCCAGACATGGGTATTCTACAAAGCAACCCTGAAGGTGATTCTATTATTCAATCAAGGTTAGAACCCATAGGTATATACATCCCTTTGTGCTTGAGCTACTACCTAACTCTTTGTGTCCACTTTGGTCACTCCCAACCTCACATTCTGAACCCCAGCCACACTGTCTTTCTTCCAAATTCTTCAACTGTGCTGTGATATTTCTTATTTCTGAGTCTTTATACTTCCTTTGCTTTCAGTGGGGAAAGGTTTTCCCATTCTCTTAGACAAGATTACATATGAGATTGGACAATTAAGTTTGCGAACTCATCCTAGAAAAAGTGCTACATACCTCATTGCTGAAGATCACTACAGTCACCTTCAAAGTACTCCGCTTGTGAAGCTATGCAGTGACCCCAGCACCTAGTCCACCCTTCAAAGCAATTTTGGAATTCTTTTTCTGGAATGACCATCAGAGCGGTCATCATATTACCTTTGTCCTGAATATCATCCAAATGACTTCCTTTCAATATTTCCTTTATCTTTGGGTAAAGAAAAAAGACATTTGGGGCCAGATAAGGTGAGTGGGGAGGGTGTTCCAATACAGTTATTTGTTTACTGGCTAAAAACCCATCACAGGCTTAAAAACTGCCCTGTGAGCTGGTGCATTGTCATGAATTGTCGAAAATTCAGCTCATCTAACTTTTTCATGGAGCCTTTTCAGCACTTCCAAATAGTAAACTTGGTTAACTGTTTATCCAGTTGGTACAAATTCATAATGCATAATCCCTCTGATATCAATAAAAGTTAGCAACATCGTTGCAACACGTTGGCAAACTTAATTGTCAGACCTCATATGCTCTTCCTTCAGGTTTCTGCTTCAACATCACTTCCTCCTGGGAGTCTTCCACCCCAATCTGAAGTATGTGCCTATTATGTATATTTCCACCATTCTTTGTGCATTCTCAATAATAGTGCAATATCAAACTCTGTTACTGTTGTTCATCTATTTGCCAGCTTCCACCTTGTACCAGTAGACTATAAAGTCTGCGAGGGCAGGGCCTATGATGTCTGCCGGTCGCTGTGTGCTAAGTACTTAACAGGGTGAATGCACACAGCAGGCATTACTAAATAGTTCTCAAATAAGCTAATATGTGACAGAATTGCGGGATTCTAAATAATCTGAATTATTTAATTTTCTTTGTGGTTGTTATAGTGTCTACTTTATGGAAAAACATTTTCAAAATGAAAAATGCAAGCTATCATAAACATCATTATTATAATTTAAATATAACATTCTTTCAAATTTCACAATTAAGGAAATAAATACAGAATAATATTTTCTGAGGAGTACTTATAAAAATAAACATGAGATTGCAATGAAATATCATCTTCCTGACTCTGCAAAACTAAAAAGAAGGAAATTTGTGCTTGCTCTATCCTGATTAGATTAATGTGGTTTACATGTCATAGGTGCTTTAATATTTATTATCACACTTTGGCAGTGGGGAAGATGCAACCACCATGTGAGAATTTTTGGAAATCGGCCATCAAATCTTAATCCACAGTGTTGCTTCTTAACAATGGTTTTGGACTCTTCAAGAATGATCACCCATTTAAAAAAATGAAGGTTATGTACTAAACAATGCAAGGTAATGAAACAAAAGCATTTGAAACCACAGTTATCAATATGACAGACTGTTTGCAAAGCAAATACTTTACTTTTTAAAAACCTAAATGATAAAGCAATATGTAAAACATAGGTCTGTAAATGTACTATAACATTTCATAGTAATATCTTCAATATTAATATTCCACATATACCCATATCCTGCAATAGGAATCTCAGAAAATGTTTACCAGCTCTAAAAATGAATATGAGATAAATTATATTAGCAAGTTCTTTGCCAATGTTCTACATCCCTGTATATATATTTTAATACATAAAATCAAGAGGAATTTTCTAAAGCCAAATTTCTGCTTATAGGAATAAATGTTTTTCATTTATGAATTCACAGACATAAGCCCTAAAATATACATCAGTTTTATAAGTCTGAACTTGTGTCATACAATTAATCTTTTCTGAAATGCCATGACTATATGTGGCCCAGTTTTGCTGCCTCCATCATGCCCTTGAAATATCCTCATTATACCATAAGTTTGAAAACATATAGCTCTATTTTGTCTATAATTTTGAGGTTAAGTTTACTCCCATACCACACAGACTCACCTTACTGCTTTTATGGTAAATAATTTACACTAGAAATGCTGCATCATAAAACTGGGGTTAGGAAAATTGTTATTTAAGCAAACACAATCGATCCTAAATCATTTTAAATTTCCTGCACTGTGATTTATCTTGTCGCAAGGATTGGTGGGCATGGGGTGGGGGCAGATGAGCTCAAGAAGAATGGCATGACTATTACTCATTTGTAGGCTTTTCTTCCCCTCCCTAATTATTAATGAGGCTGCCTTGCCAAAACACACCCACCCCTCACAACTCCCTTTCTCCTCTTCCTTGCTTGCTACATGCAGCTTTGTCTTTTATATTTTCAGTCTTATATATTTTCACTACTAATTTTCCCAAATACAAATGGAAATCCAAGTTTCCTTTTGCAAAGGAAATCAATACCAAATTTCTTTATTTGATATATAGTTTTTAAAGAGAAATAAAAGCCATCAAGTGAAATGTCATTCTCATATTCCCTCATGAACTAAAAAGAGGGAAAATGGCAACAATGATCACTGTAAGACTTTTACTAGGTACCGGGGATGCAGAGAGAGGAGAGTGAGTTCCTGGCAGAGACACGACATCAGTATACAATAGTTGTTCCATGGAGCTAGATAGTGAGGAAGCCACTGAAAATTGGTCACAAAAGAGGAGAGTCATCCAATTTCACCTTTGTCACTTTTTCTTTTTTTTGCTGCTATTAATTCATTTCTTCATTCTTCAAACAATTATTGGGTAGTATACTATACAAAGGCCACTGTGGTAGGTCCTCAGGTTACAAAAATAAATAAAACATGATAGTTCCTACCCTTAATCTGATCATATTCTAATAGGAGAATATATAAAATTAGTGAGTATAACTCAGAATGAAAAGTTCAATGACTGGTGCTTAGATTATTTGGGGAGCTGAAAGTCACCTGATTGGTCTACCCAGTTCTTCTGGAGGAGGTGATCAGTCCTGAAAAATGGGTCTCGTAAAAGAGGAAGAGACAGGTGGTATGGGTAAGAACAAGAACATTCTCCCAGAGGAATAACAAGAGCAAAGGTATGAGTGGGAAATAAGAAGATTATAAGATTTAGGAGTGGGAGACAGAAATGACAGCCATGCGGCAGGGAGAAATCAAGGTAGTGAAGTTGTCTTCCCACCTTCCCTGCACCTCTTGCTCCTGACTAGATGTGCCCACAGACCTGCACACCAGGTACAGGGAGCCAGCACCCTCCTTGGTGATGTTGCATGTTATTGTCATATTTCTCACCTTTTTATGTAGTCAGAACTTAACTCTTCTGTGGCTGCTCATTTTATCAGCAGTGAGTAAAATATCAAGTACTTTGCAGAACTATGATGCAGAGACCCGTACTGGGAAATTATACACTGAAGCTATTATCATTACTGCTTTAGAGCAAAACTTAGAACCAAAAAGATGTTATATAAAAACAACAACAACAAATAAGAAGAAACTGGTGTGAGCTATGGTGAGGCAGAGCAACAGTGAAGAAGACTTACTGGAGTGCTGGATCTGTGCCAGGAACTTATAAGCATTTTACTTCATTTAAGGATGAGAGATTAAGAAGACATATGGTAAGCAAAGAGGCTCTACACATAGGTAAAATCAAAATCCCAAGTCAAAGATGGGACACATCTGCCTTAAGAAAATTAGAGGTAGGGCCGGCTGAGTGGTGCATTGGTTAAGAGTTGGCTTGGGACACCAGCTCTGAGCAGCAGGGCCCTGGTTCAGATCCCACATGAGGGCCAGTGACACTGCACACTCTACAGCTAAGATGGTGAACAACAGCTCGACCTGGAGCTGGGCTGCCGTGAGTCACCGGCCACAGTGTAGGCTGCAGTGAGGCTGGTCGGCAGCCGATGTGAGCTTTCATGACCTGCCATGAGCCACCGTGAGCAGCCGTCCAGTGGCCGGCAAGAGACTCCCTCAGCTGGGAAGAGCACAATGATAACACCAACATGGGCCAGTGAAGCGAAGTCCTCCACAACTAGCCTGAAGAACAAAAGGACAGCAACTTGTCTGTTCCCCTTCCCTGATTCCCCAATGCTGTTCCCTTCCCCCAATTTCCCAATAAAATCTTTTAAAAAAGAAAGAAAATTAGAAGTAGGATTTCACAAGATATAGATCTGACATTTCAGGTAAGAGAAGATCTACATGACAAACATACAATACATGATAGATACAGTTTTAGTTGATGGGAAGAAGGAGAGTTGCCAGAACAAGAAAAGTCACAGCCCCATGATGCGTAGCATTAATGGGGCCACAGCTACCCCACCTGATGAGACACTGAAGCTCTATTCCCTATCATTTACCTAAGACACGAATGAGCTCAGCTGATAATATAGGGGAAGGACTAAAGATATATCTGAAAAAAGACTTATATGTGACATCACAGCTGTCTTCAAATACTTGAAGCACTGTTGTGTAGAAAAAAAGGATTAGAATATATAGAGAATTTTGGAAAGAGCCTCAGATTACAAGATCTCAGGGAATCACATTTCAGGAAAGTAGATTTCCACATGCCAAAAGGCATCCTCTACACTTTTAATTTACTGACAGATTTATATCTTCAGGAAGAATTTCTCCAATTTTTTTTAAGTTTTAAAAATACAGATTAAAACCGCTCACAGACCATAGGCCTTGGTTGCTAGCAAGTTGACACAGAGCCTATGTTGTTCATTGGATCCCTGAAGCAACACTGGCAGAGGAAATGATCAGGCAGGACTAGGACACATCTCCAGTGGCAAATGTGTATCCATGCATGCAGCCAGGTAACTCCTGTAGTGTGCCATTGCTCGCGCTGAGGGGTGAAGATGTTCTTAAAGGCCAATATTTACCAAGCAAATCACACTAGGTCACTACCAACCATGAATACTTTACCTAGAGTTAGTACATCAGATTGAATATCCTCTCACTCAGCACATCACACAAAATTTGCATGTCTTAATCTTACCTATTCTTCAAAATCTAGTTAACCAAAGCCCAATTTCTCCATAAAGTTTTTCCCAGCAAACTTATGAGACTGCATAATATAATGGAAAGAATATGGGCTGTGAAGGCTAGGAGACCTCAATTTTAATTCTGGCTCTGCCACCAATTCAGGGAACTATGGTAAGACATGTTCTGCCTCTGGTCCTCACTCCTCCATCAGTCATATTGGTAGTGAGAGCTACTAGTTTTTAAGAGACAATAGTAAGGATTAAAGTGAAATGATATGGGTGAAGTGTTGTTTACTTTACAAAAAAAAATGTTAGCTCCTTCTCTTCCTAACATTTTTACCCTTTGTCTCTTTTTTCTAAAATTCCATACTATGGAAAGGATAATAAATAGTAAATAATATACTTATATATTCCTCTGTGATGGACAGCATGGGTTGGATGGCAAGCTGTGGGGTAGATGAAGGAATGAGGAGAGGACCAAAATGTATTCACAAATCCAGGAGCAGGTGGGGTGACATTTCCCAATGGGGAAGTTGGTGAAGAGAAGAAAAAAGTACTGATGGAGAATGGACCAGCAGCCAAAGATACACTTCATTGACACCACCTTCCAACCAGCTCCATTTCACCCTGTTATCCAGGATGGCAACCACACAACATAGAGCAAGTATAAACCCAAAAATAACAATTAGTAAGAAATTGAGATAAAGATTATAATACAGAATTATTTGGTATCACGTAAGTTTCATAATTTTTGAGTGTCACCATGTGACTGTGTGCAATTTGGAGATGGAATTTGGATCTGAGTTGCTTCTGCCACCTTGTAGTTGTGTGTAACCTTGAGCAAGAACTATGACTTCTTTAAAAATAATAATGATGATAATAACAACAATAATAAATAGCTCATGTTTATTGAGTGCTTGCTATGGGTCAGACACTGTTAAATGAATGGCCTGTATTAACTCAACCCCCACAACAACACTTTGAGATGGCAGACTATCATTATCTTCATTTAACAGTCAAGGAAAGTGAGACACAGTGATGAGTAACTTGCCAGAGTCACATAAGGTCCTAAATTTACTCCTATATTGGATAGTATAAACAATTCTCATGAAAAACATTTCTCACAATAAAATGAGACATTCCATTTGAAAGTCACTATATAAATTATCACTATATAACTATCACTCCAAGCAAAATTAAGATGTCAACAAGATACTGGTCTAAGAGATTTTCATCCTGATGGGGTTTCTCTTCCACGTGGTGCCACATCCCCTTAATTTTCCTTCTTGCCTGTGTCTAGCTTTTGCCAATATAAACTGAATGTATCCGTTACTCCAAGAAAGTATACTCTATCAAATATCAGGTTACCAGAGTTCTCTTTCAGCAATGTTTTTCATCCAGAGTCTAATGATCATAAACCATCTTAGGCTAAAATAGCCTTGCCTGCAGTGCCCAAGGTGGTTGGCATGTACCTAAGTATGTTGGTGGATGGAAAAAGCAATCTGCCTCAATTACTAGGGGCTGAAGGAAATAACAATTAAGGCTAATTT
>NW_017732596.1:165993-170292 GCF_001890085.2 Hipposideros armiger
AAAAATTTGGGGTCTAAAAACTGGGTGCGTCTTATACAGTGGTTGTAGATTTTTTTACTTGCATTTTCCACTTTTTTCACACTTGTTTTTGTGCTCATACAACCACTGTATAAGACGCACCCAGTTTTTAGACCCCCAAATTTTTCCAAAAAAGGTGCATCTTATACATGGGGAAATACAGTATATGACCCAGATAGCTTTAGACTATTGTAGTTAAGGAAAAATTAGACTGGTGTCCTCATCCTGGAACAGATGGCCAAAAGAATTACAAATTGGTCCAAGATTTTTGTTTTGTTTTGTTTTTAAATTGTTGTATTGAGGGTCAATGCCTGTTTTCAGGAGTCTAGCAAGGGAGAGGAGAAAAAGAGAGAGATGAGAAGAACCAAGACTATCCTAGATACTGCCTCACAGAGCCTCAAAGCCAGCTTTTGTTAGAAAGCAGGCAGCAGAAAGTGATTTCAAAAAATGACTCTTAAAGCAAGTGTGGGGCTAGTTTCCTTTTATAGATTTTATCTCCCATTTCATAAATATTAACTCTTTCCTCCATGATACTATGTCAAATACGAAAAATAAAAATGAAGAATGTCCTTAGTCTATGCAACTATTTTTATGAGGAGGGATCTACCAAGTGACTGCAAATCTAGGGGTCCATCTCCAATTAACACAATTAAAGATGAGCAAAGCAGGGGATGAATTCCTGTATATGTGTGCCAAGAGACAAGCCATTGGCACCTGAAAGCAGAGCATCTATCAGAATGTCTCACTTCAGGCATCTACCCCACAATCATTGGTATGGGATGCTGAACCACCCTTAGTCTTCTTGTCACATGCTGACATGTCATACACTGGAGCTTGGCATTGAGAGCTTCATATATTCTGAGGATAGCAGAGCAACAGGATTAAGTACTATTAAGACCTATAAAAACCTCTTGTCAGTGAGCTTCTGGGCTGAATTAATTCCCTGCGCTCTTAGAAAGAGAAAAGTTGGAACTCTAGATGCACCTCCCCCAAAGGGGAAGAAAGCAGCTGATATGAGGGGTCTAGACCCTCAGGGGAAAACTAATTTAATTATGAATGCTACAACTGAATGAAGCAAAAGGAATATTCAATTTATTATAAGGACAAATATCCAAACAAGAGAAAAGCATTGACTAAATACCAGAAACTCTTATTTAAGTCCTTTGAAATGATACTAATCCAAAGTCCTAGGAAGTGCAACAGAGTTAATAATCCTAAATAGATGATAAATAAGGAGTTTCATAAAGAGGAAGAAAGAGAGTGAAAAGTCAATGCTCAAATGCCAGCTCAGATGTGTGGTGGCTTCAGGCAGCTCACTTGTTCTTTCAGAGTATTAACCTCAATGCCACCCTCATCCGTGCCTCATCCATCATTACCCTCATTCCTTCCTTAATGCGCCATGCAGACTGAGCACTGTGTCTATACAAAATAATGATATCGCCTTCGAGGAGAGAGATCATAAAAAGGCACAGCCCTGCAGGAGCCAGTCTTGGCCAGCAGACCTTCCTCTTAGTAGGAATAACATGATTCCCCTGTCTCCAGTTGGAGCCAGCCTGGAAGAGGGTGCCCAGCCTGGTGATCAGTGCCTAGGCCAGCTCACAACTCCCACTCACTTCCTCAGGCCTGTGGGCAGTGCACAGCTGTCTATCTGCACAGCCTTATCCATACTAAAGCCTTGTTTAAAGCCTCGTGTGTATGGAGTTACCCACTTAAAGAATACTAGTGCCAATTTGTAACTACAAAAAAGTAGTCATTAATTGGAATGGGCCCTACAGTTAGTAGATCTACAAACAGTAGCTATTATCACTAGAAATGTTTCCTTTAAACTTTTGAACTCACAAGTTTCTTTCAATCAAAAGCATGCTTTGGCACAGCACAAGAATCCAGGCCGGCCTTGAAATTTCACTAACATTGCCACACATTCACCAGCGAGTCAAACAAACTACTTCTATGGAATCTGTAATGACATAATTGAAACCGGGTTTACATTTATTTAAATAGTATAGTTTTGATGGAATGAAAATATTTTAGTAAGCGGTACAACACATGTTTGAGGAAAATTTACAGAGATCCCCCCTGCTCCATAGATTTCCTCATTTACCTATAACAGCACTATTTTGGAAATGAAAGAGGGAGAGGCAGGGGGGGGAGAGAGAGAGAGAGAGAGAGAGAGAGAGAGAGAGAGAGAGAGAAAGGGGGAAGGTGTGTTAAATTTCAGTTCTGTACAATGGCACCTTTAACAAACCTGCCAGCTAGTCAAAAACTAAATAAGCTGGTTTGAAAAAATCTTTACTACTGCCAGTTAATATTCACAGGGCTCTGGGGGAACAAGAACTTTCAATGACTCAATATTTATAAATGCTACTGTTGTCCCTCAAACATGTGTCTTAGATTCCTGAGGGATACTGGGATTTTTTTTGCCATAATAAGGGTGAGTATGTGAGTTTTAAATGGAGAGAAGGGCAGTTAGGAGAACAAAATTAAACTCAGATAAATAAGCACTTGGTGGTCTTGAATTCGAATACCACTTAAGTATGATTGGGAAACCTGACCTGTCTGGGTTATTTCACTTTAATTTACCTATGTTTTAAGCATAGAGAAAGTATTCAAAATGCACAACATTGCTGGCCAAGACACTTTTTGTCTTTTTATTTGAAATGTTGCTACTTTACATCAATAAATGTCCAAAAAGGTTAAACTTCCAATGTGGGATATCAAAATAGCTGAGATTGTGTTTACAAAATAGCTGAGATGGTGTAATCGAAACTCCAAATGCTCAAGAAACAATAACATTAATGAGGTGAAGTCAACTCTAAATTAAAAGTCAGTGTTTCCATTACCCACTCTAACAGTATTTTCAGGATTTTATATAACTTGATCATTAAAAAATGCTCTAGGCTGAAAACCTGGTCTGTGTCAATCTTGGACTAAACTAGTTTGCAAAGCTCTGAAGTTTGTTTGCCATTCTCTTTTATCCCTTTTCAAGAATGTATTACTTTTAAATGCTGCACATTAAACTAAACCAAAAAAAAATCTGTTTTACTCAATGAGCCAATGCTGTTGCATGCATCACTCATTTTTCAGAAGAAATTTATGATTTCTGTAAACTCGCTTTCAAGGTGCCTGTGTCTGGAAGTAAAGAGCTTAAATTCCTTTTCTAATTCAGTCTTTAGCACATCCCTTCTCTGTCAGTTACATCATCAAAAATATCAAAATTTCAAATGGTAGTGCTAACTTTTGTAGAAATAAACTTCAAATTAGAATTTAACTTGGTAGAAATAAAGTTTATTATTGTGACTTTTTTTAGATTGGCTCTTTGTGGAACAGAAGAGCTTTTATATGTGGATGTCAAAGAACAAACGAAGGACAATACATTAGATTCGGAACTGTTCAAGTTATATAGCAGTGAAGAATAACATTAGAGGCTAATTGTGCATTAATCAAAACATCTCTGAGAGAGACGTGGAAATATCTTAGTATATAGATGCCCAAATATTTAGGCTGTGAGGTTAGGAGGGGCAGATCTAACTCTCTAACATTAGGCTGCAAGGAATGCTTAGGAAAAGTTATATCAAGAGGCCAGCTCCAATTGTACCTGAGATGGCCTCCAACCTTCACCACTGAGAAAAACAGACTTCTTCATGATAATATTGTAGGACCCATCCAAAGTATCTAGGTATTTTGAATCCTTGCCTGGAAACGAGGAGACAAAGCAGGAACAAACTTACACACGCGCCCATGTGCACATGCATGCATGTTTGCGTGTGTGTGAGTGTGTGTTAACTTTATATGTCTTTCTGTCTGTCTCTGCCTATACCTTATAGGGGAGTCTATATATACAGCAAATACATTTATAAATATGAAAAGGGAATATTGTTTTAACATTTCATATTACATTTTTATTTTAACCTTTGTAGAATTGTGGAAAATCATTATTTTGAATAAAAATAAAAATGCCTAGACTCTGGGCCAAAAGAAGGGATAAGTTTCACTTCCTAACCCAGATACCCTCCAATATAGTCCTTTCTACAATACCACTGAGCACCAAAAATTATTTTTAGAAATGGGCAAGATATATATTCATAAATTCAAATTTTAAAAATCTGATGAGTTGTGGGTCGGCCGAGTGGTACGTTGGTTAAGAGTTGGCTTGGGACGCCAGCTCTGAGCTGCAGGGCCCCGGTTCGGATACCACATGAGGGCCAGTGACACTGCACCCTCTACAACTGAGATGGTGAACAACAGCTCAACCTGGAGCTGGGCTGCCATGAATTGCCGGTG
>NW_017732596.1:170882-177333 GCF_001890085.2 Hipposideros armiger
CGTCCTCCACAACTAGACTGAAGAACAAAAGGACAGCAACTTGTCTGTTCCCCTTCCCCGATTCCCCAATGCTGTTCCCCTCCCCCAATTTCCCAGTAAAATCTTAAAAAAAAAAGAAAAGAAAATGAAATATCCAAAGGATTTTTGTTTGAGAAGCACTACAAAATATCACTGATATCATTTCTATAAAGTCCAAAAAGACTTGAACCTGGTTAAATGTAATACTCCTTATCATTATAACATAAATTCCATTATTTTAACATTGTATTTTATTAAGTTTTTAATAATAAAGTGACTTCTACCAAACATTAAACCACATCTTAATAATGGAATCCTCTTCAGCCATGAAAAGAAATGAAGCATTGCTAGATGCTACAACATGGATGATTCTTGAAAGCATGGTAAGAGAAAGAAGCCATACATAAAAGTTCACATATTGTATAATTCTATTTAGATGAAATGTCCAGAATAGGTAAATCTAACGAAGGCAGAAAGTAAATTAGTGGTTGCCTAGGAAAGGGTGGAGAGGGAATGGGGTATAACTGCTCATGGGCACAGGGTTTCTTTTTGGAGTGACGAATCCGTTCTGGAATTAGATAGTTGTGATGATTACACAACCTAAAAACCACTGAATTAAATTCCTGAAGTGGGTTAATTTTATAGTATATGAATTATATCTCAATTTAAAAAACAATAACCAGACCTTAAGTCATAAATCTCAAATTAAAAATAATTTTGATAGGCATTACTATCCTAGGAACTCTGGACTCAATAAAATGACAAAATGGATCCTAACATTAGCTCTGTGAAGTTTAGCTCTCTAAAGTTACCCAGTGAGGGATATTGAATAATTTATGAATATGGTTATACTACAGAATCTCTCACTACATTTATGTTAATACTCTTTGATCCATAGAGAATTCTGAGCCCCTTTTTATTTTACAGAGAAGTGTAGGTTTACTTCAAATTACCTGTGCTTGCTCTTCTGAAAGATCAGGAAATTTCAAATGCACAAATCGGTTCTTCAAAGAAAAACTGATAATTTAAAACTGTTATTAGAGTCTACTTCAAACATCTCAGGGTTTCTGTTTCTTGAAGTTTAACTTACAATGTGAATTGTATTCAGTATACTTGAAATGCTTCTGGATTTTTCAAATGACAATCACACATCCTACAAAAACTGAAGTAGAATTTATCTGGTGGCAGGCTAATTTTGGAAAGATGATACTACCTAAAGCATATATGTGTTGACTTTTCATCATCATAACTTTAAAATATAACATATATAAGACATACTATTTCTCTTTGAATAAAAACAAAGAACTCCCATTTGAAAAAGAAACTTTATGTGTCATTACATTTTTCCTATAAAATCATATGAAATCTTTCATTATGCTATAGAATGTGATTTAGGTCACTGTTGTATAATAGTGTTCAACTTTTATATCCTTATTTGTCATGTTAGAAATTGTACATGTCTTTTCTCATTAGCTGTACTATAAACTCCAGAGACTGTACGTAAATCTTGATTTTTTTATGCCCAATTATAATGTCTTATATACAGATAAGGGCCTAATATTTAATATATGTTGAAGATTCATTAATTAAGTTGCTCATATGACCTAATTCTCCATGGCAAAGTTTCTTTATAGGTACGTGTAGTATATTCAATTGCCAAATGACAAAAATTGCCATGAGTTTTATAATGCAATTAATTATTGAATAGATTTCTATGAGCATTATGACACATAGCTTTATTATGCACATACATAGTATGAAAAAATGAATACTCACAGTTGTAACCAGGTGTAATACGGTGTTGAGCTTCAAGGCTAGCCAAGGTGATATGAAAAATGATATGCAGCAACAGGAAGGAAAGACTGGTAAAGCACAGAGACTTTAATAACCGTCCCGTATGTCCTAAGGAATAAAAGCACAGAGATTGTAAGAAAACTTAAGATAAAACACACTCATTCTGACCTTTGTACAGTCCCACATAGAACATGTTTCTATATAATCTATTATGTAGACTGACTCAAAATTATATAAAATGTAACGATTACTCTCTTAGTTATTAATCTAAAGCTAAAAGCTATCTTATTCCCTTTGTAAAATTATACAATTAACATTGATTAAAAATTCAATGTAAAAGAAAGAAGCCTTCCTATTTATCACGGTACGCTACCACAAAATTAACCCACAAAAACCCCCTGGCCTAGAAAATTTTATAAGGGTATTCTGCCAGCTTTGAAAGAACAGATAATCCCTATCTAATAAAAGTAGTTCCAGGGGGCCAGTCGAGTGGCACGTTGGTTAAGAGCTGGCTTGGGACACCAGCTCTGAGCAGCAAGGCCCTGGTTCGGATTCCACATTAGGGCTGTGAGCTGCCAAGAGCCGCCGTGAGCAGCCGTCCAGAGGCCAGAGACTGATCTGCCTTGCTTGGGAAGAGCACAATGATCACAATATCAACATGGGCCAGTGAAGCGAAGTCCTCCACAACTAGACTGATGAACAAAAGGACAGCAACTTGTCTGTTCCCCTTCTCCCAATTCCCCAGCGCTAGTCCCTTCCCCAATTCCCCAATAAAATCTTAAAAAAAAAAAAAAGTAGTTCCAGGGCTGGCCGAGTGGCTCATTGGTTAAGAGTTGGCTTGGGAGCACGAGCTCTGAGCAGCAGGGCTGCTGGTTTGGATCCCACATGGGCCAGTGACGCTGTGCCCTCTACAGCTAAGATGGTGAACAACAACTCGACCTGGAGCTGGGCTGCTGTGAGTCGCCGGCAATGGCGTAAGATGCAGCAGGGCTGCAATGGGCTGCAGTGAGATGCCGTGAGTGGCCATCCAATGGCCAGCGACCCATCTGCCTCAGCCAGAAAGAGCACAATGATCACAATACCAGCATGGGCCAGTGAAGCAGTGTCCTCCACAACTAGACTGAAGAACTAAAGGACAGCAACTTGTCTGTTCTTCCCAATTCCCCAATTCCCCAATGCTGTTCCCTCTTCCCCCCACCACCAAAAAAAAAAAAAAAGGAATTTACAGAGAGGAGAGAAAGAGTTTCCTGAAACTTTTTACGAAGATAGAGTAATTTAATTTCAAAATTAAATAAGTCTAGAAAAGAAAAGCAAATTATAAGTCCATTTTACATATGAACATAGACAAAAATTATTTTTTAAAATACTTGCTAACCAACTGAAATAGCATAGTAAAAATATAATACATTATAATAAGCTATGGTCTATTGCCGAAAAACAAGTGTGGCTGAATATTAACAAATCTATAAGTGTAAATTATACTAATGAGCTGAATCATGATTTTCTCAATGGATACAGAAAAAGTATTGGGTTGTCAGAAAAGTCATGAAGTATTTTTTCTATATTTTTTGCTGCAAAAATGCAACAAAATGACTTTTCTGACAACCCAATATTTTATAAAGTTTAAAATCTATTCATAATAAAAGAAAATAACTCTCAGAAAACTGGAAATAGAAGGAAGTATCCTTAATATGATAAAGGATTTATACCATAACTAAAGCAAACATCCTGTTTATGGTGGAAATTTAGACATAGCCCATTAATGTCAGAGACACTTGATATCTTTGCCATTTAAGATATCGCTGGGTGTACTCACCAATGTTATAAGAAAAAGAAAAAAAAGAATGCTTGTAATAACTAGAATTATTTGCAGATAATATGACAAATGGAATTATTTTCAGATGATATTATCATTAATGTAGAATGTCAACTGAATCCACAAACCAACTATTAAAACAAATACAAGAAAATAATTCACACACAATATCATCTTACAGAAATCAATATAGCACCTCTACATTAATAATAATCAAGTAAAAAATAGGATACAACTTAAATTAGCAACCAAAACTGTATTGTAATGGTTTTGTCAATGTATCATTTGGCTAGACTACAGTCTCCAGTTATTTATTCAAATACTAAACTAGACATTGTTGTGAGTTTACAGATGTGAAAAAAGTCCAAAATCAATTGACTTTAAGTTAGGATATTATCCTTGATAAGCTGGGCAGACCTGATTCAATGAGTTTGAAGGCCTGAAAACCAGGCTGAGGAAAGAGGGGTTGGGACTGGGAGAAGAATTTCTGTCACCTGTGGACAGCAGCTTCAACTTGTGCCCATGAATTTCAGTTTCCCTTCCTGACAGTAGCCTACACTGCAGATTTTTTACTTCCTTAGCTAGCTTACATAATCAATAGTGTAAGCAATTCCTACAAGCTGAACCCTGACTAATAAAAAAAGTATCTAAGAATTAACTTTAACAAAGAATATAAAAGACATTTATGAACAAAATTGTGAAACTCAATAGTAAAACAAATAAGAAGACCTGAATAAATAGATTTGCCATATTTATGAATGAGCTGACTTAATAAGATAAAAATGCCAATTTTTTTCCAAATTTAGGCTACAAATTCAATGTAATTTCAAATAAAGTATCAGTAGAAATTTTCAACAAAAATATTTCAAAATACATATGACAAGGTTTTTTGAGAAACTAACAAGTTTATTTTAAAAATACATTTGGAAGAATAAAAGTCTATGAATCGCCAGGTTAATTTTGAAATTTTGAGAAATAAGACCAAAAGTGGCTGTGTCTTACCAGACATTAAGTTATAAACCCATAAGTTAAAACAAAACAAACAGCAACTTAGATTCCTATGGAGAGGAACAACTGTCAAATGGAATATCATATATAGAACTCAAGGGAAAAAATTATTTATATGAACTTGATAAATGTCAAAAATGACTCCACAAATCAAGAGGAAAGAATAGGCTTGCAGGTGAAAAACTAGCTCAATAAATACAGAAAAAATAATGCTGGATCCTTGCCACTCAGGTGATCTCCAGATGCATAAAGACCTAAGTGTGACAGATAAAATCCCAAAGTTAATAGAGGAAAGTATGGGACAATAATTTTGTGCCTTTGCTGTGATGATTTCCTTCTAAAATGGACCTCAAAACAAACTATAAGGCTAAAAAATAAAATTTTTAAAAAAGGATGAATTTGCATTAAAATTGAAGATTCAACAAATTCCACCATAAAAAAATTTATTGACAAATGATTAGTTGGGACATCCAAGATGTACAAGAAATTAATGTTTAAAATAGATATCAACAAGAAGAAGGCTACAATCCCAAATTACTTGACATACAAAGACTAGGAAAATATGACTAATTCTCAAGAGAAAAGAAACTATGGTTAACCTTGAAATTATCCAAATGTTAGAATTATTAAAAAATGATTTTAAAACATCCATTACAGCCACATTCCCTGACGTAAAGGTAAACAATCTTGAAATGAAGTAAAAGATCAAAGTTGTCAGTGGAGAAATACAAAGTACAATAAATACATAAATAAAACATTTTAGAACTGAAAAAATACAATATCTGAAATTATAAATTCACTTGGGTTCAATAGTAGAATATAGATAACAAATGAATGAGTCAGTAAACTTGAAGAGATGAATAGAAGTTATCCTGCATGAGTAACAGAGAGCAAAAGATTGAAAAAAGTTAATAGTCTCTCAGGGACTTGAGAATCAAAAGGTCTATCTAATCATTTGTCACCAGAGTTATCAAAGAGACTGGTGTAGAAAAAAAAAATTGGGATAACTAAAAATTCATCAAATTTAGTGAAGACATTATTTACATATTCAATAAACTTAGTAAACACTAAAGTGGATAAATTCTAAGAAACCATTCTCAGACACATAATAACGGAACTCCTGGAAGCAGCAAGAGAAAAATGTCACAAACATATAGGGGGACAATAATTTGAATGCCCACATATTTTTTATCACAATCCATGAAGACCAGAATACAGTAGAAAATCATCTTTAAAGTTATGAAAGAAAATAACTATAAGCCCAGAATTCTATAACCTGTGGAAATATTCTTCAGAAATGAAGGCAAAAAAAACATTCTCAGTTAGAGCAAAACTCAGAGTATTTGAAACCAGGAGATCTGCTCTAAAACAAATGCTAAAGTATGTTCTTTAGGTTGAAGGGAAATGGTACCAAAGGAAAACTTAGAACTTTAGTCATGAAGAAGAGCAACAGAACAGAAATGAATAAAAAGATGCTTGTTTAACACACACACACACACACACACACACACACACACACACGTAAACATTCCTAATTACAGCCATGCTTCAATTAATTCATGGAATTTCTAGAAATGATCTCTGTTTTTCTGGTTTGGGAAATACGTTGTGTTTACAGAAATAATTGAGAGTATTGTATTGCCCATGTGTTTTGAGTACTCCCTCTTATTTATTCAAGAAATATGAATTATCCAAAGATATGTCACCTAATAAATAATCACTCATAATTAGAAACATAAGAAAACGTGGGATATATTAAAAATAATTTAAAAAAATATGTTAGGGCCGGCCGAGTGGCGCGATGGTTAAGAACTG
>NW_017732596.1:178478-186072 GCF_001890085.2 Hipposideros armiger
TTGTATTGTCTCATCCCTTCCCCTTCTCCTTCATCCCCACCCCCTCCCGACTAGCAACCCTCAGTTCTTCCTCTGTGTCTCTGAGACTATCTCCATCCACTTCTCCCATCCATTCAAGGAACTGGGTTTTAAACACAGGTATAAATCTAACTCCTCATTTATTATACTTTTGGAAGTAATTCAGAGGCTACTGCTTTAGCCATCATTTCCAATTCTCTAGCTGTCAAGTGATTTTAAATGTGACATACAAATGTGGAAGACCCACAGTTCTCATGACTGTGTCAATATTTGTAACCTAATTTGGAAATTTTCCACTTAAGAAGCAATTCAGTCCAAAATCCTAGCAATTTTTAAAGGAGAGCTCTGAGTCTTGTGGTAGTTTTCTTCTTGGTAAAAATGAAACAGCAAAAATAATTCATTGACATTGGTTTATAGATAAGTCAATGAATCAAATTCAAATTCTGCATAAAGCCAGAGTTTGAAGAGTTAAATATATTTCAAAGTCTTCTTCAGCCTACCCCCGAGGTATTTTTATTATTTATCTACAATTTAATTAGGAAAACCTAGTAGAAGTACCATGTAGATAACATACATGGCATTTAGAAAAAAATACTTTGGAGAACAAGTATTTATATTTGAAGAATTTTCCACAATTTTCAGCTCCGGATAGAACAAATGAAAAGCAAGTTGATACATAAAAATGAGGGTTTTCTTTTCAATGCATAATGAGGTTAAATATAGACATCTATTAGCTGGAAAGAGTGTATTGAGACTTCAAAGTAAACTAAGCAGTCAAGCTTTTAGGTTGAGTATATGAAGCTGCTAATACTAACCATTCTGACTTATAAAAATGGGCATTTGATCAGTATCAAACTAATATAAATGGGGAGAAGAAGTATACAACTACTGCATACTCTATTTGAAATCTCATTGAAGTCATCATTTCAGCAATCCTCGAATCCCATGTTTTGCCAAAAAGAATGAATCACAGAAAGGCTTCTGGGAACACTACAAAAGCCAGTGGGAGAATGAATGACAAGATCATTCCCCCCCTCCACCACCACCACCATGAGTTCTTCCCACCTTCACAAATTGGACTAAATAAAAGCTTCCACTGCATGTCTCCAAGTGAAACTTGGCATTCCCCACTGCACCCCACCTCTTAATCCTCCCTTGCAAAAGCTCAATTTTTCTATTTCTAATATTTTTATTGGCATATTATTGGAGCCAAAACAGGTTTTTTCCCCTCTCCCTTCCCATTTGGACCTGTCATTTATTACCCTGTCTTTATGTGTTATTATTTAATAACGTTCAAAGTGTTGTAATCTCTTCTAAAAGGTTCCCCACAATGAAGCTAACACTATTATCAGAGAGAAAAATGGTGCCAGTGAGAAAAACAGGACTCTGGGTATACAGGGGAATGACAGCTAAGGGCCAGGGAAAGAGGACATCAAGTTGTCAGCCTTACAAGTGTCCACTTCATCCTCCTTCAGAACTTGTCATTTGTGACCAGGTCTCATTTCTTCTGCAACATCTTTCCTTACCACTTTGACCCACAGAGACCTCTTTGTAACTCATATTATATACTGTCTCTATCTGACACTTGTACATATATATTTTATAATGTTAGTTGAGGCCCCTTGTTTGGGTTACCAGGAAACAGACTCTGAGATTGAGATTGGTGTGCAGAAAATTATTGGCAAGAGCACTCTGCCGTAGCACTGATAGAGAAGTGATGGAGGCAGGCCTGAGCCAAGGGAGAAGCTGAGCTGGATGTACTTGTAGGGGAACCCTCAGCTGGGTTCCTCCTTGGGGAGCTTTGGAGCCAGAATAGCCCTTCAGAGTTGTCTAGAATTGAGGCAGGGGTGCTAAGCCTTTGTACTTCACCCACTCCCATCATTAACCAGAAACTAGATGTGAACTGTCCCCAGAGATGGGTGGTACTTGGGAAAGGTAGCTTCCTACAGTTGAAGACATTTGTTTCAATGAGCAGTCATGAGTCAACACTCCAGGAACCTGGGGGAATAAATGCGATGTTCATGGAGGAAGATTGGGTGGCATCCCACAGAGCCACTAGGTTCTCTTATTCTAGACATTTATTATGGTCAGATAAAGCATAAGCATCTTGAAGGCAGGGGCTGCCTCTAACATAGGGTCTCAAGCTTAGCAGGTACCGCATGACTAAATATCTGTGGGGCAGTAAGCAGGCCTGAGGGTATAAGCAGCAGGGCCTTCCAAATCCAAAAAACACCGAGGGCCTGGGACATCAGGTGATGATGTAGTTCTTATTTTGAGGTACCTTATTTGCTCTAAACACATAGAGATAATAGATAAAATATGAAGCATATCACCAGAAAGACACACCCGGCACCAGCATAAGATAAATATCTCTAAGGCTCAGAAAAGCAAAGCTGTCCACAGGCTGGACTTGAAGCAGGCGATGGAAATCCAAGCAGGCTTCCTGATGAGCATTTAATTACATGCTCAGGGTAAGTAAGGAGTCCATCATTAGGAACACTAATTAGAGCAGGGTTTGGGTTACAAACCCAAGCTTCACGGATTTTACAAAAATGCTGGAAAAGAATCTGCTCCTGGCCACTTTTATGATCTGTCATTTACAAGGCACTGTGTGCTTAGGGAGGAGGGAGAATATAGATATGACATACTGAGCAAGCCCAAATCCCATCATAGAAGAATGGGTCTCTGAACCACTAGGATATGACTTAATTCTCCATGGGTCCAGGTGGGAACAACCGCAAAAGCATTAGAAAGAGAGAAAATCATGGGAGTGTGTCTGAAGAGAACACTAGAATGAGATCAAGAGAGGAGACTGAGGCAAAGAAAAATTTCTGGTTCAATATGAGCAAACAATAATTCAACAACATGTAAAGGGAACATAAAGCTAGAAAATCTATTGGGACATGAGATCACCAAAGGTACAATGAAAACTATGAAACATACTAAAAATGACTTAAAATTAAGTTGCTTGGGATCCTCAAAATGCTAAATTAAATCCTGAAAGGTGAACAAGAAGTTATTTTTTAGAAATAGACACAAATGAAATAAAATAGATGACACTAAACAGATCTGTTTTAGAAACTAAAAATACAGTCATCTACTTAGTAAAATAGATCAATAGATCAGCTAAAACCTAGGTTAAATAGAGACAAAGGTAAATTTAGTGAACTGGATGACAGTACTGAGGAGTTTACCCAGAACTCAGCACAAACTAACAAAGAATTTGGGAACTGTAGTTGGGAGACACAGACGGTAGATTGAGAGAATTTGACACATGTCATTAAGAATTCCAGTACAGTGGCATAAATATATTTATAGAAGACATTTGCTGTATGGTCTTCTATTCATTTATTTGTTAATTTATTCATGAAACAAACAATTGTTTCACAATTATGTGAGAGGCATGTTGTTAAAGACTTCCCAGTCTCTAATAGAACAAGGATATATTGTACCCTTAAAATCATACATGCTACTGAGAAGCAGAGAAAATGCTAGGTGCACCATAAAGATAGTAAAAATTAGAAAGAAATTGGAAGTAACATTTTTATTTAAATTGATTAGAAACAATGTTTGTGAAAATAGACTTGCACATGAGCATGTATGGGTTAGAAGGAGCCAAAGCTTTCAGCAGACTGGAAATTCTATGTCCTCTAGCTGCAAGGGCCAGATAGTAAACATTTTAGGCAAAGACACAATTCTGCCATTATAGTGTGAAAGCAGTCACAGACGATACTTGAACAAATTGGTAAAGGCTGTGTTCCAGTATAACCTTATTAATGGACACTGAAATTTGAATTTCGGGTAATTTTCATGTCATGAAATAATTTTGATTTCTTAACCATTTAAATTAGCTCACAAGCCATACAAAAACAGTGGTGGGTAGAGGCAGATTTGGCCTGTGGGCTACAGTTTGCTGACCTCTGTCCTAGCTGAAGAAAGCACACTTAAAAGCAAAATGTTTATAAGTATAGAAAACAAAAAGGACTGTGCTTTGATATTCAAGAAATTTCCTGGCAGGCATTCCACTGATTCCATGAAGTCTGAGAGTCATTCCCCCCATTTATGCAGAACAAACAAAGCGTAGTGTTGACTCCTTCACACCAGGTCATAAACACTGGCACTCACTCTGCATTCACATGGCTCTGTTCCCTGGAGTAGATTCCCCCTCCCCCTTCCAACACTTCCACTTTCTCTAATTTCACCATTTCCAAAAGGAAATTGGGCCAAAAATCAGAATTTGAGTGGTAAAGATATGCCTAATTCTTAGTATTATGAGGTAGTTGTTTGGTTGTGATATTTTATTAGAGGGAAAAATATTCAACTAGAAATACATTACTACACAGAGAACGTTGTATAAGCATACTTATGACTTCCTGCTAAAGCCTGAAAAGACAACACTATGGAAAGGAGGCCAAACTGGATAATTCAGTTTCAAGAACCCAAACAAAATGGCCCTCCTTGCACATTCTCATGGTCCTCCATGGGTGGGTTTAGCAGAAAACAGGCCAATACAAACATTCAATACAGATATGAAGAATTTTCTTTAGTAGGATCGATGGATTAACCAGTCCTACTCAAACAGAAGGCATTTTCAAGCAAGCACAGTGAGCACTGAAGCTTTCTCTTGAATGGCTACTGCATTTGCATGGGGTCAAGAGCAGGCTTAAGCAGAGATTGAAACACAGGAGATAGAAAGTTGCTCAGCCCTCTGCAGAACCACCCCAATGATGAGCCTTGTCCTTTCAGATTTTCTCTCTGGAGGGCAGGGCGGCACTTGGAAGCTGAATGATGCAGTGGGGTTAAGAATATGTATGGTTGGGGCAGGGGGAGGGGAGGGTTGTCACTTTGTAAGGGGTAAAAAGTATAACTATTGCACTGTTTTTGTACACCTTAAACTAATAAAAAAATGAAAATAAAAAAGAATATGTATGGTATTTACTAGAAAACTGAGAAAAGTCTTTGTGTAAAAGTGAAACCTCTGAATTGGGGCTTTTTGCCAATTTGGTAAACAAACTATAGGACTAAGGAAAAGAGTCATTATTTTGTGTTGTTTTTCCCTTTTTTTAAACTGTGTTATGATTTCTGCAACTTTGACCCTAAACGACTGATGGTTTCCATATTTTTCTGCTGAGGCCTGGGAAGAATAGCGAGGGTGTTACTGTGGGCCTGTCCACTGCAGAAACTCCCTGACTGGAGACATCTTCCTGCAGAAATGTCTTGCCCATGTCCCTGTGAGTTCCCAGGGATCTGCACATGGCACATGGGAAAGAGTTGTCAGCAGTGACAACTCTGAGCACTGAGAGTGGGGGGCCAGCTATACTGTTCTCTGGTTCCCTGTGAGTGGAAATCCTGAAAACTTCAGAGGGAAACAAAAAGAGAGAAGAACTAACTTAGGTGTATTTACCAGATATGGCTTTGAAATGTCCTGACTAGAGACCCTGACCCACTCCACCTCTGGTTCTGGAATTTCACAAATTTCTCAGACTGAGTACCCCCCAACTCCACCTCATGTTTATCCTCAGAGCTACTCATAGCAACTCATCTATGTTAGGGAGTAGCCATTTGGGAATAAAAAAGTCTTAGTCATTTTTTAGATGATTCAAAATATGAGAAGTATGGTTTGATGTCCATAGAATTTACTTTCAGCTGAGTTGCCTTAGGGAATTGAGTGAGAGAGGATATGAAAGGGAGAAAAATGCAAAATAAACAAATAATATGCAAGAAAAATCCACTCTCCTGATCAAGGTGTCAGAAACAGAAGGGAGAATTTTTTCAAGAAATTTCGAGGTTAACGGGTCTCATTTCTGAGAACTTCAGTTATCTTAATAAGTCCTCGTTCAAGAAAGGAAAAAAGCATCCTTCTAAAAATTTGTGTTTCCCTGAATTCTTACTGCATTCCACACAGTGAAGTTTTGTAGAAGAGAATCCTTTCCAATATATTTCTCCAGGTAAATGATTTGTGCATTTACTAACATTGACCACACTGTAAGCTTCTTGAAGGTAGGAGCCAAATATCACACCTCTCTAGACACACCCAAATACCTAGCACAGCACTTCACACATAAAAGACACAATTAAATGGTTACTAAAAGGACATAATAATAATACAATGGAATTGTAATAGGTAAGTATGATATCGGGGGTTGGGGGGCAGTGGGTGGGGGAGGAAGGTTGTTACTTTGTGAGGGGTGAAAAGGATAACTACTGCATTGTTCTGTACGTCTAAAACTAATAATAATAAAAAATAAGAAATAAAAATAAATAAATACAAAATAAAAAGGACATAATAAATAAAAAGCACATAAATGAGAAAAGGTGGTCCTTGTATACTGATCTCAAGATATATTAACAGGAACATTTCGCATCAAGCCAACAAGAAGTCTTCGTACTTGTTGTCATTTTACTAGGCCAGTTTGCCAAATTCTGCACCAAGGGATCTACAAATGGTAATGAATGGGAGAAAACAATTAGGTTGTTGAGTCCTTTCCCCTCCAGGGTTGGCTTACTCCCCATGGAGCATTCTTCCAGAAATTAGCTTTAGATGTCTCCTGCACAGCATTCCTGCAGCTCCTTTAGGAAAACAATGAATTTGACTCTGAAAAATGTCCACCCTGCAACACTTCATTGTCTTATAACCACATAACTTTGTCTTTGTCTTTTTTTCTTTCACTTCTGTTTTCAAGACATCTAGTGCTGTATTTATTGAGTGCCAGGCATGAATAGCTGCTTAAAGAAGGAGTTACTCCCTTCAGCATTACATTGATGGAGATGCAGGACTTCAGGGGTGCTGGAGTATCAGCACACACCCAAGTGGTGCTCATCAGAGGCAGGTGTGGGTTAGTACCTGTCAACAGTGCTTCTGACTGCTCACCATCTTCATCAAGGTTTTTCACATGTGCTTTTTCACTGGCATGAGATGTTCGGATTAGTTGGCCAGGACAGTCTTTCTGTCCTGTCTGGCTTATCAAGAGAGACTTTGTTGTGTGCTGTTATCTTCTTGTTTTTTCCCACAGGGAACACACACCAGGTTACTATGACTAACTGCCTGTGACCTACTGTGTTTATTCTCTCTAACCCTGAGCTTCCTTCTCAGGCTGTGGGCGCCAGACTGGGCAGCTGTCAGCCAGCACGGCCTTCTGTTTGTTGTTTGTGCTCACAAGCATCAGAGGAGTGACTCATGTGCAAAAGGGGTCTCTGGTAAAAGGGCATATATTATCCTCAACTTCTCTCCCTAGAAAGAGCCTAACACATTTTCAACAATCAGCCTTTTAATCCATTTTTCATCATTTCTATAATGGTGTTTTTTGTTTGTTTGTTTATATATGAAACTGGCAAGAAGACAATGAAATTTCTTTTTTCAGATTGTATGTGTCTATCTCCCTCCTTTTGATCAGGTCTCAGATCAGATGTTTAGACGTTCCCTGGTCATCCAAGCTAAAATGGACACTATCCTCCAGATGTTCCTTATCACACTGCCCTGCTCTGTATACGTCACTATTTGCAATTACTTTTCATTTACTTATTTATTCTCTCTCTCTCTCTCTCTCTCTCTCTCTCTCTCTCTCTCTCTCTCATG
>NW_017732596.1:186097-194154 GCF_001890085.2 Hipposideros armiger
TCTCTCATGTAAGCTTCACAAGTGCAAGGGTCCCCTTTGCCCTGCTTACTTATCACTGTATTCCCGATGCATAGAAAAGCACTTAGCAGATAGCTAGCACATAATAAATATTGGTTAAATGAATGAAATGTAACAGTGAACCTAATAAGTCATGTTAATTTACAGACATTAACACAGTCATGTGGGGGACACAATGTAAAATATTTCATCTTTACCAGGGTAAGACTGAAGGAAGCAGGACAGTAATGTATGGCAGGGAAGGAAATATACAAAACTTGTCTCCTCGGAGTTAAATGCATTGATATAAAAAACTTACTGGTACTAGCCTATTGGCATTGCATTCACATACCTACATCAGCCATGAGTAGAGCAGCCAGTTCACAAACCCTTCCTTCCCATCATCTCCAAGTTCATTTATCCTTTTCCTTCCTTTCTCTCTCTCTCTCTCTCTCTCTCTCTCTCTCTCTCTCTCTCACACACACACACACACACACACACACACACACACACACACACACACATACAAACACAAATCTTAAGATGCTTCCCTTTCAGTTTTTATGTGCTGTTTGACTTTTGAGTATATCCTTAGTATGATCTTTCTCTAATAGTCTAAAAGTGGTCTTAAATTATCTTTGTTTTTAATGACATTATCTTTTTTTCCCACTTTAACCAGGACTTATACAATTTAGAAGATAAAAATAAGAACAGAGATTTAAAAAGTGTCCTCAGAAACAAAATAGTAAATTGAATTCTAAGACTTAGTCCTAATATACTCATTTATTAAGGAAAATGAATACATCTAGCTTTCATTGGTTATACTTTTTTAACATAAAAGTCAATTGTCTAGTCTGAATAAAGTGAAATGCATAAATATTTAGTGTAAAATCCAATGAGTTTTGGTAAATGTTTGCATCTGTGAAATCACCATGACAAGATCTAGAACATTTATCCCACCCAAAATGTTTTTCATGCCCTTTCCAGTCAATTCTCACCCCTTCTAGAGATTTAAGAATCTCAATGAATCCCAAAAATTATAAGCTCAAAGAAAAATCACTCTGGGATACATCACAGTCAAACTTCTGAAAGTCTAAGGTAAAGAAAAAAAAATTTAAGTAAGTATGAACAATGACAAGATTTATGACTAAAATCATCAGAAACTATGAAATCCAGAAAATATTGGAATGACATATTCATCATGCTGAAGCAGACAGGAAAAAGTTTTTTCAACCAAAAATTCTACATCTAGTGAAGCTATCCTTCAAAAGTGAAGGCAAATATAAAGACATGTATGGACAAATAAAAACTAAGAAGATTTGCAACCAACAAACCCCTACTATAAGGACTGTTAAAAGTTCTTCAGAAAAGGAATATCACACTACCTGGCAGCACAGGAAGGAAAGAAGAGTACATGAATGGTAACTATGTGAGTAAATATAAAAATTCATCCATCGTTCCCATCAGCATAAGTCAGGCAGAGTCCTGCTGGCTCCTCACTGCCTTCAGAGGGCACACCTTCCTCCTCACTTGGCAGGAACAATGTGTAATTGAGAAAGGGGCAACATATGTATATACAGAGGAATACATAAACCTGGGACTTCTTTTACCAACAATTTTTCCATCAATCACTTGGTGGACATCAAAACCTCTGAATTTAGAAATGTCCCCTTATAAATGAATCTTTTTGCCAGATCATCTAGAAATTGACCAGACTACCTTTGCCTTCTGTGCCTACAATATGTGTTCCAGCCACAGCAGTGACTTTGTGCTAATCACCCAAGATTCTGTCTCTGCGTTGAAAACAAGCCAGCCACACCACAACACCAGGTTCTGCCCAACCAAGAAACATCAAAGCAAATCCCATATGCCCTCATCTTTATTAGTTCATACTATCAGTGGCTAGTTAACTCTGGTGACTATCTCCCTTCCTGGCCACCTGCACATTCTATAGCCCAGTGATGACTTTCCCAGTTCCTCAATTGCTTGCCTATGACCATTTGTCTGTGGCAATCCACTGAGCCCTGCTCCTTTATTGGGTTCACTTGCTTCTGCTACATATCCCAGCTTTTTATCTTCGGTAATTGATAGAACTCTAGCTCTGATCATCTGTATTCCAAATCACTTGTATGGTCCAAAGTTCCATCCATTGCATATTTGTTAATCATTCCCTCATCCACTCTAACATTTGCTGGCTGCATACTATATGCCAGTATTATAATGGTTGTTATGGTGACTGAGGTAAACAACATACAGTCCCTGTACTAGAAGTATTCATGTTTCCAAAGGGGTGAGGGGCTAGTTAGTTGACTTAAGGGTAGAAGGGATGACAAGGTGTTCTGAAGGCTTAAGGCTTGAAAGTATACTGCTCTTCATAAATTTAATTAAAGATTATAAATATTTTGGAACCCTAATCCTATCGATAATAATAAATATCTCAGGTGATTAATTCAACAGGGAAACGTGTATAGAATCTTTTTCATATAATAGTAATTGTTTTTATTACTTTCTTATATTACCTTTTCAACTGTGTTGAGCATTAAATTTGCTTCAAACTACTTATGTGATTTTGTTCAAGTCCTTCAGCATCTCTGTGACTTAAAATTGAAGATTGCCTTAAAGTAGTCATTGTGGTTGGACAATGTATGCCAACAGTTTTTACTTAATAATGTTTGGCTAACTGGGGAGTCTCTGAATAGTGCAGGGATTCACAGGGGTTGCTGTGCATGAAAGCTACTTGAGGGCCTTACATTGCTCTGTGCTGGGCCATATCATGGGTTTGTTGTCAAAACTCCCTAGGTAATTCCACAGCAGAAGTTTCCGAATGAGGGAAATTTAGGCCTGGTTCAGCAAGTAGACAGGTCAAGGCAGATTGTGGAAGTGCTGTATAGATCTTAATTTTAAATATTTTAAAAATTCTTTTGTATTCATACATACTAATAATATAAGTGAGGCACTGTGAAAATAAATGTTGTGTTATGGGCTGAATTGTTTCCCCTTCAAATTCTTCTGTTGAGGTCCTAATTCCCAGTACTTGAGACTGTGACTATATTTAGAGATAGGGTTCATAAAGAGGCAATGCTTCCTAGAAGTTAAAATGAGGTCATATGGGTGGACCCGAATCCAATATAACTGGTGCCTTTATGCAAAGAGATTAGGGGAGAGGCACACAGACAGAGAAGACCATGTGAAGACACAGGATGAAGATAGCCATCTATAAGCCTAGAAGAGAGGCCTCAGAAGAAACCAACCCTGCCAACACTTTGATCTCACACTTCCAGCCTCCAGAACCGTGAGAAATGAACTTCTGATACTCTCTGGTACTTTGTTAGGCAGTACTAACAAATGAATTGAATATATGTGGTCATTGCATAAAAAGATTATGAAGGAATGTCTAAACCTTCAAGATTTTTGTAATCAATTGACCCCCCTAACCAAAAGCACATTTCAAATGCCCCATAGCTTTAATTCAATAAATGTGTACCAAATACCTACTAGGTGCTAGCATTGTGCAAATACTATGGATAGCACTTGTGTTCCAGTAACACACAAACAAAGGGAAGTAAAGGTCCTCAAAGAGATCATTACTTTACACTTTGGCTTCCAAAGTTGTTTAATAGAGCCTTTTAAAATGCTGCCTGTGTGATCTCCAGGGTCCTTGCAAGATCATGATTTCATGCTTGTAAAATGCTTTGAGAAGGCTATCATGCTCTACAAAACTAAAGAATGACAGGCACCTAATCACACAATCTTATGGAAGCCAGACTGACTCAACACACTTCAGATACATTCATAATATCTCTGGGGGAAAAAATGTAGCAAGAAAATGTATATTCACTCAAAGTGCACATGAATCAAGTCTGGTTGAAAAGGTCTTTACTTGCTAACCTGTATTTATCTCTAGCTCCGTTTTCTCTGAAAAAACTCACCAACTTAGAATGGGGGGTAGGAGCTCTGAGAAAATGGAGGGGAAAACTATAAATGGACATCTGCAGGTCTTTAAATAATACAAGAATCTAAGTATATTGTCCATTATTTTGCCTTCACGATAATTGCCATAAGGATGGGTTCATGTCTATATTCTATGTGTTTAAATATTTAGACCAAACTAGTACGTGGTCCCAAGAGGAAGCCCAGTCAGCATATTTTTTTAAAGAGTAAGTATATTATGAAAATCTTGCTATTCAGTCAGCAAATAGCTGAAATGTTAAACTAGTTTTTAAACACAGTGAATTTATTTGTTCATCCAGCATCAATTCATTGTGCACTTAAAATAGGCAAGACACTAGGCTATGTAGTGTGAAAAAACAGAGAAGGCACGGCCCTAACTACAACTTGTCACCTCCAGTCTGTTAGTCATGACATGCAAGGAGCTTTTAATAGAGTGCAAGAATACAGGACTTAGGAACTTTTAGATACATTTTTGTTTTCCTTTAACATTTTAATTTTAAAATTACATCTTTGTATTTCTTTATTCATTCACCTATTTGACAAGGATTTGTTTACACTTGGTCTTTGTTTCCTATAACTATACTTTTTTAAAAAAATGGTCTTAATTTGATACTACCAATTGAACAATGTAATGGGGTTAAGATTATAAAATCAATATCAGTATCAAACTAATCTCTTCCAACAATTGGAATCTACTGTACCAGAGTTTGACTTTTTTCTCTTATATAAATCAGAGCATGAATGCATGCTAACTGCTTTCCTTTTGTAGTATATTTAAACTTAGATACATTTAAATATTTCCTTCCCATATCTAATAGAGAACTTATTAGTTTATGTATTAGGACAATATTTATATTTTAAATATGCTAGATAATTTTACTTTAATACTCATATAACAGAATTAGAATTCTATTTTAAATAGAATATAAGACTACGCAGTGAGCATGCATCTTTCCTTTCTAGCACATTTATTTTCTGTCACTCAACTGCTATACCTTCATAGGAAAGATGCAAACCCTGGATAGTCCATTCCATTGCCTTGGGAGAAACAGCTACAAAAAAACAAAAGCAGTTAGCTGCCCTATGACTTACAGTCCCAAGGAAAACTAAATGCACGATCCTTGATATATATAGAGTCACCAAAAAACTTAAATATAAACATCTATGTAATTGAAAATAGACACGTTACCAATGGTTTCCATTGTTCTTATCCCTTCTCAAAAGGAAAAGAAGTTTTAAGGGGGAAGTTAGCAAGCTGTGCCCTATTCTTCAAGGTAAATATTTTCAAGGGTATATAAACCTAAATGATTGTTTCTTATAACTTGAGAGAATCATTTTCAGCATCCTCTTTAACTTCCTTAAGTGCTCCATTATGACTTCTAAATGTCTGCTAAAGCGTCTATGCACAATGGTTAATGAGCATGCTTTTTTTCTCAAGTACAATATGCCCATAAACTAATAGTACAGGAATTGTCTATATTTCCAGCACAGAAGACAGTTACAGCAGTTCAGTCTTTGTTCACCTCATATCTAATCTCTACAGATACTGCAAAAAGCCAATTATACTACTCTAGATTCTAACAACTTTTAATTAAGCTTAATTTCTATTTAATAATTAAATAGATGTAAATACTCATGTGGGCAATTTAAACATAGATTTTCATTGTAAATTCTAGGACATCAGCTCAGATGGTGATTTAGGTTGACTTTCATTCCTCATTATGTGACAATATGCAAATGAAAACATCTTTAAACCAGAAAATAGGCAGCCATCCTTTTCTACCCACTGGTCTGTAAACCAAAGTAATATTTGGTTTTACCTTACATTGGCACTGATTATCAATGCATTCTTTTAAACATTAGGTTATTCTAAAATTTTCTGATTAAATATTTATTTCTTCATCAATCATCTGAAAAGTTATTTGGCAGAGCAATGGTCTC
Organism: Hipposideros armiger; assembly: GCF_001890085.2. Classification (NCBI taxonomy): domain Eukaryota; kingdom Metazoa; phylum Chordata; class Mammalia; order Chiroptera; family Hipposideridae; genus Hipposideros; species Hipposideros armiger. Next base: position 191,987 of record NW_017732596.1, read on the forward strand.
CAAAGATGTCCATGTCATAATCCCCAGAATCTGAGAATATATTTCCTTACATGGCAAAAAGGACTTTGCTGATGTGATTAGGAGTCTTAAGACGGGGAGATGATCTTGAATAATCCAGGTGGGGTCAACAGTAGGGTCCCTATAAGGGAAAAATGGAGGCAGGCAAGAGATAGCATCATGAGAAAGATTCAACCAGTCACCACTGGCTTTGAAGATGGAAGGGGCCATGAGCCAAGGAATGCCCAAAACAACTCTAGAAGCTGGAAATGACAAGAAAATGGATATTCTCCCAAGTCTCATGTAAGGACTATAGCTCTTGATTTTAGCCCATTTCATACTTCTGACCTCCATAACTGTAAGATAATACACTTGTGTTGCTTTAAGACACTAAATTTGCGGCAATTTGTTACAGCAGCAATAAGGAAATAATAAGGATTCATCAACATTTGATTTTGATTTTATCATTCTATTATACTTTAATCACTAATTCAAGATCATCCACATACCAGAAAAATCCATTATTAAGCAATTTGAGAGGTTGTAAATAGAGGAGATGGACTAGCTACTGCCCCTACCAGTTTTCCAAGCTACCCATATCAATGGTGAACAATGGGATGCAACATCGTAATTCATTACAGTCCACATGGGTGGTCTCATGTGGACCTTAATCAGAAACGAAATGATCCTTTTAAAGTGGTGATATGGGAAACCCAACACTTCAATGAAACATGTTGAAGAGGCTTTTAACAGCTGAATTGGTGCCCAATGGTTTCAATCCTCAAATGTGTTATTCCTCCTAAAATAGACGTCACTCAAAAACACAAAGTTCCAAAATTCTCCAAGTTCTATAAAAGTGATAAAAGAGAGCTAAGCTGACTGACTGTAAGAATATTGGGTTAACAAACCCCAAGAAACACAGATGGTAAATGGTGATTTATTGGGTCATGAATCCAGAGACCAGCTCCTTAGTCCCTAATGAAACCAGCAGTGTCTGCGAGCATTAACAGTTTGGAGCACCAACTCCTGCTCTAGGTGCTATTGTAAATCCCAATGACAGCAACCTGGGCCTTTCCCTCATACCTCAGAGGCTGGGCATCAGCAAGCCTCCTTGATTTCACCATGAAATCAAAAAAGAATATTCTCTGGCAATAAAGATTTCCCAGTTTCCCACCTTATTCACTTGGTGGTTTGACCCTGAAGAAAAGGGGGCATAATTCCTATGTACCCTATGCTACAGAACAGGAAAAAAACTCTTATAGCTCTGGTATTACATTTCATTTCTGCTTATTTTTATTGCCCTATATGGCAGACTCGAATTTCTTATGGAAAATTAAAACCCAGGTGTGCGAGCATGTGCACGTGTGCACACGCGCGCGCACACACACACACACACACACACACACACATCCTTTAAGATGGGCATTTTAAATCAGAACTGATCACATTTAATACACACAATAATATTTAAAATATTATTTTGAAAATGGAAACCTTTCCAGCTATCATGTGATGCTTCTTTGCTTCAATCACAACTTCAGTAATTGAAACTCAACAACTCATCAGTGAGTAGTAGCTATGTATATGTATTGGGGCAGGGCTGGTGACACCCTTCCTCTTCCCTGTTGCCTTGCTCTTCCTTTCCATCCTTACCTATTTCAGTTCCCGTTTTTTCTCTTTCCCCATTATTCTTGTCTACCAAAACCAACAGATACTTTTTATTAATGTATGTGTATGCCTCAGAGTAGCAAATGTAATCAGGACCATGGACAGGAAGAAGGAAATGGGTGTTTGGTGACTAGAGAGATGTAATCCCACAGGCAAGAAAACAGAGGTAAAGGGGCTGAAATGGACCAGAAAGAATGGGAATGGATATGATCATAATAGCAGGACAGACATGAATTATGAAGGTATGGAATGATGCAAGAGCAAAGAAATAGCACAGAATAAATAAAAAATAGAGACTGTAGAGTATAAAGGATGAGATCCAGATGCACAAAGTTGAATGAGGGCAACAAACAAACCAACAAAAGCCCAGGCAATTCAAAGACCAGGAGAGAAAATGAACTCTGGGGAGCCTCTGCAAGAAGTTGCAGGGCCAAAGCGCTTCACAGAGAGAACAGCCAGAGACATGTAGTTAATTCATCCAAAACAGGAAACAGCATATATAT
>NW_017732596.1:194167-195176 GCF_001890085.2 Hipposideros armiger
TTTATTATACAAAGAATTTTATTCAATTAAACTTGAAATGCGTCTGGATTCTTAAAGGTTCAGTAGTGATAACTGGGACATGGTGATCATAAAACTGGATGGGCTGTCGGAGGGAGGTGTTGGGGAGGAGGCGAGGGTGACATTGCAGCTGATGGGGGATTCGGAACTGGGGACGTTTGTCATTGGGATGTGTTACAAGTTCGGGCTGTGAAAATTACTCAGTGAAAAATGCACATTAACAATAGCCATGAAATATCAGTTAAGGGAAACCAGGTTGAGAAATGAGACAGCAGAATCTATTAGGCCTGACATTGTTCTCGGCGGTCCAAGTTGTGATGAAAACGACTGTCAAGTGGCAGCTGGGGGGAGGCGAGGAGCACTGGGCCAGGAGTCACGAGGCCACCTCCTGGGCCCACGTCTTGGTGCTGAACCCCTGAGACAAGCCGGTTTCTCTGAGCCCGTTTCCTTACCTGCAAAGTGACAGTACACGAGTGCCTCCATCAGGATTGCTGGGAGGTTGGAAGGAGATGAAGCCCCTAGCTGGTGCTGGCTGGTGGCATGACCATGGTGGGGTTCTTTCCGACGGGATAGCCAACCACCTGCTCGTCTCTGGCAATGGTACTAAATGTGTTCCCGAGAGCTGGACCTCGACTAGGGTGAGGCAGGCGAGGCACTTTCTTGGGTGCAAAATGTATAGGCGTGCTCAAATCTCCAGTAATCAAGATAAACAATATTTTTACACGGTATTTTTAAAAATCAAAATTATGCAAAAATAAAAATCTTATGATCAATAAGGTATCACAATTTTAAATAGAACAGCCTGATGTTTCTTTTCCAACCCCGCATTACTGCGCAATGGGGATAGTCATTTATGAGGGTTGACAGCGGTGTGCAGACTGGGCGACACAGAGCTTCACAGTCACGTGCTTTGATTGTGGAGTTTTCGTTCACTTCTCCGACTGGCTTCAAGACATGGGAGGGTATCTGGATAAGTTTACATGGGGTGCAC
>NW_017732596.1:196361-207120 GCF_001890085.2 Hipposideros armiger
TATATATATATATATATATATATATATATATATATATATTAAAACAAGTGAGAAGGACGAAGAAGCCATACTTATGAATCAAGCTCTAGAAAAGGCAAAAGCAAAAGTGTGTAAGAACAGACACATTGGATTGAAGAGATCTCTTAATTATAAACACAACCTCAAGGGACAGAATATATTTTCATTGAAGGCATATTCCCTTCCAGTTTCTGTCCACATGCAAGAAGATTTTATATATTTATTTCATTTTTTCCTCTTAAGTTATAGTTATGAGATGCTCATCTTTTCAAGCATGAAGACTTTTGTCATTTCCCTCTCCATTATTATTGACTTTTAACATGGACAATCTGGCCTGCTGATGTTTAAACACATAGTTGGGAGAGATACCAGCAAGCTGAGGAAGGGCCAGGGGAGATCAGAGTTGCTGGGAGTAGAAACAATCTCAGATGGAAGAATCAGGCACACCAAGGCCAGGGATGATTCTCACCAGAAAGCAGCCGATGGCATTCACACATCTGAATGGCTTTCCAGGTGACAAGGGATGAAATTTAACTTTGCGGTTTTTCAAAGGACAGAAGATGGAAAAATTGCTGAAGTCACCAAGGTCAAAATTTTTGTTTTTGCAAAGGTCAAAATTTCTGAACGTCAATTGGATGGGCTGTCCTGGGAGTCAATGAGTTCCTTATCTTACTGGAAGTGTTCAAGCAGGAATTGAATGATTTGTTCATGGTAATGGAGGAAACAAGCATTAAGAAGAGACTTCTTCTAGGGATAATCTTGATTGCCCATTACAATTCTGAAAATGGATGGTAGTTTTTATTATTTAAACAAGTACAAGTACCCTCATTATAGTACACTTCATTATAAGTTAACACAATCATTATTAAAATATGAATCCTTTTTATTTACAATCTCTGGGTGTGTATAATATAATATAATCATGTAATATCTATTCTAATCATTTCAGGGATGGAAAGCATGCTATAAAAATGCATACCTAATTATGTTCTCAGTGTTTATGGTAGTTGCCTTGCAGAATGATGCTTCTTAAGTATAAATGAGATAGTATACTACAAACGGGAATGCTCTCCACTCTGCCTGGAACATTCTCCCTTAGAGTCTTCTCACTGATGGATTCTTCTCATCCTCAGGTTCAGACCTCTGTCTCTGAGCTCAGACAGACTCTTATATCAAAACACCTGGTTACATATTGTATTGGTTTCTTGTGGTTGCCATAACAAAGTACTACAAACTGGGAAGTTTAAAACAACAGAATGGTAGTACCTCACACTTCTGAAGGCTAGGAGTCCACAATCAAGTTGTCAGCAGGGCCTTGCTCTCTCTGAAGGTTCTAAGGTAGAATCGTTCCTTGCCTCTTCCAGCTTCTGGTGGGGGCCATCAATCATTAGTGTTCCTTATCTTGCAGTTGTATCACTACAATCTGCCTCAGTCATCGCATGGTGCTCTCCTAGTGTGTGTGTGTGTGTGTGTGTGTGTGTCTCCAAGTCTCTTTTCTTATAAGGACACCAGTCGTATTGAATTAGGGCCCACCTTACTTCATTATGAGCTTATCTTAACTAATTACACATGCAAGGACCCAATTTCCAAATAAGGTCACATACTGAGATACTGGGGGTTAAGACTGCAATATATCTTTTTGATGGACACAATTCAAACCATAATAGGAATCTGAAACATAATATGTCTGAACTGAATTTCTTAACTGTCCCAAACATATCCTAACCTATTTATTTAATTTCAGTAATTGTCACTACAATCTATCCAGTTGACCAATATAAAAACTCAGGAGAAATCCTTGATTTTTCTGCCTCCATCATAGTTTACATCCAGTCCATCAGCAAAACCTGCTGATTTATCTCCAAAATGAACATTAATCCATCCTTTCCCCCATTCCACTGACATCTCCACTGAGAGTGAGCTCAAGACTCTGTCACCTTTGTCCTGGTCCATGTAAGACAACCACCTTCTAAGGATTCTCCCTGTTACCTTCTGCTCCCTTACCAGGCATTTTTCATAGAGATCTTTTAAAGACACAAATCTTTTCATATAACTCTCTACTTAAAATCCTTTAAGGCTTCCCATAGCACTAAGAAGGAAATTAAAATTCCTTACCAAGGCCTACAGACCCTCAATACCTCCTTTCCAACTTGATCTCATATTGTTCCCCATCATCCACCAGGCTTTCCTTCACATCATTGGAACAGGTGAGATTTTTTTACTACCTGAAAGTTTTTGCACTTCCTGTGTAATAAACTCATCCACTGATTCTCAGCATGACTGGCTGTTTTTCTCCCCTCAAGTTTCAGTTTAAATGTTTCTCCCTCAGAGAGGCCTTCCAATATCACACCACATAAAACATTTTTCAAGTTTATCTCATGCCTTAAATGGTCCCATTGGTGGCTCCCTTGTAGCAGAGTTTCATGTCAGTACCCTTGCCATGCCTTATGCTGGGCAGGATGTCCATACTTCTCTGCCCCTAGACACATGAGTGAGCAGGGAAAGCTAATTTTTGTATGTCACTGAGACATTATGATTGTTTGTTACACAGCGAAAAGTGACTGATACACTTTCTGTATCACCATCCTGTTTGTTTTCTTCATATCACTAATTAAAATTTTTAATGGAATTATTTACTGAATTATGTCATTGTTTACTAGCTCTCACTAGAGAGGAATGCCATGGAGACAGGAGGCATTTCAGCACTGTATCTCCAGGACCTAATATTGTGCCTGACATGTGTACAGGACATACTTGTGTAACGGATATATGAACTCCTTTGGGGATGATTTTATTTATTCTTCATCTGACCCAATATTATACTCTCTTTTGTGTTGTTGTTGTTGATTATTCCATTAAATTAATTGGGGTGACATTAGTTAGCAAAATTATATAGTTTCAAGTGCAAAATTCTATAATACATCATCTATATATTGCATTGTGTGTTTACCACCCAGAGTCAGTTCTCCTTCCATCACCATATATTTGACCCCCTTTACCCTCTTCTACCATCCCCAATCCCCCCTAACTCTCTGATAACCACTAAACTGTTGTCTCTATGAGTTTTTGTTTGTCTGTGTTGTTCATTTGTTGTTTTCAGTTTTATATCCCACATATGAGTGAAATTATACGGTTCTCATTTTTTTCTGTCTGGCTTATTTTGCTTTTCATGATAATCTCAAGATCCATCCATGTTGTTTCAAATGGCAGTATTTCATTTATCCTTATGGCTGAGCAGTATTCCATTGTATATATGTACCACATGTTTTATATCTAATCATCTATCAAAGGACACTTTGATTGTTTCCATGTCTTGGCCACCATGAATAATGCTGCAATGAACATAGGGGTACATATAAGTATATCACTACAAATAAATGTTTTCAGATTTTTTGGGGTAGGTACCCAGAAGAGGGATTGTTGAGTCATATGGTAATTCTATTATTAATTTTTTGAGGACACTCCATACTATTTTCCACAGTGGCTATCCCAATTTACATTCCCACCAGCAGTGTATGAGGGTTCCTTTTCCCCTACAACATCTCCAACACTTGTTATTACTTGTCTTTTTTATAACAGCCATTCAAACAGGTATAAGGTAGTAGCTCATTGTGGTTTTGACTTGCATTTCCCTAACAGCTAGTGAAGTTGAGCATTGTTTCATATATCTATTGGCCATTTGTAAGTCTTCTTGGAAGAAGCATCTGTTCAGGTCCTCTGTCCATTTTTTAATTGGATTTTTTTGTTGTTGTTGAATTGTATGAGCTCTTTATATATTTTGGATATTAGTCCCTTATTAGAGATGTTGTTTGCAAATATCTTTTCCCATTCAGATGGTTGCCTCTGTTTTGTTGACAGTTTGTTTTGCTGTGCAGCAGTGTTTTAGTATGATACAGTCCCATTGATTTATTTTACTTCCCTTGCCTTTGAGATCAAATTCACAAAATCCAGTGGCCCAATTGGTTAGCACGTGGTGCTTACATGTACTCTCTTTTTTTTTTAAAGAGTTCATTGGGGAATTGGGAGAGGGGAACAGCATTGGGGAATCGGGTAAGGGGAACAGAGAAGTTGCTGTCCTTTTGTTCTTCAGTCTAGTTGTGGAGGACATTGCTTCACTGGTCCATGTTGATATTATCATTGTGCTCTTCCCGGGTGAGGCAGATCGGTCGCCGGCAGTTGGACGGCCGCTCACGGCGGCTCTTGGCAGCTCACACAGGCTGCCGGAGCCCTCTGCAGCTTCACTGCAGCTTATGCTGTCGCCGGCGACTTACGGCAGCCCAGCTCCAGGTTGAGCTGTTGTTCACCATCTTAGCTGTAGAAGTCACAGTGTTACTGGCCCTAATGTGGGATCTGAACCAGGGCCCTGCTGCTCAGAGCTGGTGTCCTAAGCCAGCTCTTAACCAACGTGCTACTCGGCCGGCCCATGTACCCTCTTTTTAAAAATGCTTTCTATGAAACAAATTAGAAAATTCAACTTTAATTTCCTAGTTTTCTAAGTTTGGGATTTGGAGACTGGTTTAAAACAAAACAAACAAACAAACAAACAAACAAACAAAATCCTTTTCTCAGCAAGAAAAGACAACACAGAAGGGATCACTTTTTAAAAGACAAGATGTGACTTTTAATTATATTTTATGCAATTCCATAATTTGTAATACTTGACCTCAGTCCCTCTCTAATGGGCTCCATTAACATCTCAGAATCATCACCAGAGGTCTAAGGCTCCATTCTTAATGATTCAACAGTCTTCACCAAATGATTTCCTGCAATAACATTTTTTCTTGGCTTAAATTGAATTGGCACTTGGGATACAATTATTTCCCATCATTAGTTGAAGTCAAAATGTAAAATTAGTTATTTCTGATTTGCACATTTGCAGACCAGTTGTTTTCCTGTCTATGCCTCACTCTGATGAATTACTGTATTTTTCGAGAAAAATAAATTCTCACAGCTCTTGGGGTCATGGACAAAATTGTGGCAGACAACTGGTGTCCACACTGCCCAACAATTGCAGAGTAGTGTTTTGAAAATACTAAAATCATAGGTCTCTAGCAGTTTGCTAACAACTAAATGGAAGTTAGAAAGAAAGGATAGGCAAAATGATACTTTATACTTCACAAAGCAAGCCCTTTCTTTTTAAACAATTAACTAGTCTCACTAATACCGTGTTTCCCCGAAAATAAGACCTAACTGGAAAATAAGCCCTGCCATGATTTTTCAGGATGCTCATAATATAAGCCCTACCAAACATAAGACCCAGTTAAGATCATCAGCCAAACATGACTGTTTTAATAAATGTAGATTTTTGTACATGAATAAGTGTAGATTGTTGGAGGAAAAATTAATATAAGTCCTGGTCTTATTTTCAGGGACACACAGTACAATCCTTTCTTGACGCCTGAGGCCTCACAGGCAGCTTTAAGAAAATTTGAAATACTCTTGTTTTATAAGAGTTACTGTCCTGCTACTTTATTCTTCTATTTTACACTTCAAATTATTTATTTTTATCTTTCAAACTGAAAAACAAAAGAATTAAACAAATGTAAACCCTAAAGAAAATCAAAGAAGTACAGAAGATGAAAAGGTAAGAAAGCAGACAGGGATTAAAAACTGTTTCATTACTTAAAGTGGCAGAGAAGTACCGATATGTGTAGCTTCACCATAGAAAACAGCTTGTCTGGGCAAGACAGATAAACCCAAACTCCACTGAGAGGTTTGTAATTATCTTCCTGTTCCTAATGAAAGAAACTCCAGTCATCTCCACCTGTCCCTGAACCACACCATCTCAGTTCAAATGTCACAACCCCACTTAAAGGTGCTGGTCACAGGTGTTAAGGAGATGCTAATCCCTACCCTGCAAAGAACACCAAATGGAGGCATGAGTTCTTACTACCTAGCCTCCTCTACTCTGGAGAAAACACTTTCTTTTCCCTTCAGCAAAAGCATCGTATGGCCTGTAATCCACACAGTCTAGGTGTTTCTGAAAGAGTTTTTCCTCTCCTCCTTCCCTCACAGGGCTCAGTGAGCATGCTGTGTTTGTGGTGGTGGTAGCTGAGCTCTGGGAAGATCCTAATGTTCCACCCTCTGATGGCTTTCCTCCTCCATTATGCATTCTCTCATGGGTGAGATATGGTCCTTGTCATGAAAACTCCCACTGCAGCATAGGAGGCTTCCTTCCCACAGATCTCATACCCAGCACAAAGATCATGCTGAAACTGTGTTGATGGAATCAATGAGAAATGCATCTCCTTTTCATTCTTCATTAGTTCATTCTATTCAGTGTGTGCATCTTAATACCTACATGTGCTAGGCATGATTCTAGACACCAGGGATTACAGATATCAATCAGGGAACGGCCTGGCCCTGAAACAGCTCCATTCTTCTCAATCTTAATGGGCTTTTCCAGGTGCTTTCTTTTCTTAATAGTAAGCATCCTTCGGCCTTTCCCTTTCTCTAGTTCCTCAGTCACTCCGCAGGGCCTGCAAAAGTGGACCTGAAGGAGGGCAGCTCATGACAAACTCATACACTCAGCCTGCGTTTGCCATCTCCAATGACTGCCAGGTGTGAATCACCTGATTCCCTCTCTCTACCAGCGCTCCCTTCAACAGGTGAGGTGCATAAAATACTTGGATGGCGAAGTGCGTTTACAGTTGAATAGATACCAGTGCGTTTACAGTTGAATAGATACCGCTGATGCTTCCAGTTCAGCATTTCATGGGTCCCTAGAGGCATGGCACTCCTCCCATGCACAGCCACAAACAGTGGCACAGCACCCTCACTGTGCAGGCCCAGCCTTTGGGGAGGGCGTGACAGTAGCAGCATCTGCAAGGAAATTATTCAGTTCTTGTTCTAAAAAAAAAAATGAACTCTTGAAAAAATTCACAGTTGGAACCAAATCAGTAAAGATCAAGGCAGCACGTTAGGCATCTTTCTACCATCTTAGTAGGCTCAGGCTGCCGTAACAAAGTACTACAGACTGGGTGGCTTAAACAAAATAAATTTATTTTCTCACATAAAAAATGTGGAGCCTGGGAGTTAAGGATCAAGGTGTTGGAAGGGTTGGTTTCTCTTGAAGCCTCTTTCATTGGCTTGCACACAGCCACTTTCTCACCGTATCCTTACATGGTCTTTCCTGTGTGTGTGTGTGTGTGTGTGTGTGTGTGTGTGTGTGCACATCCTTCATATCTCTTCCTCTTCTTATAAAGACACCACTCCTGTTGGATCAGGGCCCCACTATTATGACCTCATGTAACCTTAATTACCTCCTTAAAGGCCCTATTCCCAAATATCACAATGGGGTTAGGGCTTCAATATATAAATTTTAGGGGTCACAATTCAGTTCATAACAACTGCATAATACTATGAACTCGCATGTGAATAGAATTATGAACCTTTATAATGTAAAGTTCTGTTTAATTACATAAATGTAGCTATCTTTACTTGGCTATGAAAAAAGGAGGAAGGAAGGAAGGAAGGAAGGAAGGAAGGAAGGAAGAAAAGAAGAAAAGAAGGAAGGAAAGAGGAAGAAAAAAGATTTAATGTCTATTTAAGGGTTTTCGTTAAGTAATATTTACAATATGTTATTTTTGCTAATACAATGTATACAGAACACAGCCACTGCATAAAGTGGAACTCCATTTTATATCAGAGCATTTCTGCAGGTGTCCTCTCTCTGTAGTGATTAGACATGTAGGCTCTATGCCAAACTGCCTGCGTTCACATCTCAGCTCCTTTACTTAAGAGCGATGAGACTTATACTTTCTGCCCAGTTTCCTTATCAGTAAAATGGAGATGACAGTCAAACTATCCACCTCATTTGGGGGGGTTACAAATAAAATAATACTCTTGAAACACTGTCTTTTAAATAGTAGGCCATTAATATATGTTTCTTATTTTTTGATTCTCACTAGTTTTATGTAAAGTAAACAAGGCACATATCATTATTTGTTGCTTTATAGGAAATATTTAGGGTCTAAGTGGATTGCCTAGGGATGCGTAACAAGCTCCTGGTGGTCCCTGAGCCAGAATTCAGGTCTTCCAGCTCCAAGTACTCTTCCGAGTACAGGGCAAACTTGGAATGGGGCAGTGAGGTTCCAAGGAGCAGGGAATACTGGCAATCTTATCCCAATATCCCCATTATCCAGGCAATCTTATCTTGGCAGTAGACCTTGGAGAACTCCACTCCTCTCTCAGTCCCAGCACTTTCTGCACACTTTCTGCCATTCTAGAATCAACAAACTCTCTATTTCTGATCCGACATTTCCTGAATGCCTGGCCTTGAGGACACAGATACACGGTAAGGCCCCATCTGTCAAAGAGCTGAGCACCTTTAGTGACAATTGCCCAGAAAATGGGGATGGCCTACATAATTTATCCTCCCACTGTGAGATGGTTGGGGCAAGACCTCACTGGCCCAGTGAGTATTATGCAACTCTCACTGAGTCAATAGGGTAGAAGAATGAGTTCGATTTAACTCCACAGACTGTCACCTCTGGGTTCTGCTCAAAGGAGGAGGAGCATGAAGCCTCGGGAGCTACCAGTCCTTTCTGGGACCCCCTTTTTAGAGCTGTTCAGCACTGTCACAAGTAGAAAGTGATGACTCTCCCAATTCTTGTCAATTGGTTGGTAGTGAGGCCAAGAGAGCACACTGACTCCTAAGCTTACAAGGGCCCATCCACTATTCAGCTGGGGACTCATGGGTCATTCTTCATGAATGTGCTTTTGAGTTATGCTAGGAGCCATAACTAATATCCAAGGCCAGTGAAGAAGTGATAAAGTGGTTAGTCTGGAGTTGTTCTGAGTGATTGTCTTTTAATTTTTGCACATCATTCTTATTTTTATTAATAATTTGAAACTGTGGTTGCATTTAGAGCAAATCACACAACTAAACATACATAGTCAAAGTGTACCAGGATGGAAACAGAATGTTTCCACTCACCTCCCTGTCTCCAGCACAGTCGGATCTCATCCACAAACAGCAAGTTGGGCATTCTCAGTTGCCCCAGGCTCCTTGGCACAATCTACAACCTGATCTCATCCACATCTCCAACTTCTAAGACTCCCTGTCTTACACCTATAAGCAAACTAAAAGTGAGCTAAGAGCCAGATACTTTTGCATATGCATTTGCTTCAGATCTGTTGCCTGCACCCATGGGGGTTAAACTCTACATAGGAAACTACTGCTTAGGCGTTGCAGGGCTGTCCCTCTGCTCAGAATGCCTTTCCACTGCCCCTCCCCTGCTCAACCTGATCATTCCCCTGAATCACTAAAAGCTCAAATGCCCAACTTCTGTTTCCCCAACACCCTCTTCCAAATTCTATTGCTTTACTTATGTATTATATATTATAAATTATCTGTTAATGTACCTGTCTTCCCAATTAACTTGTTCTGGGTTAGAACACAGACCACATAACACTCAGCTCTATATTTTCAGCTTCCAGACAGGATGAGGGGAAAAGAGCCATTCACTAAATATGTGTGGAACTGAGCTATACACAAGTATAGGAGAAAAAAAAATGTAAGACCACTGCCCTGGAAATAACCAACCAAAAGTATCCATGGCAGTACCTGAACCAGTGTGAGCCCCTCCAAATTCTGTGCAGGATTTATGATTATTACACTTGACTCTGCCAGAGACTATTTTACAAACTATTTGGTGACACAAGACTAACACGTGTGACGTATCACAGAGCACTCAACTGTGTGAGAAGAGATATGAGCTCAATTACATTTTAATGATAGAGATTTGAACAAACTAAAGCAGGTGTCAGAATTCATAGGGGATGGGGATAGAATTTGAACAGACCTCAGAGTGTGGCTAGACTTGGAGAGATAAAAGTGAATAGTATTTGAGATGAAAGAACATAAGGTGCAAACTGTGAACCCTGAATCTGAGCTCCTACCTAGGAACAATTGGATTCTACAGAATGTATGTATGAATAAAGGAAGGACTACACTAAATCAATCAACCAGTCAATTACCACTGGGACCACCAGGCCAGAGCAAATGGTCATGATGGGCAGCTCTGGTAATAAGGCACAAGAGATTAAAGAAAAAAAAAAGTGGCCAAATCAAATTGAGAGTGAAACAGGTAATATCATTTAAAATTTAACTTTCAAGATAATCTAGGCTTTGCATGAAAGCTATACCCAAGTCTTCTGAAATAACCTTCAGCTAACCTTCAGCTTCACATTTTATTTCTATGGCTTTCTTCAGAAACCATTGTTGGTACATTTTTTTTTATTTTTTACTGGAGAAAATTTAATTTAAATATCTGTCTTAGGTAATTGGTTGATGGACAAACAGGAGTTCAATAGGGTTTAAGTTCCATTTGGGGTATTCTTTCACAATTAGGCTGTGAAATTACAAGTAAATGTAAAAATCATTAACATTAACTGAAAATAGCCATTCACTATAACTCCAGGAATAATAGTGATCTTGATATATCATTTAGAGTTTCAGTTCAATACTGAAATTTCAGATTATGACTTGGTAAGTGGTTTTTCCATTTGAGAGGATTTGTTTTCTTTTGTTTCTTAACAGCAGAACAGACTTAAAAGTAATTGTTAAATAGGATAAAAGAGGTTTATTAAAGTAAGGTGGTTATTTTTGTTTTTATATAAAACATATTTCAAAAACGATATGTGGGGCTGGCTGAGTGATGAGTTGGTTAACAGCTGGCTTGGTACTCCAGCTCTGTGCAGCAGGGCCCCGGTTCAGATCCCACATGAGGGCCAGTGA
>NW_017732596.1:207305-209212 GCF_001890085.2 Hipposideros armiger
TAGACTGAAGAACAAAAAGACAGCAACTTGTCTGTTCCCCTTCCCCAGATTTCCCAGTGCTGTTCTCCTCCCCCAATTTCCCAATAAAATATCTAAAAAAACCCCCCAAAAAACAAAAAACTATATGTGGGTTTAGGATGACTGGCAAGGGTCCCTATAATTCCACAAGTGCTGTCACAGAAGGACATGTAGTAGTTACTGATGTCTATAAATCCAATAAATATGTTCATATTTATGTGTGGTGGCAACATAAGATGTAAGTTCTAGAAACTCTAGTTTCTGCTTCCAGAACCAAATGCCAATAAAGTTAGGCTTTGCTGCATTGGGGCATCTTATGGAGAGGAGCACTATGCATGTGCAATGGCATGGTCATAGGCACTGCCTTTGAGGTTTACTTCAATGTTTCCTGTGATAACAGTGACGAGTGAAGTTGTAGACACTAAATATCTGCAGTTTTAGGGATACGTGTTTCTCGGATGGATCCTCACATATTCTGGAGAGAGAAGAAACTAACAGTCTAATCAGTTCTGAATGATACATGGCCACTCAGACTTGGCCACAGGGCTGAGAAGATCATCGGTTTTGTCTTTCTTATGCTTTGTGCTCTATCAGAATACCTACCGCTTCATTTCCTTAGCAAATATTCATTAACACCCCTCTGCCAATACCATGTTCAGTGCCCCAGGAAATAAAGTAGAAAAAAAGTTAGCTATGATGGCATAAGACATTTTACCTTGCATCTAAAGCACTATCAATTGCAAACTACACCATCAATTACCGCATTTCATATATTACTGGGAGGGGCCTCTAAGTATTCTCTCAGTCTAACCCTCTCACTTTAGTGATGAGAAAACAGAGGCCCAAATAAGTGACTTGCTCAAGGTCAGACAACCTTTTAATAGTTATTGGGAGAAACTGATAATCAGTTAGAAAGTTCTAGCATTTATTCACCTGATATCTCTGTCCAGTTTTAATTTTGCCCTGGTTTCTGAAAGCCAAACACAATGTCAATTTGGTGCTTGCCCAGAGAAGAGCTAGAATCCCTCGTCTCCTCTAGCCCATGGTGAGGACCGAGGCTGCCCACTTGTGGATTCCTGCCAAGACCCAGTCCAGAGCTGGGCACATTCAAGATTTCTCATCGACTAGGATAGTAAAGTATGCCCGTAAAAGCAAGCATCTAAAAACAAGGTATTTCACTAAGTAATCACATTGCTGTTAACTTGGGTTTAAATGGAATCCCTTTGCAAAATGCATTTGTACTTTAAGCAGGATTCGAGAAGCATTCTCAAATAAACCACTTCACTATGATAAAATCTCACTTTTTAATTTTTTTTTTTTAATTGGCAAATCAGGATCTTGAGTAAGCTTATCTTTTGTCTCCAAGAAAACACATTTCATACATCATGACTTTTAAAATTACACTCCAGGGCCAGCCGAGTGGCGTGTCGGTTAGGAGTTGGCTTGGGACGCCAGCTCTGAACAGCAGGGCCAGGGTTCGGATCCCACATGAGGGCCAGTGACGTTGCGCCCTCTACAGCTAAGATGGTGACAACAGCTCAACCTGGAGCTGGGCTGCGTGAGTCACCGGCGATGGCATAGGCTGCAGTGGGGCTGGCCGGCAGCGGGCGTGAGCTTTCAACAACGGGCGTGAGCTTTCGTGAGCTGCCATGAGCTGCCGTGAGCAGCCATCCAATGGCTGGTGAGCAACTACCTCAGCCGGGAAGAGCACAATGATAATACCAACATGGGCCAGTGAAGCGACATCCTCCACAACTAGACTGAAGAACAGAAGGACAGCAACTTGTCTGTTCCCCTTCCTGATTCCCCAACGCTATTCCCCTCCCCCAATTCCCCAATAAAAATCTTTAAATAAATAAATAAAATAAATAAAATAAAATTACACTCCA
>NW_017732596.1:210157-240919 GCF_001890085.2 Hipposideros armiger
GGTTATGTGGTGACACGAAATACAATACGCTTGTTTGCACTTCAGTGGGCCAAATCAAATCTGATATTGTTTTACCTTTTATTTGGTGTGTTGAAGGTGTGTGGAAGAGGGGGTAGTCTTATACGGTGAGTATATAACAAACTCTGTATTTTGAGTGGAAATGTTAGGGGGTCGTCTTATACGCCCAGTCGTCTTATATGCCGGCAAATACGGTAGCTGTATTTTACAACTCTGGAACTTACACTATTTTCATGTTTTAATAATCTCCACAAAGGTGATATTCAAATTTTACTATTTACATATTTTTTATAATTATTATAGGAATAATATTCAAGATATTTAACCACCAGCCTAACTTAGACACCAAATATTCAGAACTAATGATAGCTGTATCACTGGGGCAGGGTTCCAGGGTACCTCAGATGTAACCCTCTAGCTGCTGTATCATAAGGTGATCTCATGATCCTCAGGGAGGAGCTGGGGCATTAAAGCAGTGGGGCATGGGGTGAGGGTTAGCAAGCCCAGGAAAGTGGCTATTTATTAACCTATTGGGTGTATTTTAGTATAGTCTATAATCCATTTGGCTGCACAGGTACATGTGTGCTACATATCAGCCCAGCCTTTCATTTTCACTGTCACATACCCAAGACATAAGACAAAATTCCCCCCCCCTCTCTCTGTGTGTCTCTCTCTCTCTCTCTCTCAAACACACACATGCAGATATTTACACCTGATTCTAATAATGATGATGATGATGATGACAAGAAGAACTAACACTTTTGAAGACCTATCATGTGCCAAACATACTTGACATGAATTATCTTACTTAATTTGAACAACAAACCTATGAAGTGAAAAGCTTTTGTGAACGGCAGGAATTTAAAACTCAAATGAGTACAGCAGCAGAGAGCTTTCTGACCCAACATCGATTTTCAGGTCTCCAATATGGGCTAAAAAACAGAGGACTATATTTGAAATAAATGAAGCTCAGAGGTCTCTTAACTAGGCTACTGAGATTTCTGCAAAGGAGTAAATGTCATTTACACTGCTACTGACCATTCATTTCCGTGTCTGCAGACAGAAGGTAATAGTATCTGCCCATTATATCCTTACCTCACCTGGGGATAAAGACTTGCTGAATTTCAGCCCATGATCTCTTAATATAGGGAGCTATTCTTGGACTGCCCTAGAACAAGCAGACATACTTTAGCCATTCTGGTTGGTATGGATGAGGGCTGGGAAGTCCAGCTACCCTGTTCTTAAGAGTTCCAGCAGCAAACACAAATACCACCAGAATGATTTTCAAATATGAAGATGAGTTTATGTTCATTCAAAAAAGTAGTATAGCCTCATCCATAAGGCAAGTGTCTTTCAATTTGAAAATGTTACTGTACACAGAAGCAGAGATATATCTCTATATACTTGCATGTTTGTGTGTACATCCACCTAAGACTTAGAGTTATCTAGAGGAAGAATATTCTTACAATATACTCACCTGAAATGCTTTGAAGTCAGATATACAGCTGACCCTTGAACAACATGGGGGTTGGGGCACTAACCCCCACCCCCAACCCTGCACTCAAAAATCAGTCTATAATTAAGTTGGCCCTCTGCATCCGGGATTCCCAGTAGTTTTTGATCTGCAGTTTGCTGAATCCATGGATGTAAAACCTGGGTATACAAAGGGCCAACTGTATATTTATTGAAAAAAATCTGCGTATAAGTGGACCTGCCCAGTTCAAATCCCTGTTTTGTTCAAGAGTCAACTGTGTAAGAACTCTTTTGGAACTAACCTGTTTAAGGAACTCATCCTAAGCTCCTAATAGGCCTGAGAAGGGTTATTCAGGTGACTCAGAAGAGAGTGAGGAGAATAATATCTGAGACCCTCCCAGCCCGGGATGCTCAGCTCTAGTGCTCAAGGTCAAGAAAGATAAAGAATGAGACTTTATCTTTCGCCTCCCTCCCTTACAAGAGTACAAGTGACTAGTAGTAAGTAGCACTTTGTCATTCTTCTTTCAACTAGTTTATATCAACAGATCAGGAAATAATAACTAACATTCTCTAGGCATCCACTTTGAGCCCAACACATTATGTCACTGAGAAAATCTCTCTACAACCCTGAGGTGAGCACTATTATTACGTTCATTTTATAAATGAGGAAATTAAGGCTTAGAGGCACAAAGTGACTTACCAAAAGCTCTAAGGCTTAGTAGTCAGTGAAGGAGGCAGGATTTCATTCTAAGTTCATGTAATTCCTGAGTCTAGACACTAGATGACTAGCAATTTTGGACTGATTCCTCTGCTCTTTCCAGCCATTCTAACACAAATACGGCACTGGATTTGTGCAAGTGTTCTATTTGTCATGCATTTGTATTTGCAGTGTGATTAATGTCAAACTTAACATCATGTTGACTTAGAGAAAGGCCTATTTTGCCATTGTTTTTGACAGCACTGCCTACAAGATGCTGGAGGAGCACATTCCATGACAAATGTTTGACTTCTGGAAACTATCTCTGATGCCTAATGTCAAAATAACTGCATTTCAGTGAAAAAAGCAGTCTCAAAACATAAACAATAAAACAAGAGTCAGACACATGCCAGAAACGAAAAGCTTTCCGTCATGTGAACCAGCCATACCAAGAGTATAAGCATTGCTCTCCCAAGTTCTCAGAGTAAGTCAAAATTTGATTTAAAATTGGCACACAACTGACCAGGCTTGGGATGCTCAACATAATTAGGCACATAATCACTGACTGCTAAGGATGTGCAAAGTTAACAAAGGAACACTTTTCCTAATATCCTACCAAAAATATTATCTGCAGATTTTACTGGATTGGGTTATAACTCAACTCTTGAGAAAATTAAATAATCTAACATCGTACTAAAAGGAGACAAAACCTCACATTTTAAATTTGGAAACTTTTTAGAAGTCTCAAAACTTTGACTGGGCTTTCCCAGTGGCCTCCTCTCACCCTGTGCTGTGCATGCCAATTTTGGAGGAAACCTTGGGCTGACACTTGTCCTCTAGTTCTGCATAAGGTCCTATTGCTCCTCTGCTGAAATATTTGAGTCAAAAGTTTTACTTTACTCTCTTCTGACTCAAAAAGGAACAATGTTATTTTCTCTATTTAAAAAGGAGTAAGGGAGAGTCAAGTCTCTTTATTAAATTAAATGTGCTATCTTTCTAGATCATCCCCACTCAGTCCTACTGACCCCTTTAACACTACCATTAGTGGAATTAAAACAAACACACAGGCTTTTGTGTGCGTAAAAAACCTTCTAGCATCAAGTATCTGGCACTCATAATTATTTTGAAATTGTGTTCACCAAATTGCAACTTCCTGACTGCCAGGCAGATTCCTTTTTAATCAACACTAGAAATGAGTCAGGAGGTAATTCAAGACCTCCTTTACCCCATGGAGCAAAAGCAGAAGCAATTCCAGTTCTCAAGTGTGTGGCAAGCCCATTCATTTGAGAGAGCCAATCATTGAATAGAGTGTGTAGAAGCAATGAAGCAGATAGTTTCTATGACTCCTCCTTCTAGAAGTGGATATGTGCGGTAGAGCATACTCAGCAGGTACTACCGAGAAGGGAGGCTATAGACTAATTATCAGGAAGTAGGAAAAAATATCAGAGACCTCCAATATGAATAGGAAGTCAATTTTACACTCAAAAAATGTCCACAGAGGGTTAGAAAGTAAGATAATGATGAGGAAATCAATAGAAATCAAAACAAATTACTTGTGGGAGGGTATATTAAACAGATGCAGCACATATTCATAATAAGCTGATTCCTAAAAACCACAACACCCTGACTAAAAACCTGTGGGGTTCTCTTCTAATGAGCAGTTCTCTTCTAAAAATCAGAACTCCAGGTATCTGTCAGAGGGAAAAACCTCAAAATCTCTGCCACTTCTTACCTGTGCCTGTGAGCAAGAAGTCCATATCTGGAGGACAGCCTGGAGGCCAAGGCCAAACCTGGCAGAGCTCTGAAACACTCCGGAACTGTTACAACCAGCCATACTAGGCCCTCATCCACACAACTGGACCTAATTGGAGACTAACTCATAAGTGCACCAGGTGATTCTAGTGTGGCTGCAGCACTGAGAACCTCATCCTAAAACAAATGCAGTCCTTTGTTCTCTTGGAGATTCTAAGTGTTATCTTATGCATAAGATAAGCAAGAAAATAGCCCAGTTACCTTATTTACTGAAAAGATTGCAAGACTGGGGGGTTCACAGCAACTCACATTGTTCTCTTCCGGAAGATGAATAAGCAGTATTGACTCCAAGCCTTAACATTAAGAATTGTTATACTTCTTAGAAACCTAATGGCTTTCATCTTAGAGACTCTGAATTCTTTACTATTATTTCCCTCTTTGACATATCTGCTAAAATGCTTAGCGTTTTCTGTGACCTCACCTCTGCTAAACTTTGGGTATTAATTTTATCCCTGGATTTATCTCTTTTTCCCATGCTTTGTATTATGCATCTGTTATGCTATAAATATTTTTGTAAGCCATTTTGCATCCTATTTGGAACAAAGAGATATAAAGAAAAAGAAATCAAATATTGATGTTTGATTAAACAAACTGTAAGTATCTTATATAAAACTTTTGATAGTCTTGAGGGCACTGAATTATTGAAGGCTGATTTCACCAGTGTAACCAGTATGGTCCTATTAAGTTTGTCCTATGGGATGAATTGGGAGAAAGTATCATTAAAAACATAATAAAACAAATTACCTTGGTATCTTCTTGATGCTGAATTATTCTAATAATGGGTAAGTATCTCTAGATCAGACTAGGTTAACCCAGTGATCACTGTTATGTCCTACCATTGAGAATGATGAATCAAAATATTGCAATCATACTGTAATAGATATAAACTTTCTTCAAGTCCAGGCACTTCATGTTTGCAATTAAAACTTTCAAAAACATCTTTGCCCCTGTCTAACTTATAATATAGGAAAGTCTAACACAGAATCATTTTTTAGCACATATCACAAATGAGCTACATATTTACAATTCATTTTTCAACTTGAAAGAATTTATCCTAGAAAATATAGGACAAATAGGGAGGATAGAAGGCAGAAATGAAAATTTGTAGTAATAATTTATCAGTTTGCAAACAAGCTAAACTAAAAAAAACAACAAAAAAACAAATACTGAGCTCTCACTCTGTGTACTATGAAAGAGGTTAGAATTTTTTATAAAATGAAATCTAGTTGGGGAGATACAATTCACACTTATCAAAAAATTCCAAACAATTAGAGACATATTAGGAGTCCTACATGGTAATATTTAGACTTTACATCCTATAAACGTTCAGAAGAGAGCTTATTATAGATTGTAATGAGGGAATTTCACACACAAAGATAACATCCTTTCTGCTGTTTTGGAAAGAACCTTTCGTGTTGCCAAATCTGCTTTCCAAAGACCTCAGCATTCATAAATGCAGGTCAAACAACAGGCCAGTTATTGTGCAGTCTGTCCGATGTGCTGTCCTACTTGAAGGAAGATAAAGAAAAAATGCCCGATAACATTCTTTTTTAATTTCTACCAGATTATATGCATAATTCCATGTGAAACACCAGAAACTTTAGAATAAGTGGGTAATTGGCAACTTCTCAGATAGAATATAATGTGCAAATTTTTCTGACGTTTCCATCCAAATAGACACAGTAAACATTTAAATAATTTTTGCAAACTAATTTTCTTTCCAAGTTTGGCCTTCACCAAATAAAAACATTATGGGTCTAAATAGGATTCTGAATAGGAATCTGAATGTCCCGTTATGACACACATACATACAGTCACATACACCTGAATTTATAAATTAAATAAAACTAGGTGAGAAGTATGATAACATGGACAATATCACAATGTTTATCATTGGCTCAAACACTGTAGAAGAAGCTCAGCACATATTAAGAGTACTTTAGTAATATTCAAGTCTATATAACTTTTCCTCTCCAGATCCCAGTCACTAGAATCACTATGAAGTAACTAAGCCATACAAGTCATACCACCTATTCACATAGAATTCATCATGTTATATTTGGATAATGTAAATTACTTGCAAGGAAAAGCCACAAGCCTTCAAACTACTTAGCTGAGCAATATTAAGTTGCATTTTCTTTTCCTAATTTTTAACCCAAACTTACTCTATGACAGGAAATTAAAAAGTAACCATTCCCATGCCGAGTGTAAGTCGACACACTTATTTAAGAATCTCCATCCATTCCAATTTCTTCCAATTTCAGGTCCAATCCAATTTCTCCTCCTCACCCCTAATTTTTTCAAAATTCATGGAGATCTGGGCTATAATGGTCCTTATGTAAACTTCTTGTATGAAGGCTGGATGCACCTATGGGATATTGGCACTCACACTGTAGTTACAAAGCAGCACGGTACTTAGAAAAGAGTACTGAATTGCAATTGAAAAATGTGGGATCCTATTATATTGGTTCACCACTTGCTTACTTTGTGGCTTTAGATAAATTATGTAACTTCTCTACATTTCAATCTCTTTATTGGTAAAATACAAAAGAAAAGAAATGAAATGAAATAAGCTTCAAGCAACTGATAAGTATAGTTGTAAATATAGTTGTAAGTATAGGGACAAATTAGATAACATATGAAATTTTTGTTTTAAAGATTTTATTGGGGACTTGGGGGAGGGGAACAGCACTGGGGAATCAGGGAAGGGGAACAGACAAGCTGCTGTCCTTTTGTTCTTCAGTCTATTTGTGAAGAACGTTGCTTCACTGGCCCATGTTGGTGCCATCATTACGCTTTTCCCGGGTGAGGCAGTCACTCGCCGGCTATTGGACGGCCACTCACAGCGGCTCATGGCAGCTCACGAAAGCGCACACCAGCTGCCGGCCAGCCCCACTGCAGCCTATGCCAGTCGCCGGCGACTCACAGCAACCCAGCTCCAGGTTGAGCTGTTGTTCACCATCTTAGCTGTAGAGGGCGCAGCATCACTGGCCCTAATGTGGGATCTGAATCAAGGCCCTGCTGCTCAGAGCTGGCATCCCAAGCCAACTCCTAACCAATGCACTGCGCCACTCGGCCGGCCCCCATATGAAACTTTTTAAAATTACAAAGATCTATGCTT
This sequence comes from Hipposideros armiger, assembly GCF_001890085.2. NCBI lineage: Eukaryota > Metazoa > Chordata > Mammalia > Chiroptera > Hipposideridae > Hipposideros > Hipposideros armiger. The sequence goes on from NW_017732596.1 coordinate 217,279, forward strand.
CATTTTTCCGTTTTTTTCAATTTTTCCATTTATTCAAGATAATATAATAGAGAGAGAAGGCAGTAAGAACCATGGCTTTGAAACCACTGTAGCTTTGACTGGAAGTAGGTAAATAGGTGTTGGATGTGTCCTTAAGCAAAACAACTGACCAAGGGACATTGTTTATAGCATGTCTAATTTAGAAAATTAGTCTTAACAAAACACCACTGTAGGATTCCATGCTGAAAATGAAAAGAAAGTGAGAGGGGAGGGATGCGAAGGGAAGGGAAGTATATTTATATAGCTTAGAATAATAAAGAGTAAATTCATTAGCATGGTCTGCATGCATAAAGCCCACATGCAGTGCTATATTCACCCAATGATTAGGTGAGAATAGCACACTCTGCAGAAGGTAACACCCAAGCACTGACTTTATTTTTCTCAGGAAAATGGAACATTCTATAGGCAGAAAGGGGAAAAAAAGCTGTGCCAAGTTCCAGAATATGGTAGAAGCATCATTCTAACAGGTTTCTTCTAAAACCAGTCTGCTTTGGGGAAGATTTTTGTTATGCTCCACTTTCTGGCTTTATGTGATAAAACAGTACTTCTCTCCTTTCAATAATAAGGCAAATGTTCTTATTTCTCCTCACTTTCTCATTCTCCCCTTTCTTCTCATCCCCTTGACTAAATAACTCACTTGTTAAGTTGGATCTATTTTAAATAGACATGTACACACACACACACACACACACACACACACACATTCTTCCCCTTTTCATCATCACTCTCAGGATTAAAAATTAGCTAACACACTCAATATGTTAAAATCCCCCAACAATGTCTCTTCCTGATACTTTATTATGAACAGAAGACACAACTGCATTAACCTCCCCAATTCCCCCTGTCCACAACAGAAACACAGACTTGCACTTTTTAACCGAGACCTATACAGGTTGGAACAGACTTTAGATAAACTGTAGCTCAGAAAGTTCCGTATACATCTCAGCACAGATGACATGGACCTGCTTTCACTTTTCAGAAGCCTCAAAAATCATATAGAGTTGTCATTGGCCAAAGACTATCTGAAAGAGGGGCTAAATATTAATTATGTCAAGCTAAAATCGGAACTGAAAGTAGATGCTCCTCACCATACAGAACAAGTCCATCCTCTTTAGTTATATAACGATAACCTTTAGTTATTTGTGCTATTATTCCTATTATTGACACGATGTTGCACTTATTCATTTAACATTATTTCCAAGTATAATCTTAGAATTAGATTGTAAACTTGAGTTTAGAGACATTGGTTATTTATATTTCTTTGTATCCCAAGTCCTAACTTAGAAAATCTCTAATAAAGATTTCAGAGGGGCCGGGTATATTGATAAGAACATACTGTCATCCTTACTATTGATAAAATAATTATATCACATGTCTGTGATATACTTAATTAGGTACATAAGTGGATGTTTTGCTCTATTCTTGAATGACACCACAAAAGTATTTGACTAAAAATTCTCTGTAATGTTCAGCATTATATCATTCATATAGAAAATACATAATCTAATGTTATTTATGTACCTACATACAAGAGTTACTTTCTAACTTTATACTTATAGTAGTGCACTTCCCTTTCTGAAACTTTTCTTTTACCCTTTGGTGCCCACCCCCATAATTAACCTCAATATGAGGGGAAGTATATTTTAGTTTCATCACTAAGTCAGTTCTTATATTAGTACTACTTTTCTTTCCAGTAAGTTTGATTTTCATGAAGATGGACTCCATTAGTCTCCTTTTCAAAACCATTTTTGTGTTTTCAAAATTTGAACTCAAATAATACTCAATAATAAATTATTATTTAAAATTATTTTCTTTTTCTAGGAAAAAAGTATAAATGAAACCAATTAATGCAGTTAGCGGGAATTGCCTTAGGCTTTGAAATACCACAGTTGGCAAACCATTTTGGACAAAATGGTTCCCTCTTGTGGAAACACAACCCGCACTCTGGACAGGACACATTATACAACCAAGAACGTTATACAACCGAGAACGTCAGGATGCCTTCTGAAGATATCACAGCAAGTAAGAAGAGTCTGCTGTTGGTATTTTGATAGTCTGTGGCAGGTAGGAAAACTGGAAAAAAAATCTAAAACCAGAATCATTAAATGGCTTGCCTTCAATTAAACTGCTCTAATTGCCCAAACCCTCCGGAGGAACTAACCAGGGGAAGACTGACCCGTGATGTGCAAGCAAACATATGCACACTTGGGAGCTGAGAAAAGCTTCTCCACACATGCTAAGTAGAAGGTATGACGTGACTCACAAGTTTTCCAAATTTAATCACGGGGCTCCTGGAGTGAAGAGAAAGAACAGTTAAATACCAAGCTCAGGAGCTGTGAAAGGCCTGTGCAGATTGGAGAAGGAATGAGCTGAGCAGCTTGGTCCTGAGTTCATGAATGGACAAAGACATGATTTCAAAGCAAAACCAGCACTACAGAATCCATCCTGTTTCAGACAGCCAGTCTCATTGTTTTTAAAGGTCAGTGGATTTTTAAACTAAATAGTTGGAACTAGAGGAAATCATGATGTCAGTCATTGTTTATTTTACCATATTATCTCTCCACATCTGTGGTCTTCTGTGTTTAGACTAAATCTGTTCATCATATTTTCTGCTATGTCAATTGTATGGGTCCTCTTAATGTGAAAAAACATTACACATTGTTGTTGCTTTAAAACAACTTATAAAAAATGTAAATGCTATATAATTTGAAAAATTGAGTGAAAAATCCTGTAAGGAACTAATCTACTTGTTACTTCATTTAATTCTCCAACAGAGTAACATCTGTTCACTCAATATTTATATTGCTGCTTAGTGCAAAATCCAGCTACATTGAAAAATATACCTGGAACTGAGCAGAAAGAGTGTCTCTTCACCCCTACAACCAAGTCACAGCTGTCTTTGTCTAGATGGCAATTTATCTGAGCTCCTGGTTAGCTAGCATGTTCTATCCATTACATCTATTCCACACTACTCATTGAAGCACCCTGTAACCTACTCCCCGGAGAATTATAACATGTGCTTTCACTCAGATCAACCAAAGAAAAACCTGACCCTGACAAAGTGAAATGCTAAAAAATATGCACTGTAGAAATAACTTCCCAGAGGATGGACCCTGGGTGTCAGCCCCAACCATCATCCCCTCCAATCTCAGGATTCCCAGCATTCTCAGCTCAGTCAGGATCAGCATCCCACACACTCAGGCTTCCTGGCCAGTGGACTGACCATGTGCACTTTGTACACAGAGTCCCTTCTGACCCTTGTGTGGCTAAGTGTCAGGGAGCCAGTGTGGGAAGAGGAAGTTTTGCTGCTTCACCAATGAAAGCATTCCAAGACTTGCCAGACAGTGAATAAATACCACCAATGACTACTCAGTGGCTTGTCCGCAAAACAACGATGCCCTGGAGGGAAAGCTGCCTGAGATGCATTTGCAGGGGGATATTTCTGGAGGGCAAGAGCAGGAACAACCTGTACCCAGCATATGTGGACCTTCTGATAGCCTCAGAGGAAGGTATCTGTCAGAAAGTCAATTGTCACTGTCAACAGGTTGGGTGTGTCTGACAGAGGGTTCACTCATGTCATACACCTTTGGGAGGCAGGAAAAGAAATGCCAGAAATAAAACCTATAGCAGTTTAAGTACATTGTAAAATGTTAGTAGGTACTTCAAGCTAATGAAATAGCTCAGGGACCCTAACCAACCTTCTAAATTGAATAAAATTTATAGCTAAATGAGATGCAGAAATACTTTTTTTATTTTTCTAAAGATTTTATTGGAGAATTGGGGGAGGGAAACAGCATTGGGGAATTGGGGAAAGGGAACAGACAAGTTGCTGTCCTTTTGTTCTTCAGTCTAGTTGTGGAGGACGTCGCTTCACTGGCCCATGTTGGTATTATCATTGCACTCTTCCCGGGTGAGGCAGTCGCTCACCAGCCATTGGTTGGCCGCTCATGGCAGCTCACAAAAGCTCATGCCAGCCCCACTGCAGCCTACGCCGTCACCGGCGACTCACGGCAGCCCAGCTCCAGGTTGAGCTGTTGTTCACCATCTTAGCTGCAGAGGGCGCAGCGTCACTGGCCCTTATGTGGGATCCAAACTGGGGCCCTGCTGCTCAGAGCTGGCGTCCCAAACCAACTCTTAACCAAGGTGCCACTTGGCCGGCCTGCAGAAATACTTCTTTAGAGCATTCTTCTGCTGATAACTTTTAGTTTTATCGGTAAGCTGGCTCTAACTCCTAAAACATTTTAATCACAAAATTGTTTTTGGCATATAAAGAGGGATATTCTAGGTTAGGAGTCAGAAAACTGAGGCTGACTCTGTGAGCCACATGCGGCTCTTTGGGTATGTCCCGTCTCAAAAGTTTGCCGACCCCTGGAAGAGCCAATTCGCTCCCTCGCAACAATTTAAAAATTATTCGACAGCCTAAATATATTTTTACAAATAAAGAAAATTGAAGGTAATATTATAAATGAAACTATGATAGTTTTATTTTCATTTTCAATTTTACTTCAGAGCCACATGTACGTACCCAAAGAGCTGCATATGGCTTGCGAGCTGCAGTTTGCCGACCCCTGGCAGCTCTTCCATCTCAAAAGTTTGCCAACCCCTGTTCTAGATACAAGTGTAATCAGCTAACTATAATCCCAGCCTGATCAAATTTATAATGTTTTGTTGTTGACATACTATATCTGTATAGATGAGCAGTTGGTAGAGTAGACCAACATTTTGTATTAAATTGAAAATTATCTTATGGAGCCCAAATTGAGCTAAGCAAACGGTGATTTGAAAAAGTAGGGAATATCTCTTCCCTTTACACACACACACACAGAGACACACACACACCATATATGTATAATTATTGTTAGGGTTGCCAGATTTAGCAAATGAAAATGCAGGACATCAGTTAAATTTGAATTTTACATTAAAAATAATAAAATTTCTTTTTTAGTATAAATATGTTCCATGCAATTTGGGACAAAATTATACTAAAAATTAATTTGTTGTTTACCTGAAATTCAAATGTAACTGGCCATACTGCACTTTATCTAGTAATCATAATTATTACATATACATATGTATGTATAGGCTATATATATAATTTGCATGTTATTTTTGGAGAGTTTGTCTCTGTGTAGGAAAGAGAGAGGATGAGAGAGAAAGAACAAATCTGTAGATTAAACAAGAACTGAGAATAATAAAATTTCATGAAATTCAAGGGGAACAGAGTATAGTACCCATTTTCCCCCTAACCATATATACTTCCTAAAATAAACAGAGCTTACTGATATTTTAAAAATAATACTATTGTAAATGGAAATTGTCTCATCAATATGTTAGTACTGACATTATTCAAGATTCCTGCTAACATTCCTTTCACATATTTTATAATTAGGATATATTGGATCCATAATTTGGATACAAAAATTGGGGAGACCACTATATATATGTTATATGTAATTATATCTATATATAGTTATATATATATATATATATATATATATATATATAAAACCTGACAAACATCTAACAAATTAACCTGAACCTATTCCTCATGTGTAAGGGGGGAATAGAATAATAATAAAGTTTCTTAGGATATAGTTGTGTTATAAGAAATAACGAAAGTAAAAAGTATTTGTGAAATGTGAAAACAAATATTATTACTATTAAATGAATGAATAATTTAAACATTGAAGATGTTAAAAATGCAAGCTCTTTCACATCCTTCATCTACACATCTAAAGAGTGTGGCACTCCCAGAACTAGACCTGTGTCTCAAGTTTAAAATTCCAGGCCTTCAAAAAAATTGTTCAGAAAAGACACTGTTGATTGCAAATCAAATACAGAAAACTCTTCACCAAAGAAGAAGCTGTAACAACTTTAGAGAGGCTCTCCTTGGACACCACACTATTTTCCAAGCTGTCTCAACATAACTCACCTTAAAGAAAATTCTAACTGCCATATTCAAGAGATCAGTTGGCCATAATAAAGAATGAAACCTCACTATTTGCAACCACATGAATGGACCTAGAGGGTATCACGCTAAGTGAAATAAGTCAGAGAAAGACAGATACCATATGATTTCATTTATATGTGGAATGTAAAAAACAAAATAAACGAACAAACAAAACAGAAACAAACCCATAGATACAGAGAACAAACTGAAGGCTGCCATGTGGGAGGGGGTTTAGAGGGCTGGGTGAAAAAGGTGAAAGGATTAAGAAGTACAAATTGGTAGTTACAAAATAGTCATGGGGATGTGAAGTGCAGGGAATATAGTCAATAATATGGTAATAACTATGTATGGTGTCATGGGGGTACTAGACTTATTGGTGGGATCACTTCACAAGTTATATAAATGTATAACTACAATACTGTACACCTGAAACTAATATAATATTGAACATCAACTCTAATTGAAAAGTAATTTTTTAATTAAAAAAAGGAAATCTCTTTCAAACAATATGATAGTTACACTCTCCTTTTTCAAGCTCTGTGTCACTGTAACCCTAACACTCACTTTCTAGTGCAAAATGTTACAGTTTATTCTTGTTATTTGAGGTAGTGAGTTATGTTCAATAATGTTGCCGTGAACATTGAATTGGAGAATACTGAACCATTGTTCCTAGGGAAAATACAAGGTTAAGTTCCTGGGAGCCTCTGGTTACAGTATTTTCATCAATTGATCAATACATAATCTTGTTTGATGTGTGTGTCTGTATAAAGACACATTATTCTATATACATTGTTGATTCATTAACATTGAACTCACAGCCACCAGCAGTATGACTCATGCCTGAACAAAACTTCTCTTACAAATGTATTTTCACAGTAAAGCCCATTGCAGCTTTCGTGCACTTAGGAACACTAGACAGCACTTAAGCAACTACACTGGGGGGCTATTTTAAACAGCAAAACCACCAATAAAAAGAACAAAAATGCAGAAAACATAGCACTAAATAGGCTGTGAAAAGGACACTTGTTTACAACCTGAGAGCTGAAACCAGAAGGCAGAGCATCTGCTTGTTCTTCGTCATCTGGGAATGTGCATGGTAGACAACATCAATTATTTTGCCACTCTGCCCGTGTCTGTGAATGATTATGAAAGCACTGCAAACATTATTTTGAGTCTATGAATATGTTTCAGCAGATAGGCAAATTCACAAATACAGACTCTTGGAATAATGAGGATAAGCTGTATTTAGTCTTTAGAATGTATGCTAAAAAATTAGTTGTACTTTAGTATCACCAGCTACCTAGTGAATTTCTGGATTATAGGGCTATGTTTAGTTTTGCATACTGTTGTATTACGAGTTCTTAACATATTATTTACAAAAAATAAATGACTCATAAATATTTGTCAGATGAACAAATCGATCAATCAACACTTCATCTACTCCCACTACTCAATGTAGTTCTATATTCCTATGATAGGGTGCTCCATGAATAAATATAGGGAACTTGTTCATTCACAGTCTGTTAAGGTGTTACACACAAAGTAAAAAAATCAACAAAACTCTGGACCACAAATATTTTTAAATTTCCCAAGTAGCCATTCCCCAATCCATTCCCTCCTTCCAAATAGCTGGTGCCTCATTTCCAAACAATAAGGTCAAGCCAAGCAGTTTTCAGAAGCTGGATCTCCGTATTCCCTGCTGCCTTTGTAAAAGCTCTAGCTGTTGAATATTTGATGAGCAACATATGGTTGAATGATAGAACCAGTTATTGCTTTCTAAAGACAGATGCAGCCCAGTCAGTACCTTGTCACAGTTTTCATCTCACTCAGATGGACAAGTGTTTGCTAACCACTCATTTTTTATAATAAAAGAAAGAAAGAAAGAAAAAGAAAAGTAGCCAACACAGCTGGAATCCATGATCATGACTGTCTAATAACCTGGCCGTTGAATGAGCCTGACAGTAAACAGGTAATTAATCCCCACCTATTGCACAGTCTGCAGGGAAGTAATTGTAGAACAAAGAGAGTGCAGGGCGATAATGCATCACATGATCAGGAAGACCCTCGTGCTTCAGCTTTGCCGCACATTACTCAGCTTGTCAAGGACCTTGCCTTACCATTAGCCACTTCCTCTGCTGGCTCTGTCTCTGGTGCTCTTAACAACCTGGCTGCTTTCTAACTCTCAGTATGGGATAAAGCAGTGAAGGATTATTTCACTCATTTAGTTCTGCATGGCAAGGCCACTCTGGGGAGGCTGGGCAGAAAACTTAAGGACTAACAGCTGCATGAAGTCCTGCGGTGTAATGAACTGACAGCATTTCTGAGGAACACTGAGGAAGTTAGCATGGGGTGTTTACAGGATCGTTTTGATAAGATAGGGCTCATCTTTAGAAAAACCATGTATTGCTCTAAAATGTGTCTTTAGTATGCTCTCTCCTACCTTTTTTCTGTAGGGCCACTGCTAGCCTACCCAGGGGACTCTTCCTCTAGAAGCACAACATTCTGTACTGGAGTATTAGTATTTTGGTCAGCAAAATAGGGGCTTAAATTCCATCTTCACATGCCCTCTTGGCCAGGGCCCAGTGCAGAACACGGCCTGTAGGAGCACTCTGAGCTGCCCCATTTCCCAGCACCTGTCTTAGCCCTATTCCTGGGTCCCGCAGTACTCTGTGGTGTCTCTTGATTGCTATCCTTGCTGTCAGAGAGCGGACACAAACATGTCAAAGGCTATTAGATGACCCACTCAGGCCATGGACACAGACTCTGAGAGGAGACTTTATTGGGGAGTGCATTCAGGAACAGTAGTAGGAGGGGCTAAGTGCAGCAGGCCTGGATAGAGGGAGAAGTCAGGGTGCAATGCAGTTATAGCAGGAGCTTCCAATACCCCCATAGGAAGCTTTGGAGCTGAGACAGCACAGCAGAGTTGTCCCAGACAAGGCAAAGGAGCAGGATCTTTGACCCGCCCCCAAATGACAACTCATCAAAATGGGGGCCACACCCACCAGGAGACAAAACTTCGCTCAGATCCTTTCAGGTTAGGACAGTTCCCATAGATGGGTGGTCATTGCTATGAGACCTCAACCACCAACACATCACGTAATAGGGATAATCAATGCCTTGGTCCTGAAAAGTTGTATGTTTGGGTCGGTGAACCTGGGCAGAACTCTACCGATCCACTATTAGGAGAGTTAAGGCACTCCCTACTGACTAATAACTTGCCAGGTGTCCTTGCATTTTAAAAGAGCAATTTTCATTTTGCAGATGCCATTAAATCCAAAGGGACATGAAATAATGGTAAACAGGTTGATATTTGAGGGTGACATTCCTTCGCACCCATTTGCAAAGGGATCTATAACACTTGTCATGGCTAGACAGTTTGCAGGGGAAGAAGAAGAATGAGGCTATCTTCATCACTTGCGACCACTCCAGAACACACACATGCAATACTCAACACATACATGCCCACAGCCTGCAGTCCTCCTCCAGCACACCCTCTGCCACCTGCAGAGGCCAGGTCACCGTCATTATGTGCCACTTCTCACAGCTTGATGACTCTGGCTCCAGGCTGCCTGAAGAGGCTGTCAGTGGCTTTCCCCAAAGATTTCTTAACAGTACATAGTATTGGCAAGTTGAAACACAAAAAATATATTTAGGCAAAATCAGTTTAAAAAAAATGGATAGAAAGGGGGAAGGAAGGAAGGAAGGAAAGAAGGAAGCAAGGAAGGAGGGGAGGGAGGAAGGGAGGAAGAGAGGGAGGAAGGAAGGAAGGAAGAAAGGGGAGAGAAAGAATGAGGAGAGTGGGAAAGAAAGAGGAAAGGAGGGAGCAAGGGAGGACTAAATGGTGAGCTGTAAGATTAAAAGGACCAGTGTCACAATTATCTGTAGCTCTAGTGCCCACTTGAGACACTCAATAATGCTTATTCCATGAACAAGAGAAAATGAACGCATATTTTGTATCAATATCCTCAGTCTATTCATTCCTGCATAATGCTGAAGAAATATACTAAAAAGTGGTTTAAAGTACAATAATTGTCCACTTATATTGCAATAAGGCAACTGAACAACACGCATAATCTCTACACTTATTTTCACTCTATAATAATTCTTTAATATAATGTAGTCAAATGAGGGAAATGCGTATGTAGGTAACTGAATTATTTATATTAGAAGGTTTCACTCATTGAATCGATTTTAAAAATTGTTTGTTTCAGGAATTATTCATTAACCTCTGTGTGTTTCTCAGTTTGCTATCTATAAAACATAAATAACACTAATACCTATCTCATAGGGATGTTGTAAGGATTACATGAGTAGAAAGTTGGGAGAGTTGCCTGGCATATAACAAGCACTGTATGTGTTAACTACTTATTCTTCTTAAAATTAATAATTAGCACTGCTTGAAAGTTAAATTAAGTTTTCACTTAAAAAGGCTATTTTGTGTGAAACTGCAAATACATACGAGTCTGTTTAAAAGAAATAGTTACATATGAAGTAGACCCCAAACTCTCTAAAAAATGAATCAATCAGAAATTAGGCTTATCCAGCCTTTGGAGGAAGCCAACTTCAACACTAAAATAAAGTGACTCAAAATACATATATAAGTAAATCAATTAAGTTGAACACTTTCAAAGGGAAAACAAATTTAAAAAGTAAGAGAAGAGCTGTGATTTCCTCCTCTCAAGCTCTTTATCCATCTGTTCAGCACATAGCACACGACTAGGTGCCTGTGAACATGACTTCCACTTCTTAATGTTCTGTCCAGGACCAGTGCCAAGAGCATGACATATGTGGAAACCAGAAATTGGGGAATTTAAGGAATTTGCCCAAGATGGAGCAGTTAATAAATGACAGAGCTGGATTCCTACCCTGAGGACAGAGAGCCTGCCCTATTTACCATTGTATGTCCGATTGCCTAGTAGACACCAGTGAATGTTTGTCAAATGAGTAAACAAAAGAATAGTAATTTGAAGAGTGGATCAACAAACTGATATCATTTCAAGTGAACTACTCACTGTAATGACAGGGCAGCATTTAAATCCCAGGTGAGGTCATGTTGTAGATTTTGTTTATTGTAGCCAAATAAAGCAAAAAGTTTGGGACTTCTGAAATCCTCTCCTTAGTCATGTAATAATAAGACCCAGTGTTTTCTGAGCTGAGAATTATAGGTGTTGTCTGAGACTCCCTCTGTCTAACTGAATAGTGTTTGCCAAATTTAAAACAATGGAATATGATATTTGTATCATCACAAAAAAGGGCATCTAAAGTACCTAAAAGACCTATAATTAATGTATTCAAAATTTTAAGAAACAAGCATCTAATTACTTTTGTTAGCATTCCTTTTGGTGTTGAGCTGATATTAATAATAAAAAACCTAATAATTCACTCAATTAAATATTTTCCTACTTTTTGCTGTATTATGAAGTAATAAAACATAGTAATAACAAGCCAAATGGTATAAAGATTAACCATGTTTTAACAAAAACCAGATGCAAGCATTTTTAAATATCTGCTACTACTTCCTCTCTGATGTCTAAACATGTCTTTACAAGTTACAGACCTCTCTGCCTCTTCAAGCAGGCAAATGGACCATCAGTCTTCTTTTCTTAGGGTGCCTTTAGTGTATCCTGGGTCAGAACCTCAGGATAAGACTTTTTGGTGATTATTTTATACACACACACACACACACACACACACACACACACACACACACACTCAAGGATTACTTATGGTTAATATAATTTCCTCTTAAACTAGGACCCTTGTTCAGAACTGAAGAGAATAAAATACCTCTTTTCTTTCTATCATTTTAGAATAACTTTGCCAACAGTTTACAGAAGTTAAGTTGGCCTGCTAAAAATATCATTTGCTGACAATTGTCACCAAAGCACAATTAAGCCTCTCCCTTACTACCCGTTTCTAATTCTATCCCCCTCCCAATTGTTGAAAGAGATCCTAATAACCACAGAAAATATATTCTTAATAACTTTTTGAGTTTAAATGCAAGCAAAAATATCAGAGGAATTGCTATTTCACTCAAAATAGTAATGCAAAGTGTATTAGGATAAACAAAAACAAAAAGATATTTCAGAGACCCACCCTTTTCATAACAGTGGGGATAAAATCTCTACAAAACCACATATTGAAAAATATTTTGATGTAAGAACCTGAAAAGGCTGGCAATGTGCCGTTCTGCTGTGATTCCTTTGGTAGTCTGGCCTCAGCAAACACCCAGGTCTACTATCTGTGTTTCACCTACTCCAGGAGGAGCTGAACAGAGAAGACTAAAGAAAGATCTGCACAGACACTCAAAGTCCTTTACTTTCTTCTACCACCGGAAGTTGTGTTCTCATTTATTGTTGTCCAGTCTAAAGGACATTTGGAATTGAAGGCTCTCAGAATGAGTATGGGTCCTTAAATAAGAAGACAACTTTGTTTAAAAGTAATTATAGGGCCGGCCAAGTGGCACGATGGTTAAGAGCTGGCTTGGGACGCCAGAGGGCCCCAGTTCGGATCCCATATGAGGGCCAGTGACACTGCCCTCTACAGCTAAGATGCTGAACAACAGCTCAACCTGGAGCTGGGCTGCCATGAGTCGCTGGCGATGGTGTAGGCTGCAGTCCCTGCTGCAGTGGGTTGCCATGAGTACCGTGTGTAGCCAGCAGCCAGCGTGAGCGGCCAGCAGCTGCTGTGAGTGGCAGTCCAGAAGCCGACGACTGATCTGCCTCGCCCGGGAAGAGTGCAATGATGGTGCCAACTTGGGCCAGTGAAGCAACGTCCTCCACAACTAGACTGAAGAACAAAAGGACAGCAACTTGTCTGCTCCCCTTCCCCCAATTCCCCAATAAAAATCTTAAAAAAAAGTAATTATACATCTCCGTATCCCTTAGAGCGTGTGTGTGTGCACATGCACATGCTGTATGTAAAATATAAAAATTTCACATGTGAACTTAATAGATGATGATGCTTCTAAGATATTATTGCTGTAGGTCAATGACTACTATTGCCCAGGAAGTGCTGTATCCTTGTAATTTGGGGAGTTCCTTTTCAACTAGCCCCCAATAAGTAAATGACTCTCCCCAAAAAAGAATGGGTAACACCCTCTTATCCACATGAGCCTGTAACAGAACACATTGACCAAGAACTTGCTGGCAGGACCAAGCAAATAGGCAGAAGCAATTTCTAGAGAACAGCAAATTTCACACTGTAGTTGGTTGTGCATCTCTTCCATCTCAGATTCTGTGCACTGCATTGATACTATTAGAACTGTATTTATCAAGAGTATATGGGAGGATGAAATACTTTCTGTCGAGACCAGCAGAAAAAAAACTCTGGACTCTGAGTATTTACAGAATCAAAAACTAAGAATGTGTGACTAAGCATGTGAAGGAACTCCACGGACATGGAAGTCCACTCGGTAAGGTGGAACAGCAACAGGAAAGCAGGAATCTAGACCACACAAAATATGATCAGCTTTCACTCATGTAGATTTCTCACCAATTCCTTAATAGGAGGAGAGAATGTTAATATCAGTACTTCAGTATTTTGTTAAGTGGTTTTATAATCCAGTTAACTTCGCAAAAAGTGTTTTTTCCAGAGGTTCTGCCTTTTTAATAAATAATTATTTTTATCTTTGAATTAAATAAGTTAGTGTAGAGAGTGCTTAGAACAGTACATGGCACATAGGAAATGTGACATAAAAGTTGGACACTTTTATAATTACTAAATATCCTCAGTTTAAGTACCTCTCCAGATACTACATCTGAATCTCTGGTCTGGATGAAGTAGTCACTGTCTGACTATTATAGTCAATATTCCAGGATAAATCTAGTTAATCAATACTTCCTTCAGGATGCTGCCTTCTCATCCCTGTATCTCACTTAATAACGACATCCTAGATCAAGTATATCCATATATTCACATAGATCTATCATGGCAAGATGTTCCATGTGTGTTATGTCATGTACATCACCTGTGGTATTCTCATACAAATAAACTTTAAATCTCATTTTTAATTTCAAAGTGATCTTCAGACACTTTGGTTTGTACTAAACACTTTGGGTTTGTCTTTTTATACATGCGCTCATATATATAAAATTTACATGACTAATTCCACCATCAGCTTTTTTCCCCATCAAGCTTGACTCCAAATGCTATACAAATCAGACCCATCTTAAAAGGACAATTGTTTGCCACAATTGAGCCTATTCAAGGCAAATTCTTAAGGCAACTGCAAAGGAGTAACGAGATTCGTTCTGAGAAATGACAGTATTACTGGTATAGGTAGGTGTATGGCTTCCCAATATAACATATTTGAAAGAGTTACCATTAAATGAGATACATAAGATACAATGCATTTGGGAGGCTACTCCAGTGAAGAATCATGTTTTCGCCTCCTTTTTATCCTCCACAAATCTAAACATAGTGTTTACTGAAAGGAAGTCTTTCAATTAATATTTTTGAAACATATGATGTGTTTTCTACATAACATACATGTATATCATGAATTTGCACTAATGCATATTAAAATTTCTCCTTTAGATTGTCACATTATCTCTTCAGACCCTTGTGCCTAGGCCCTGGTAATCTATCAGCCAAAAAATATTTATTAAGTGTCTAGGTTTCCCTCTCCCCTGAACATCCCAGAGGACTTTGTTCTGTCCAGGGCATGAGTCAGAACAACACAGCAGCTAAGAGTGTAGCCATCAACACAGCACTTGTGTGCCCTACAGCTGGTTCTTCACTCACCTATAACTCAATTTTCACTTTTAATATGAGGATTTTTTATAATAGTTTTTAATAATAATAGCAGCTCCCTCAAAAGGCCATTGTGAGAATTAAATGAATTGATGCATTTAAATAAGAATTTTTACTTCCTAGTTAGTGCTACTGATTCTCTATTAATGGGTTACTTAACTTAAATATTATTTAACAAGAAACCCTGGAAATCACATAATTATTAGCTGATATTTAGAGAGCACCAGGAAAAGTCTTGAAGTAAAGGCTCTCTATGGATATACACATGTAACTGAGATTTCTAAATCTAGTTTACTTCTATGTCCAAAGTAATAATGTACTTCAAAATAATATGAATATTATGATTAGCCAATACATATTGAGCACTTACTTCATTCCATTATTGTTGCCTTCCTCCATATCTTATATGTTTTATTACTTATTTTCTATCCAAACAAAATACAAACTCTTTCACTATATTGACCAATGTACTATACTCCATATATTATTAGGTAGAGGAACTCTATTATGTGTATGATTAAAGAAAATAATACCTCATCAATTTGGAATATTTCAGCCACCTAAAGTTAATTATTGATTAGCTAATAAATTTAATGGGGTGCAGTCTCAGTACAAATGTAAAGTGCTCTGTTAAATGAAGAGCAAGAAAAGAATCCTTTCTCTTCTTACAGTATTACAAGTATCCCCCGCTTATCAAAAGTTCACTTTAAGCCACTACATTTTAATGAAAAAACCTACATTAGTACCTGTTTCTGCTAAGTAAAAGAAATCTGCAGAGGATTTTTGCTTTACTAAAAAAACAGAAAAACAAAAATAGTGTGCAACATTTGTTTTGCAGCAAGAACCACCAGCAGCAAGAGTGGCACCACCAAGCTTCTCCCAAGCTCATTCACATTCAGCATTAAGCCATCACAGCTGTCAACTGTACTTATAAGTATCTGTGCTTTATCTCCATTTATTTGTGCGTTTATCAGTATGATGTGTCCTAAGGTAATTGCTTCTTCGCTTTACACCATTTCAGTTTACGAAAGGTTTCATAAGAACTCTCTACTTTCAGATAGCATGGGGAACCCGTATATGTGCATGCTTAAGATGCCTACTATTGTAAGTAAAAGCATAAAACATTTTTATTTATTCAATTACTCATGATCTTCTGATTCCAATCAAATTGAAGATAGCAAGACTCTGAAGTTCTGGTCAAGATGGCGCAGTAGGTAAATGCGGTGTCTACCTTCTCTTGTGACCACATCAAAATTACAACTAAACTACAAAGCAACCATCATTGAGAATTGTCTAAAATCTTGCTGAACTGAAGCCCTACAACTAAAGACATGCAGAAGAAGCCACCTAAAGACTGGTAAGAGGGACAGAGATGCAGAACGGGCTGGTCCCACACCCATGTATCACCGTTAAAAATCAGGAAGGATATCTCAGCTGCGGAGGTCCACTCTAAAGGAAAGAGGGGTCCAAGCCCCTCCCCAGCCTAGGTTTTCAGTGCCAGCTAGAGAAGTTCCCATAATTTCTGGTTGTGAAAACCAGCGGAGATTGTGGCTGAGTGAGACGGAGGATGGCTGGAATCCTAGGCACTCTTCTTAAAGGGACCATGCACAGACTTACCGACAGAATCCCTGGCTCTGAGTTCCAGTGCTGAGGCAGCAGCTGGAGAGAGGACAGAGACATATGGTGAGGAACTGAGTTGTCTAGGTGAGGGACAGGGGCTGGAGGGACAGCTTTCCCCTGGAGGGAGAAGCTGGTGGAGGCCACTGTTTCCTTATTGAGCCTTCCCCCTTCCCAGCATGCAGACACAGGTGGCCACCATATCTGAGTCTCCATCAAGCTGGCTAGTACCATTTGTTTGCCATGCCCTGGTGATTGAAGACCCCACCCTGCCCAACTTTCAGGCACACCCAAGCCTCTTCCAGTAGCTTTTTCATACAAACCAGGTGCCATGGCTCATGCTGCAGACATTCTTACAGTCTCTCAAAGGTTTGTGGTACCCAGACAAGCAGCATGACTTGAGGGTGTTCTATACCTCTGGCTAAGTGTGGGGAGCCATGGTTACAGCTAATTCAGAGCCTTACAGACTGGCTCAGTTAATGCTTAACCTGTTTTTGCTCCTGAGGCATTGTCTCTGCCTGCACCTGGAGGGTGCTTACAAGTTGTTGAGGTATGTGGTGAGAACGGCCAGTTCCAGGACACAGAGGATTGATGGCTATCGGGGTAATTGGTAGATTCTGTCATGGGATAATTGTTTTAGGGAGTTTCAGTAATTTTGTAGTTTCTATGTAAAAGTTGAAGATTTATTTTCACTGAGGTAATGCATTTTTTCCTTGTTGAACTGCATGTACTCAAACTGCATATATTGGTGATGGGAAATAAACTCGGTGCTTCAGCAACAGTGAAGACCAACAGCATCAGCAGTCGTGTGAGTGTGTCTCTTTCTTTAATTCCCGCTCCCCCCTTCAGGTACTGATCGACTTGTGGCAGCTGGCCCGTCATAGCTAAGCAGCCCCAAGCCTGGCACTAGCGGCAGCTGGCCTTGGTTCAAAGCTTGGCCTCTCAAGACACTTCTAAGCATGGCACGGGCAGTGGCCATCTGCATATTTCTTTGTGGCTCCTGCCAGGTGGCCCCAGATGAGGCACAGGCTGAGGCTGAAATTGATCTGCAGTGGGTCCCTTCCCAGGTGGCCCTGGGGCTGGTGCCATCAGTGGCCAGCTTTGAAATGAGCTGGAGCATCACCCAGCTGCCTCCAAGGACAACACACCCAAGGATCAGATTGGACAGGCACCAGAGCCCTGCTGAGGCAGATACTGCTCTATAGGGTCAGCCCCTATACCACAACTCCTCCATTGTAGTCATGTCCAGTCATCACAATCAATGAGCCCAAGGGTCAATTCCTCCTATTGATGTGCAAATAGCTACCAAGGCTCAGCTACAAGAAGAGGTCACACAAACCCACACAAGGGACACTTCTGGAGTGCACGGCTCAGGTGGCCAGGGAGACTGTGCCACTGAGCCCCACAGCACACCTACTACATAAGGCCACTCTACTAAGACTGGGAGACATACCAGTCCTACCAAAGACATAGAAGCAAACACAGGGAGACAGCCAAAATGGGGAGACAAAGAAACATGTCCCAAATAAAAAAAAACAGAAAAAAGCTCCAGAAAAAGAACTAAACAAAATGGAGACAAGCTATCTACCAGATGCAGAGTTCCACACACTGGTTATAAGTATGCTCAGTGATCTCAGGGAGAACCTCAACAAAGAGAATGGAAGAATAAATGGAGATAGAAAACATAAAAAAGAACCAGTCAGGAATAAAAATAAAAAAAAATACCCAAGCTGAAGAATACATTAGAGGGAATCGACAGTAGATTAGATGAAGCAGAGGATCAACTCAGAGATTTAAAAGATAAGGTAGCAGAAAGCACCCAATCAGGACAGCAAAAAAAAAAAAAAAGAGAATGCAAAAAAAATGAGGAGAATGTAAGGGGTCTCTGGGACAACAACAAGCGTACCAACATTCGCATCACAGGGTTATCAGAAGGAGAAGAGAGAGAGCAAGGAGTTGAAAACCTATTTGAAGAAATAGTGATGAAAACTTCCCTAACCTAATGAAGGAATATAATAGATATTCAAGCCCAGGAAGCACTGAGAGTCCCAAATAAGATGAACCTAAAGAGGCCTACACCAAGACACATCATAATTAAAATGCCAAAGGTTAAAAACAAAGAGATAATCTTAAAAGCAGCAAGAGAAAAGCAGTTACCTACAAGGGAGCTCCCATAAAACCGCCAACTGATTTCTCAACAGAAACTTTGCAGGCTGGAATAGATTGGCACGAAATATTCAAAATGATGAAAAGTAAAGACCTACAACCAAGATTACTCTACCCAGCAAAGCTATCATTTAGAAATGAAGGACAGATAAAGAGTTTTCATTGTCATAGATTAAATTACCATATAGGCACGGATTTATTTCTGGGTTAAGAAGCTTAGTTTTTGTTTTTTGTTTTTGTTTTGTTTGTTTTAAGAATTTTATTGGGGAACAGTGTGCTTTTCCAGGACCAATCAGCTCCAAGTCAAGTAGTTGTCTTCAATCTAGTTGTGAGGGCGCAGCTCCGTGGCCCATGAGAGGATCAAACCAGCAACCGTGGTGTTATGAGCACTGTGCTCTAACCACCTGAGCTAACTAGCCACCCCAGAAAGCTTTAGTTTTAAATAGTGTTTTATAACTTTAATTTTGATGCTGGTCTGGGGATAATTTATTATGATACGGATCTGAGACTGATTGGGGCACTACAGTGACCATAACATATTTTATTATCTAAGAGTTAGTGGAGGAGCTCTGTGGGCTGCTTTGACTTTCATCTACAGGCTGGGGGAGAATTGTCCCACAGAGAGGGTTTGCAGGAATAATCACAGGGAAGAAGTCAGATAGCTGCATGGCTGGGGCCTCTAAGTCCAGCTCTTGCTATGGATTGGTTACACAGATAATTTCAGATAGGTACAGATGCTGAAAAAATAAAACTGGTTCATAGTATGAAAAATAAGGTGGGAGTAGGGATAAGACAATTTTAGTTAGGAAGGTAGCCTCTAAGGAAGTAAGATTTGAGATAAATTTGAATTCAGAGGAGAGGCCACCCTTTTGAAATCTGGGAAAAACATTCCAGGTGAAGGGAACTGCAGAGGTACACATCTGCCCATTAAACATTACGTTAATTCTACAACTAATGATAAGTATGTATGTAATAATTTTGTATTGTTTTTAAAATTAATATCTGCTCATGTGATTCCTCACAACTTCTAGTAACCCTGGAACTTTGGGTCCTCATCTGTAAAGGAGGAAAACTTGGCCAAAAGAAGTGACATTTCAGGTCAAATTAGTTTCAGTGGAGGACTTACAGCCACACTAGCCTTGGCTGCAGTCCGTCACAAGGTATTCAGACCCCCACACGGGCATGTTGAGGCTGTCTCTAGATCACAATATCACATCTCGAACTCAACTCCTCTGCCCCCAATCACTAGCCTTCCACCAACATGTGTTCTCCCATCTGACAGATGTCTGAGGCATTGGTCCTGGCTGTAGGGACAAGTCTCGGTCTGGTTCCCCAGAAGCAGACTCTGAGGTGGATTCACAGTGCAGAAGGTTTTTTGAGCAGTGCTCTTGGCCACAACACCTAACAGGGAATGAGGGCAGCAGGACTCTGTGGCGGGAGTGATTAAATTGTGATGGTCTCACAATGGGAGCCCTAGCTGATGGGGTGCTCTGGAGCTGGCATAACCTTGAAGAATTTCCAGACTGGAGGCCGTTATACCCATGCTGAATAATCACTGGGTACAGCCTTCCTCATGTGTATGTGTGTGTGTGTGTGTGTGTGTGTGTGTGTGTATCTTTTGGTGAATCCCTTCACAATATTATTGTAAAGTGATCTTCTAGAATCTGTCAACTCTTTCTTTCTTGCTCTGAGCTGGAAACAATGGCTAGGATTTGCCAAGAGATGGATTTCATGTCTACTCAAGAAAGAACTGCCTAAGACTTCCCAGGGAGACAGGGAGCTCTCTGGCTTCAGTAGTAGTTGAGAAGGGACTACACAGGCAGCACACTTGGATGTTGTAGAAGGGACTTCACCACTGGTTGCCTGAATACACTTGATAACTCCTAAAAGACCCTCTAACTCTCAACTTCTGTGATTTAGATGACATCCACAAGAAAATTAAGTGTACTGAACCCCAAACAATTGTTCTTACTCTAATTCCTTTTTTTAAACTTGATAAGGTTTCAGCATATAACTAACTCTCTTGCTTCCTGATCTTGCTTCGTCTATCACACAGTTGTTTCCAGCCTTATAGCAAACCTTTGTCTAATGACAGGCAAGAAGAAAGCCTCAGTCGCACTCAGATATTCCATGTCCTGCTGATGACACTGAGATCACAGGAAGTGGGCATTCTTGTCCTGAACAACCACAGTGGAGAGACTGGGATTTCACATTTAGGCCACTCCAAGAACTACACCAAAGATCCACCCTCATAGTTATAACACTGAAATTCTCCACCTGCTGGGCCCCTCTGTAGTTGTATTTTCAGGAAAAATAACCCCATAATAAAAACAAATCCAACAGACCAGATGGAGTGCATAGGGTCATGGAGTAACTTTCATATGTGTGCGCCACACTTCCAGTTCTGAGGTAGTCTGCATTATTACATGGTCTCAGCAACGTGCACAGAGACCTGAGTAGCTTGGGAGGTGATTCGAATGTGTTTACTATTTCAAGTAGAGACTGTCTGTGAGCAGATAGTGCAAAGGTTACTGATAATTCAGTTTGCCAATGTGCTTTCTTATGGATTCATGACAAGTGTGTTTGAACATGAATTTGAAAGTCAGGTGTGCTTGAGTCTGCATCTCCCTGAAAAACTGCACTATGGCCACTCCCCAGGCCTATCTCTGTGTGCATCCGCTCCACATAGGCTTTTATGGCCTTGACCACGCACCACTAGAAATGTCAACATGGGACATTTCCAAACGTAGACTTAGAAACACCCAGCTTGTGTGTCTTACGTGTTCAGAAAAAAAGGAAAAAAAAAGTGGGATATCCTTTCCTAGAGTATCCCCGCATTTTCATAATCAAAAAATGAGGTTATGTTGAATATTAGTCATGCTACTTGGCAGTAAAAAATGCAGAAAAGAGGAAAATAAATAATTACAATGCTGCTTCCAGATAGTAACTGAGAAGATGCCTGTGGGTTTCCTTTTCCAGCCCAGTTCTTCCCTCCTTTCCCATTACAAAAAGTATCGGCAGATATTTGTGCACTTACAAATGTTATGCTTTGCTTATGTACTGACCTTGTAACATTTTGTTAATTCAAGGTTATGTCTTTACAAGAGAGGAGTTGCTTTTTGCATTTGATTTTATATTTCATCTATGAGCTTCCTGACACTGTCAGTCCCTGACACACCTCAGCATACAGAGTAGGACCATTGTCATGCTCTTCTGACACAGTTGCACATCCCACTCCTACAGAGACTGACCGAGAGGCAGGCTGGTTAGTTTGGGAAGAAGGTAAAACAGGCATTGTCACATAACAATGATGGGGGAAATCTCAGCTACCTGATTTCCAGATAAAACAATAAGGGTATACCTTGATATAAAAGCAATAGAAAATGTAATTAAATATACCCATGTACTCATTTGTAAAGCACTTTATTCTGTATGTGTATGAAAACTTCTTTCTTTGAAACAAAAGCTCCAAGCCATCAACTAGGAGTTGCCTGTATATTTAATCTTGGTTCTGAGGCCAGAGCTGTTCGGTTTAAATGTCTTTGTTTATGCTGAACTCTAGAAAAAAGGCTAGGATTGGTGGGATCCCATAAACAACATATTTTTGGCTTGAATGAGGATTTGTATAACTTAAATTTCTCTATCCCTTCTTAACTTTATGTATTACGGAGTTAAGTGTCTTAGAAGAGCTATTATTTAGATTCTTCCTGAGGCAGGAAAATCAACATAGCATCTGCAGTCATAACTATTAGGATGAATGATCATAATATGCACTGTAAATGTAATATTAGGGGGAGAATTGAAAAGATAGAGTCATTGCTTGCTGCTCTGGACACACCACGTCCTTATTTCTTTTCCTGAAGGGTCATCACTATGAATTGGCAGCACTGACCAACGGCCTTTCCCTCACCACATCATAGGTTAGGTCAAACAGCTTCCTTTTCCTTTCATGTAAACATATGGCCATCACACTCACCTAAGGTATTTGGCACAGCCCTTATTCCTCATATTGGTATTGTTTTGAAAAACAATTTATTAAACTAACTCAGCATGGTTTTTTATACTTGTGGAAGAACTTCAAATATATAAACATGGCCATACTTCCTAATCAGAGCCTCAGGAAATACAGTCACTATTCTATGCCTTCAGGTTCTTACAGAGCAACGGGAAAGGGATCTAACGTTTTGCAGTAAGTAACATGCTCGAGAAACTATCCCTTAAACTTTTATTGCTTTCAGTACTTGATAGAGGCATAAGTGAGAGATCTCAACTGATGTATGAACAAGTCATGACTGGGAACCAGTTTCTTACCCAGTTCTCCTGCTATGTGGCTTAGAAATGTAAGATACCTCTCTGCCCCTTTTCTACTTGCCAGTACATTCTCCCCAGCAATCCAATATACAAATCACATGCCAATCTTGTTATGCCATCTGCCTTATTTCATTGACAATACATTGAGTTCAATTTAACTAGCTAAAACATTCCAGATATATTGCAAGCTAATATGGAACTTGTATGGAGGGATTAGCTAGGTAAGTGACATGTATCACCAACACTTTTCACACCACTCTGCTCGATGGAGCTGTTCATGTTTGACACTCAATCCTAATAAAGATGAACTGGGACTTTAAGAAAATAATAAAGATAAACTTGTACTTTAAGGAAACCGATCAGACTGAGAGGTCTGTGGGAGGAGCTGGGCTCGTGGAAGTTCATGAGAACACCTAGTCGAACTCTATGGTCTTAACTTCCTTTTCATAAAAGTCTATGGTTCTAACTTCTTGTCTCCCTGCTTTAAACACACTCCATTCTAGCACACAAGCCAGAATGTGCATGTGGCTTGCTGTGTCTGTACATGCTGGTGCTGGTTTGTAGCCCTTTTTCCTGAATAAATCCTTTTTGGTGATGGAATACCTAGATGATATTAGTGTTCAATTGACATTTTGAGGGTTCGTCCAGGATCCAGAGAATAACAACCCCAACAGCTTCAGTGCAGGTGAGCAACCAGCTCCTGGCCCCTCACATAAAGCACTTTTGGCTCACTGCTTGCTCTCTGATTCAGGAGCCTAGAGTTAAGTTGTCTCCTGGATTCAAGCTTCTGCTTTTTGCATTTGA
>NW_017732596.1:240999-298858 GCF_001890085.2 Hipposideros armiger
GAGAGAGAGAGAGAGAGAGAGAGAGAGAGAGAGAGAGAGAGAGAGAGAGAGAGAGGCCTTGCTTTTTTGTTTGTCTATTGTCTGAGTACTCAGTTTGGCACATCAGCCTGATTTCTTCAGAAACAAGTTGTCCTTTGAGACAAAACTGGCTTTTGCCTAAAGATCCTTTTGGAGGCAGAGGTTATGTCTACTAAAATTAATCAGTTTGGCCCAGTATTAGACTGTGTCACCCAGCTCAGCTTATAACTGGAAATTCCAAGGGTTGGTTACTTTTCTAGAACTGGTTTTTAGCCTTTGGCCTGGGCTTCTATGATCAGACTATACTAGAGTGAGGTTGGCTGGCATCTGACCTGCAGGTTGCTCAAGGTGTAAACTGTCTTGGGCTCTCAAAAAAAAAACAAAAACAAAAAAAAACAAACCTCAGCTATCTAAAATTTTTAAGATTGTCCCTCCTCCACTGGTAGGGACATAAGCTGAGTACATGGTTAAAAGCCATGGGGAATTTTCATGCAGATTTTTAACTAAGTGGACAGACCTAACTAAAAATAAATAAATAAACCATTGGTCACTCTAGGGAACTTTTGAGATCACCAAACTTAATTGTCTTAAAACCAAATTGGATATTAGCACTAGAAGTGATTAAACTGAGTGGAATGCCTACTTTGAATGTTATACTGAGGTTTCCAAATAAGATCATGAAGTTGCCTTTTTGTGAAATAAAGTCTTAAAGCTAACAGAGGCTGCTAAAAATTCAAAAACAGAGAAAATGGCATCTGAAGCCACATGTTCTCCCTCTGCAAATCTGTCTTGCCCTTCCCCCATTACTCCAATGTCTCAGGCTCCGTCTTCCAGTCCACCGTATTCTGTGGATACTTTGTCTCAGGCTTCTTCTCCAACTCCTTTACTTCAAGCCCCATCTTTGATGCCATCTTGCCTCCCACAACTGCATTTTTTTTTTAAAGATTTTATTGGGGAATTGGGGGAGGAGAACAGCGCTGGGGAATCTGAGGAAGGGGAACAGACAAGTTGCTGTCCTTTTGTTCTTCAGTCTAATTGTGGAGGACATTGCTTCACTGGTCCATGTTGGTATTATCATTGCGCTCTTCCCGGGTGAGGCAGATCAGTCCCCGGCCTCTGGACAGCCGCTGATGGTGGATCTTGGCAGCTCACACCAGCTGCCGGCCACTCACGCTGGCTGCCAGCCATACACAGTAGCTTATGGCAGTCCACTGCAACAGGGGCTGCAGCCTAAGCCGTCACCGGCGACTCATGGCAGCCCAGCTCCAGGCCGAGCTGTTGTTCACCATCTTAGCTGTAGAGGGCGCAGTGTCACTGGCCCTCAACGTGGGATCCGAACCGGGGCCCTGCTGCTCAGAGCTGGCGTCCCAAGCCAGCTCTTGACCAACATGCCACTCGGCCAGCCAGCAAAACTGCCTTCTTTATCTTTAGCTATGCCCCCAAGCCATTTTCCCTTGAATCCTCTCCTACTTTTTCTGAGCTGATCAGCACTTTCCCATTTAAGATTAAACCCTCTGGGGATCCTAACAGACCCCAAGTTTCCTATGTCCCCTAGACTAAAGCTGAGTTACAAGCCATTGTAAAGGAATTCCCTAACGTAACTGAGGCTCCTCACAAGTTTGCTAAGGAATTTGATATTATTATTATGTTTTAATTAGTGTCAGGTGTACAAAGCAACATGATAGTTAGACATTTAAACCCCTCATAAAGTGATAACCCACCCCCCAAGCTACTACCACTCTGACATCTTATATAGCTGTAACAGTACCATCAACTATCTTTCTTACGCTGTACTCCATATCCCGTGACTATATATACACCTATATATTTAGTTATAGTTAATATTCAATATTATTCTACTTCAGCTTCAAGTGTGTAATGCATTGGTCAGGCATCTACACAGCCTGACATGATCCCCCTGATAAGTCCATGCCCAACTGGCACCTTACATGATCTTTACCAAATTGTTGATTATATTCCCCATACTGTACTATCAATTTATGTTTCTTAGTGCCTTCACCTTTTGTACCCTGCCCTTCAACCCCATTTCCATCTATCACCCCAATAAATCTAGTACCTATCTGGCACCATACCTAGTTATTACAATATTGTTGATGATATTCCTTATACTATATCCTACATCTCCATGACTACTGTATAACAATCACTTTGTTCTTCTTAATTCCTTCCCCTTTCAACCATCCTTATCCCCTCTCCCATCTTAAAGAAGTCCCTCTAAGATTCCATGTAATACTGGTTTGGTGGTGATAAACTCCTTTAGCATTTTCTTGTCTTGGAAGCTCCTTATCTGTCCTTCAATTCTAAATGACAGCCTTGCTGGGTAGAGCAATCTTGGTTGTATGTCGTTGCTTTTCATCACTTGGAATATTTCCTGCTATTCCCTTCTTGCCTGCAAAGTTTCTGTTGAGAAATCAGCTGACAGTCTTAGGGGCCCCCTTGTAGGTAACTAACTGCTCTTCTCTTGCTACTTTTAAGACTCTCTCTTTGTATTTAACCTTTAGCATCTTAATTATGGTGTGTCTTGGTGTTCACCTCTTTGGGTTTATCTTGTTTGGGACTCTTTGTGCTTCCTGGGCTTATATGTCCATTTGCTTCACCAGGTTAGGGAAGCTTTCTGTCATTATTTCTTCAAATAAGTTTTCAATTTCTTGCTCTCTCTCTTCTCCTTCTGGTACCCCTATAATGTGAATGTTGGTATGCTTGATGTTGTCCAGAAGCCCCTTAAACCATCCTCAATTTTTTTATTCTTTTTTCTTTTTGCTCTTCTGGTTGGGTGTTTTCTGCTACCTTACCTTCTACATCGCTGGTTGGATCCTCTGCTTCATCTAATCTACTGTTGGTTGCCTGTAATATGTTCTTTGTTTCCATTATTGTATCCTTTATTTCTGACTGGTTCTTTTTTATGGTTTCCATCTCCATTTTTATGCTTTCTGTCTCTCTGTTGAAGTTCTCCGGGAGATCATTGATCATTCTTATAACCAGTGTTCAGAGTTCTGTATCTGATAGATTGCTTATCTCCATTTCGCTTAGTTCTTTTTCTGGAGCTTTGTTCTGTTCTTTCATTTGGGGCATGTTTCATTGTCTCCCCATTTTGGCTGCCTCTCTGTTTGTTTTTATGTATTAGGTAGGGCTGCTGTCTTCCGTTCTTAGTAGAGTGGCCTTATATAGTTAGGTGTGCTGTGGGGTTCAATGGCACAGTCTTTCTGATCACCTGAGCCATGTGCTCCAGGTATGTCCCTTATGTGGGATGTGTGTGCCCTCCTCTTGTAGTTGAGCCTTGGTTGATAATTGCACATCAATGTGAGGGACTGACCCTTGTGCTCACTGGTTGTGAGAACTGGCCTTGACTACTTTGGAAGAGTTGTTGTGTAGGGGCTGATCATACAGAAAAGGATCTGCCTCAGCAGGACTCTGGTACTTGCCCAATCTGCCCCTTGGGTATGTTGTACTTGGAGATGGCTGGGTGATACTCCAGCTCATTTTGAAGCTGGCCACTGGAGGCTTCAGCCCCAGGACCACCTTGGAGGGGATCCACTGTAGGTCTACTTCAGCCACAACCTGTGCCCCACTTGCGGCCACCTAGAGGGGGCCAGAAAGAAATCCACAGATGTCTGCTGCCCGTGCTGTGCTTGGAAGTGCCTTGAGAGGCCAAGCCACAAACCAGGGCCAGCTGCCATTAATGCCAGCGTAGGGCTGCTCAGCCAGAGGTACAGGACATGCTCAAGCCAGGTGCTGCTTCTCTGGGTTCCACAAACCTTTGAGGGACCCTAGGAATGTGCAGCTTGAGCCAAGGCAAGCCATCTGCATAAAACAGCCACTGAAAGTGGCCTGGGTGTGCCCGAAAGTTGGGCAGGGCCAGGTCTCAAATCTTTGCATGGTGAATTAACAGTGGAGACTCAGAAATGGTGGCTGCCTGTGTTCACACACTGGGAAAGAGGAGGGCTCAACAAAGAAACAATGGTCTCTGCCAGCTCCTCTGACCAGGACATAGCCACGTCTCCAGCTCCCATTCCAAGCCAGACAACTCATCTCCCCATCATATGTACCTGCTGCCTTTCCAGCTGCTGCCCCAGTGCTGGAGCTCAGAGTGAGTGATTCTGATTCCACTGGTGGGTAAGTCCATGTGCAGTCCCTTTAAGAAGAGTACCTGGGAGTGCAGCCACATAGTCTAACTCAGTCACAATCTCTGCTGGTTTTCACAACCAAAAATTATGGGGACTTCTCTCCCCGCACTGGATCCCTGGGCTGGAGTAGGGCTAGCATCTCTTGCTCCTTTAGGGGATGGGAGACCCCCACAGCCAAAATAGCCATACTGATCTTTAATGGTCACACATGGGTGTGGGACCAGCCTGTGCCATGTCTCTGACCTTCCTACCAGTCTGGAGGTGGCTTCTTCTGCAGTCCTTAGTTGAAAGGCTTCAGTTCAGTTTGATTTTATGCAATTCTCGGTAATGGTTGTTTTGTAGATTAGTTGGAATTTTGCTGTGGTTGTGAGAGCAGGTAAACACAGCGTTTACCCACTGTGCCATCTTGGTTGTTTCCCTACATACATTCTTAAAGGCAGTTACTGATGAGGGCTCTTTCCATAAGAGAGGACCCCTCAGTAACATAAGAGAGTTTGGAAACTAACAAAAGCCTCTTTGGAGGAGCACGCTGGTCAAAGTTCGGCCCATGGCTGGGCTGTGTTATTGCTCATGCAGCTATTACCACTGACTTGATAGGAAGGCCAGGAATCTGATATTATGATTCAGGCCTATCAGCCTGGGTTTTCTGATTTGTATCAGTTAATACATATGTTAGTTGGTGAAGGCCAGGCTCAACACTGGATGAGAAGTGCCCGATGGGAACATCCTGAAAGAGACTTAGAAAAGCAAACCTCCAATTTTGGGGAGGAAGCTAGGAAACTTGCTCAAAAATTACATCGTGGGCTGGCTGAGTGGCGCGTTGGTTAAGAGCTGGCTTGGGACGCCAGAGGGCCCCGGTTTGGATCCCACATATGAGGGCCAGTGACACTGCCCTCTACAGCTAAGATGGTGAACAACAGCTCAACCTGGAGCTGGGCCGCTGTGAGTGGCCTGCAGCCAGCGTGAGCAGCCAGCAGCTATTGAGAGCTTCCATGAGCCACCGTGAGTGGCCGTCCAGTGGCCGGCGACCGATCTGCCTCACCTGGGAAGAGCGCAATGATGGTGCCAACTTGGGCCAGTGAAGCAACGTCCTCCACAACTAGACTGAAGAACAAAAAGACAGCAACTTGTCTGTTGACCTTCCCCAATTCCCCAACGCTGTCCCCGCCACCCCGCCAATTCCCCAAGAAAATCTTTTAAAAAAAAATTACAACGTGCAATACTTAAGTCTTTCCCAAAGCCTATTGATTGGAGCAAAATTCAAACTTGTTCACAAAAGTCTGACAAATCTGTTCATGATCATCGTAATAGACTTCAGGTCATTTTGAAGGAAAATTCTTGTCTTCCTTCAGATGTTCACTCCACGTGGGTAACTTTTAATTCTTTGTTGTCAATAGGCTGAACAGAAATATTTCCTTCCTAGCTAAGAGAACCAGGATGGAATGGGAGACTATGGCCTCCCAAGATTTGGTTAGTTTGGCCAATCATCTTGTCCATACTCTAGATGAGCCACCTAAAAGTAAGCTTGCCAAAATGTTTAATTCTCAGCCTTGGCAAATGAGAGGCCCTATGTGAAACTGAAGGACTCTAAATTTTTGCCACTACTGTAAAGAGCCAGGACACTGGAAAAGGGATTTTCAGATGCTCTCAACCTTCTAACAGCCTTTTCAAGGTCTTTCTACTTACAGGAGCTTTTTCCAATCCTTCCTCTTAATCAGCTAGGAGAAACTTCTCTTCAAATTAGTAAGGAAATTATTTCTATTCTTATTGTCACTGGTGCTACATACACTCTCAGTGCTCAACCATACTGTCATAGTACAGCCCCTGCTTTGGAGTAATAAAACACTTCAAATAGCGGGGATTTCAAAAACACCTCAACAGGTTCACATCTCTGAACCTATTCCTTTTTGCTTAAGCCCCTTAAGAGATACACATTGTCTTTTTCTTAGTTCTTCTGCCCCTACCCATTCTTAGAGAAGTCTCATGCTGGAATATCCTTTCTTGACAGGGAAAAATACTGTTCAAGTTTGATGGTAACTGTCAGAATAACTGTCAGAATGACCAATCAGGTGGATTACAAGACTTTTCACCATCTTTTATTTGTGCTATTTTTTATGGTACAGTAACTGAATCTGAGAGCACTGGTGAATTATCCCTATTGGACCAACTGCCTATTTTTTTAATTAAAGTTGATTGGGGTGACAATGGTTAGTAAAGTTACATAGGTTTCAAGTGTACAATTGGGTAATACATCATCTATATATCACACTGTAAGTTCACCACCCAGAGTCAGTTCTCCTTTTATCGCCATATATTTGATCCCTTTTATCCTCATCTACCACCCCTCTCCCCCCTTACCCTCTGGTAACCACTAAACTATTGTCTGTGTCTATGAGTTTTTGTTTCTTCATTTGTTTGTCTTGTTCCTTTGTTGGTTTCAGTTTTATATGCCACATATCAACCATCTTCTTTATGGGTAAAATATTCAATTGATACTGGCAGAATCCACAGTTAAGAATCTATTAAGATTCAAATTGATCCTTCAAAACCTCTGTCAAAAATTAATTAATATCCTTTAAGTAAATAGGCCCTTCAAGCTATGAAGCCCATAATAGAAGATTACATAACTCAGGGCCTTATTATTCCTTGCACTAGTCCTTGTAACACTCCTATTTCACCTATGATAAAGCCAAAGGGATGAGGGTGGAGGTTTGTCCAGGACCTCTGAGCAATAAACCACATTGTTATTCCTCAGCACCCCATTGTTCCAGACCCTCATACACTGCTACCATCTATTCCAATTGGAAGTAAATTCCTTACAGTAACTGATTTATGTAGTGCATCCTTTAGTATCCCAGTTATTGCAGCTAGCCAATACCTTTTTACCTTCACTTGGGAAGGAAAGCAATTTACCTGGACAGTAATGCCTCAGGGTTTTACTGAAAGTCCTTGTTATTTTCACAAATTTTAAAGACTGATTTAGACAATATAATTTTCCCTAAAAGTTCCACCTTGTTGCAATATGTGGATGATTTACTTCTTTGCTCTTCTCAAGTTTTCTCCCAGGAAGATAGTATCCATCTGTTGGAACTTTTGGCCTTAAAGGGACATAGGACTCTAAAAAAAATTACAATTTGTCTAAACTCATTTTCAATATTTGGGACATCTGATGTCAGAGCAAGGACTACACCTGTATCCAGATAGGCTTTATGGTGTCCTAAGTTTCCCAAGGCCCAAAACTAAGTACCAATTGCAAGGTTTTCTTGGGATAGTCAGCTATTGTCCAAATTGGATAGCAAATCTCTCTCTATTGCAAACCTTTGTATCTTACTAAAAAATGAGATTCCTGGCCCAATTTCATGGGACGAACAGGATGACATAGCCTTTAAAGCCTTAAAGGAGAGTTTAATAAACCCACCTCTTGGGCATCCTATCAGATTCCCTTTTTTCCTTTTTGTGCATGAAAAGGAAGGAAATGCCCTTAGGGTACTCATTGAAAAACATGAGGATCAACATACATCCCTAGGATACTATAGTCAGCAACTGGACCCTGTGGCTCCGGGCTACCCAGGTGACTCACAGCTATTGCTGCTGCTGCCCTCCTGGTTAAGGCTACAGAAGAAATTATTGTGGGATCCCCTCTAACCATCTTTGTACCTCAAACAGTAGAAGCTCTCCTGAATTCTCATCACACCCAGCATCTTTCAGTTAGTTGCCTTACTTCCTATGAAATAGTTTTGTTAACTGCTTCCCATATAACTCTTTCAAGTTGTAATAACCTTAACCCAGCTACTCTTCTCCCTTCTGAAACTGATGAAGCCCCTCATGACTGCTGGACACTGATGGATCACTTTCTGAGTCTTCGTGACGATTTGTAGGAGACTCCTCTAGATAAAGCTAATTTCTCATGGTTTACACATGGCTCATGTTTAAAAAACAAAAACGGTAAGCTCTGTGCTGGTTATGCTATTTTATCCCCTTTTGAAGTTGTCAAGGCAGCATTTTTGCCTTTGGCTACTTCAGCACAACAGGCTGAATTGTATGACCTCACTAGAGATTGCATTTTAGCAAAGGGTAAAACTGTTAATATTTACACTGACAATAGATATGTCTTTGGAGTAGTGCATAACTTTAGAATGTTACGGAAACCACATGGTTTCCTTACCTCCAATAGAGATAAAATTAAAAATGGTCCGTATGTTCAGGAATTATTGGATATTACACTTTTATCTAATGCTTTAGCTATTAATATTATTAGGATTCCAGGACATTCTAAACTTGATTCTCTGAAAGCTAAAGGAAATCACCTGGCTGATATTTCTACTAAGAATGCTGCCTTTAAAGGCATCAGCAGCAGTCAAACCCCAGGCTTGGTCCACAGAGATATTTCCCCAGTTGATAACTAAGAAAAACTGACCAGAGACACACAATGATTGGCTTTAGAAGAAAACTAAGATTGGAAATACAACAATTGCTGCTTTGATAATAATAATAAGAATTTTCTGATTGGGACCAAATAACAACCCAGTCCTATCAGAAACTCTAAAAAAATTTCCACTGCTGACTATTGCATATGTGTTAAATCACTGGCACTGACAAAATGGTCGCATTCATGAATCAATATTGGTGGAGAGATATTAACAAGGCTGCAAAAAATGCCTACCTTAGGTGTCCCACCTGTCCAAAATACAATCCAGGAAAGTCTGTTCATACTACCCCTGGACATTTTAGGTTGCTAAATGGACCATTTGAGGTTAGGCAAAAAATTTTATACAGCTTCCTCATCTCATGGATACAAATATGTTTTAGTCATGATATGTGTTTTCTCACTGGACTGAAGCTTTCTGTTATAGACAAGTTAATGCCTCTACAGTAGCTAAAGTCCTGTTAGAGAAGATTATTCCTACTTGGGGAACTTGGGTCAAATTCCACAATGATAGAGGACCCCATTTCACTGGTCAGGTGCTACAACAAGTCCCTGCTATTTGGCCAGCTCTACAACATTTTCACTGTGCTTATCATCCTCAATCTTCAGGTTTAGTTGAACGTACTAATAACATTATTAAGATTTAACTGGCAAAATTTGTAGATACTCTTCAAATACCTTGGCCAAAAGCATTGCCATTAGTCCTTTCAAATCTCAGGTCTACCTACCCATTTTGGGACACATAAGCTTTTACCTTTCAAGATAATTACAGGATGCCCCATGCATTAAACTCCTGCTTCTTTTGGTCCACAGTTGGTAAAAGGAGACATACTTCAATATTTTAATGGCTTAATTGCTTCTATTGAAAATAATCATGCTTTGGTAGAACAATCATTTCACAGTGCACTCCAGGGAAATGAAAATCTCAAAATCCACATTCTACAACCTGGAGATTTTGTTTACTTGAAAAGACACCTCAAAAAAATTCCCTCCAGCCTCCTTGGAAGGGCCCTTATCACATATTGACTAACCCCTGTGCTGCTAAACTCCAGGGAGTAGACTCTTGGATACACACATCACACTTAAAGAATGCACCAAACCCTGACTAGAAGTGCACCCAGTCTAATGACCTAAAACTAAAGCTGTTAAAAATTAAAGCAGGTGACCTCTGAAGGAAAAAAATGGCCAAAGCAACTGAATCAGGCCTGTACAACTTAATTCTCACTATTGATTTTTATTTCATCTTTCTCTTTTCTTTGGAAGAAACATGTCGTTAGTAGCATTTCCTAAGCTATTGTGAAAGGAGGGGAACTTTTC
Organism: Hipposideros armiger; assembly: GCF_001890085.2. Classification (NCBI taxonomy): domain Eukaryota; kingdom Metazoa; phylum Chordata; class Mammalia; order Chiroptera; family Hipposideridae; genus Hipposideros; species Hipposideros armiger. The sequence continues at coordinate 250,906 of NW_017732596.1, forward strand.
TGGTTGCTGAATCTGTCATCAAGAATTTTGATCTATCTAAGATAATGATGGTCTTTGTTTCATTATCTACAGGTTTGAACTCCTGGTTTAAATTCATCATGTAGACTGGGTTGTTATGTTGTTCTAATTCTGTTTTGAATTCTTCTTGTTATTAAGCTCTGCACCTGTTGCCTGTTAACCCTGGACATGAGCTGTTCCTGATCCATGCACTTTCCCTCTGATGTGAGAGATGACACCAAGAAGAGATCCTTCCTGACACAGAGGGACAAAAAGGCTGAAGTCAGAAGACCTGACTGTTGATCAGCAATGCTTTCAGAGAAAGCTCTCAATCAAAAGGGGGAAATGATAAAGACGAACTGGTACTTTAAGGAAACGGATCAGGCTGGGAGGTCTATGGGAGAAGTTGGACTCACTGAAGTTCATGAGAACACTTAGTCGAATTCTATGATCCTAACTTCCTTTTCATAAAACTCTATGGTTCTAACTTCCTGTCTCCCTGCCTTAAATTACCCTCCATCTTAGCTCACAAGCCAGAATGTGCATGTGGTTTGCTGTGTCTGCACAAGCTGGTGCTGGGTTGTAGCCCTTTTTCCTTTTTTTTTTTTCCCAAATAAATCCTTTTTGGTGACATAATACCTAGTTGATATTATTGTTTAGTCAACAGTCCCCACTGGACCAGTATGCTGCACAGATAGCATCTGTCCCATCAGGTAAAAATAAACCCAGGGAGCTCAGTAAATGCCTACAGACTGTGACACAGGACAGTAACTGTCTCTTACCTTGCATCGTTGCTCTTGTTGGTTCTGAGAACAGAGGGATGAGCAAGAGGTAGATGAGGTAGATGAAGGAGAGTCCATTGTACCGGAATGCACACGCTGTGGGTGGGAAGAGAGAAGAAAAGGAAAATGCGTTAATAAGCAGGCTGACAGAATACCTGTGGCTATAGAACGCCGGCCTCAGGTATCACTGACTCAAGCTAAGTAGATATGTCAGTTAGGAAGTAAACCTTGAGCATTTATTCAACACTATGTTGAGCATGAGGAGAAATGGAGTATTAAAATGCATGGTCCCTGCTCTTAAAATCTAACCAATAAAGCAACACCAATATATTTGAATGAAGGCAGGCCATAAATAAGTAAAAGATTAAGTGGGCAAAAAAAGAGAAGCACTGTCATAATCAGGAAGCAAGAAAACAAGAAGGGTATCCAGGGGGGTCAAGGTCTTGGGTGCTTCTGGTCACAGAGTGCAGAGGTTCTTGGATCACAGGACAGTCCAGTGTGGGATGCACATCGGGATTAAGAGATGGGGTACCCAGACCCAGACAGGAAGACCAGATCAAGGAGTGCTAACATCAAGACAGAATTTGGACAATCAGAGCTTGCACACACAAGCGTAGGGCACCCTGCTTCTGGTGGCTTGCTCTAGAAGCTGGCAGTGAAAGCGGCAAAAGAAGGGAAAGTGTGAGATGGTGTGGTAGGGCAAGAAAAAAACAACAAAAGTGCTTTTTCATCCCAAAGTAGTCATGCACATATTTGTAGCTTTTTATACCATTATTGACATTCCCAATCTCTTTATGAAAGATCTAAAGCAGGAAGAAATGTTCACACTATTGATTGGGCTGACAGGAAAATACATGAATGAGACAATATAAAAGAACAAGAACACATGTTTGAATTGTCTTTCTAGTTTTTTCCCTTTCTGCTTCTTATTTCTCATCCAGAGATGAAGTTCCTTAAAAACAATCCAAAGACATTTGGTTATTCATTCAGTTAATAAATATTTATTAAGCACATATTATGTACTGGGACTAACAAAGATCTCTTCCTGCCTCTGGGAGCTTACATTTTGGTGGGCAGATGTATGATGAACAATAAACAAATAAAAGGTCAATTACATGTATGTTGGGACATAAGTACTATCTAAACAAGAAGTCAGCAGGAAAAGGGGGACCAAATGTACCTGGGGTGGGGAAAGCCAGCTGCAGCATTCATTAGGAGCACTGAAAGTAGACCTCAATGTGAAGGTGAGATTTGAGCCAAGAGGTAAGATAGGTGAGCAACCAGGACACCTCATGGGAGAGCGCACCAGGTGAAGCTGGTGGCTCAAGCCAAGGCCCTAGAGCGGAAGCAGGCCTGGCCTGTCTGACTTGCCCAAGACATCCTGTGGGGAGCCCAGTTTGCAGCTGAATCCTGGATGGGGCCAGATTGTGCGGGTCTTGCAAGGGACCAGAGGATGGTAGTTTTCACTCTGAGGTGTCAGTTAAGTAATGGTTCTTACCCTTGGTTCAAGGTTGCAGACCTGGCTCTTGCCTATGCTTGCGGCTTCATTTCCACCAATGCACATCCTGCACTCTGTGCTACTGCCCTAAACAGCCAGCATCTTCCATCTACATTTCCTCCCTCCCTCCCACTAAAACACCTTCTTATTCTTCCTCCATCAAGCATATTCCCCCTCAGCTCACATTTTTTCTCTTATGGGATATTGCCCATGTCCATGACCTCCCCCAGACAGAGGCACATTTCCCTCTTTGGTGTCTATTCCAGAGCACTTCACATTCAGTGTCACATGCATCTGTTAATATGTCTGTGACCATGTCTGTTATATCCAGTACCCAGTGCCCAGGAGGTGCTCACACTCATGAAAGGAATGAACAGTGAATAAATGAATGAAATGGAATGAAAAAGACGTGAGGGCATCTAAAAAGGAAGTCAGGGTATCAAGGAGCACAGCATTCTCGGTAGCACAGAAACATCACAATTGACACTGCCCAAAATACACATTTAATTAACTGGAATGTTTCTTTGTTTTTAGCCTTAGGGTGTTTTTTTTTAAAAATGTTTGTGTATATTGTGCAGCAAAATAACCTAATTTGGTGTATTTCTGGGTAAAGAGAAAAATAGAATTCACTTGTATGATTGCATCATTTGAAATAGCATTTATGCACTTATCTGCTGTTAATTTATATCAGTAATGGTTTACATCAATGAGTTTACTGTGTGTCAAGCACTGGTCTGTGCACTTCACACATATTAACTCATACTATTACTATCCTCCCTTTACAGGTATTATTTTATTCTCTTACTACACATGGAAAAGCAAACACAAGGAGGAAGTACAGCTAAGTGGCCAGCTGAGGTTTGAGCCTGGGGGTCTAGTTTCTGAGTCTGTCCTGTCACCAGGAAGCTTCGAAGCCTCACCACTGCTCTACATCCCTACCTGTCTACTTTCTCCCCAGTTAACTGTCAAGGGCTCTGTGAGCCAATGCCTTCCTTCCACAGGATGACAAACTCTCTGTATGTATTTTGCTGCTTCCATTTTATAGCCTTTTTCTGTAAGGTTTTGTATTATGTGTGGTGGAAATGTGTATACACAGGGAATTTCCAATGATTAACTTTGGAAGAGAGAGAAAGGAGCCTACACTTGGTTTCTCACCTCACAACCTTTAGTTACCGTTATTTACAGCACAGTCCAGAAGCTTAAGAAGAGGCCAAAAACAATCCATGGTGACGGACAGCCTCTAAACAGCCCCCAGTAATTGTCTCCTCCTAGTTGCAGCACTGTGAGTGATCCCCTGGTCCTGAATGTGGGCTGGAATTAGTGACTCACTTCCAGTGAGCAGCGACAGTAAAAGTATTGAGATACCAGCTGGTAGCTCTGTCCCGGGTGCTCCCTCAGCCTCTCCCCTTGTTCATGGTGGGAAGCCAGCTGCAAGGTAGAGAAGCTCACATGGCAGGAGACAAGTCTCTAGCCAGTAGCCAGCCATCTCCAGGCAGCAGCCACATGAGTGAGCTTGGAAACAGGTCCTCAAAAGACTGTGCCCTGGGAGAGAGTATGAGCCATTTCTGACTCTCAGACAGTGTCTGTTGCTTTAAACTGCAAAATGTTTAGATAATTGGTATGCAGCAATAGATGACTAATACCCAACTTAGAAAATAAATTAAGCCACTTCTAAAAATCCAACTTCATTTATATTTTTCTGAAATTATCCCATTTGATGACAATGACCAAATTGCTGAATTCTCTGCCTTATTTTATATGTGTGAAGTTGCTGCCTAGGAATTACCCAAGCTTCTGGGGACTTTGAATGGCATATCTAAGTGAGTTACCCCCATCGAGAACAAAGTATGCCTTTGCACTTGTGGATAAGACACATCTGAGTGAGAAAAGCCTAAAAAGGCAAAAGCAACTGTTCCTTTATCAAGCTTGCCATTTCCTTTGTTCAGGACCTGGAGAGGTTTCTTGCATATTCATTACTCTTGGTAATGAGCTATCATATTCTGGCTACACACCGTTCCCAAATACCCCACATCTCTCAGGGACAGTCAAGTCACTGGGATCTCTGTCCTCTGCCTCAAGAATTTTACTGTTGACAATATAATTTTTTTAAATGCAGACCAAGGTGTTCAACAGAAAAAGATTATTTTCTTTACCTACAAATGCACTGTAGTTTCCACTATTCCTACCTGGGTTAACCATCCAAAATTACATGGACATTTCTCCCAAATGATGACAACAGTTGACAGTAATTTCCCAAAGGAAAGACCTGGCCAGGCCTAGAGAGCTCACAATTACAAACTATGAGATAACAAGTCATCATTGAAGTGCTTTATAAATATCAATGCTTCCATTTGAATTGTAAACAACTGGGCTTGTCTTAGTAATGAATTTCATTTTCTAAAGGTAAAAGTTGGCACACAATTTTGGAAAAACTCTCCAAGTAGGAAAAACGGTAGATTTGACTTTGACAACTGAAAGTTAATCAATACAGAAAGGGGAAAAAATCTCTTGCAAATATAAAATTGCTAAGATGGCCACATGACATTTATAAAAAAGATTTGTGTTGCAATACATGTAATAATTTCCCTATTACTACAATATGATCACGGAGAGGTTTATGCACACTTTAATTTACCCTTCCATAATAGTTGAAGGTAATAATTTTAAATTATGTAATTAAAGGTAAGTGCTCTCAGAGCTGAATTTTTAGCAAAATGTGACCTCCTACTTCCTTCGAATACTTTAGCAAGGCCAAACAACATCTCACTATTAATGGCTTGGGAGACAGTGTCTTAAATATTTAGAACCTCCATTTCAACTAAGTACATTCTAAATGATCTTTATTGCCTCGGGGAGCTTTGTTTATTTTAACAGTTTCCAGAGCAGTAGATACACTTTATTCACAATAAGCAACTTCAAAACCAAGTGACAAAATGGTTCTGTCAATTTACTGATTCTAGAAAGTTTTTGTTTGCTTATGATTTTAATGGTTTTCCTTTTGTACTCTGAAGCAATCAATTGCTTTTAAAAGAGTGTCCTCTCAAAATTCTGATTATTTTTTTAAAAAAAAAACACCACCAATACAAACAGCTGCCAAGTATTTACAATGAATCAGGAAGACTAAATAAAACAATTAGGTTTTTTTTTTTTCTTTAAGGAAGCAAAACTATCCAAAAAATAAGAGGCAGGAAAAAGGCTGTTCTGTTACCAGATTCATTGTCTATTTGTGTAGCACTCTTTCTCCCATTATATACTCCCATTATATACACATATATACCAGATATGTGTTTTATATCTGGTTAAATATATAAATGCTTCAAATAGTGATGCTTTAGAGCAGCTGCAGTCAAGACAAGAGCATTTTTCTCCCTTTTCTTTTATCTCTGAACTTCACATCCACTGGAGGTCTTGTCCCTGTGCTTCCTTCAGAAAGTTACAAAAATTATTTCTTCAAGAAAAATGATACCAGAAAGCCTTTCCCACTACCATTCAGAAGCACAAGACACAAGTGTACCCACTTATACTTATCATGTGGCATCTGCATTATGTTCTTCATGAGAGTCCTAAGAATGTTCATATATTGGTGACAAAAAAGGCTAGTAGAAATACTGTTCAAATAAGAAATTATTATGTCACCTGAAACTAACAATAAAAAAAAAATAAATTTTAAAAAATAAATAAATAAAAAATAAAACTATATAATTTAAAATCAATTGAAAAAAAAGAGAGAAAATATTATGCTTTCACATTTTGAGATAGTCCCTACATTTTCACATTACATTTTTATGCAGAGATGCATGAAAGTTGACTTTGTTCTAGGAAGTTTGTCAGTACAACAGTGAATCCATCAGTCATGAATTTCTCACACTTCAAGAAACAGAAATAGTATACTGCACATTAATTTCAGTAAAGAAGTTGGTTAAAAGAATGTGATTTTAGAGTAAAGTCTCAAGGAAAACAAAACTTTTACAGAGTAATTACAAGAACTTGGATTCAAATTGTATTAGCAGAAAATTATAACCACTGCTCAGTTCACTAAAAATTTCAAGCCAATCTAAGGAAAAATCAGATGAAACCATCTTATTCGTAAAGGATAAAAGCCTTTGGTCTGAGTTTTCTACTTTTTCCAAACACCCCAAGTTATTATCTGTAAAATGTGAGTTGAATCAAATGATCTCTAAAATTTCAGTTCGATTTTTTTCATCAAGTGAGTTAAAAATCTGTTGCCTTTTTAATTATTATAAATAGGTAGGATTCTGTTTTCTATTTTTAATTAATTTACTATATATCAAATCAATATTACTAACAGTATTAGAAGTTTAACTGAATTTTCTAAACTCATCCTGATTCATTGTACAGTTTGCATAAAATAAATTTTAAAGAATCTTTCTTTAAAACTCTTAATGTTTTATTCACCATTTTACAAGTTTATCCATTAGAAGTTACATTTTTAACAAATTTTTTATCTAAGGACAGTTGGTATATAATATTATTTTGGTTATATTAGTTTCAGATGTACAGTACAGTGATTCTACATTTTTATTCCTATACCTTAAAATGAAGTCACTCTATTAATTATAGTAATTATCTGTCCCTGTGCAAACTTATCACAATATTGTTCACTGCATTCCCCTTCCCCTTTTCACCCATTGCCTCCCTTCTGGTAACTTTCCCTTTGGTCTCTGTTTCTATGAGTCTGTTTTTGTTTTGTTTTGTTTGTTCATTCGCTTTGTTTTGTTTTGTTTTTAGATTCCACATATAAGTGAAACTGTATGGTATTTGTCTTTCTCAGTCTGACTTATTTCACTTAGCATAATGTCCTTTAGATCCATCCATGTTGTCGCAAATGGCAAGATTTCCTTCTTTTTTATTGCTGCGTAAAATTCCATTGCATATATTATATATACCATATCTTCTTTATCCATTCATCTATCCATGGACACCTAGGTTGTTTCTGTCTTGGCTATTGTAAATAATGCTGCAGTGAACATAGGGGTGCATATACCTTTTCAAATCAGTGTTCTCATTTTCTTTGGGTAAATACCCAGAGGTGGAATTTCTGGGTAATATAGCATGTCTATTTTTAGTTTTTTAAAGGAATCTCCATCCTGTTTTCCATAGGGGGTTGCACCAGTTTGCAATCCCACCAACATGCATAAGAATTCCATCTTCTCCACATCCTCTTCAAGACATATTATTTGTTGACTTTCTTATAATAGCCATTCTGACTGGTTTGAGGTGGTATCTCATTGTGTAAAAAAAAAAAAGGCAAAAATAAACAAACGGACATTATCAAACTAAAAAGCTTCTGCACAGAGAAGGAAACCTTCAACAAAACAAAAGACAACCTACTGAATGGGAGACTATATTCACAATTGATATATCCAATAAGGGGTTGATATCCAAACATATAAGAGACTCACACACCTCAATAACAAAAAAATAAATAATCCAATCAAAAATGGGCAGAGAATATGAAAAGACATTTCTCCAAAGAGGATAAACAGCCAACAAACATATGAAAAGATACTCAACATCACTAATCATCAGGGATATGCAAATCAGAAAGTTGTATTTAATATGCAAATCCTTAAACTCAAGCTTGATCATGCTCACTGTCCTCCCATCTGAGAGAATAATGACATAGATTTTCTCTTGTGATTGCAAATGAGGAAATAAAGCTTTTATGTTAATAGATGATTTCTTAAGCCATCTGAAAAATTATATATATTAGAAATCAGATCTATTTCATTGAGTATGAAGAGCCCTGCATTTAAATCCACAGTTCCTAAGCTTACCCAAAATAAAACCTACTCTCCTACCATTGTGATGAAATTAGGGTGGGTGAGTAAATGCTGAGAAAAGGTCAAACATTAAAATTGTTTATTCGCCCACCCAGCTTAGTAGCTTTTTTAATCTACTACTGAACAGAAGAGTTAGTATTTGCAAACTGGGAGATTGAAAGTTAAGTCCTCATTAGTTTGCTTAGGTTTGTGTCATGGCATTTACTGATTTAAAATCACTCATTATGCTTCATTTATACATGTATTCTCATGTGAGGAAGGTATTTTTTAACTTAGTCTTATTTCACTTTTATGTAATTCAACAGTTTACAAAACTGTGGATCACTATACCTCCCTAGTAGTCTATTATTAGCAGAATGTGGATCATCATTTAGACTTTTTTTTTTTTAAAGATTTTTATTGGGGAATTGGGGGAAGGGGAACAGACAAGTTGCTGTCCTTTTGTTCTTCAGTCTAGTTGTGGAGGATGTTGCTTCACTGGCCCAAGTTGGCACCATCATTGCACTCTTCCGGGTGAGGCAGATCAGTCGCCGGTTTCTGGACAGCCGCTCACTGCGGCTGCTGGCCGCTCACTCTGGCTGCTGGCTACACACGGTAGCCCATGGCAACCCACTGCAGCAGGGGCTGCAGCCTGCGCCATCGCCGGTGACTCACGGCAGCCCAGCCCCAGGTTGAGCCACTCACTGTTCAGCATCTTAGCTGTAGAGGGCAGTGTCACTGGCCCTCATATGTGGGATCCGAACCGGGGCTCTCTGGCATCCCAAGCCAGTTCTTAACCATTGCGCCACTCAGCCGGCCCGTAGACTTTTTAATTAATTGCAATTAACCTTAATGTATAAAAATCTATTAATCTTTAAGAATTTAAAACTTATTTTCCTCAGTAAAAAAACATTTTTAAAGTAAGAGAGCTGATTATCACTCACATTTAGTTTTATACTGACTTCTTAGTTCCCGTTTTTGCTTTTCAATTAGCTCTGTATTTATTAACACTGTCTTTTTAGTTAACACTACTTTTCTGTAATTTGCCCAAAGGTTAACTTATCTTCCTAATATATATAAATTCTACTATACTACAAATTCACTGTAGTTTCATCTTTTTTCATTATCGGTCCTCTGAAAAACCTAAGAGAAGTGCTTAGGACCCAAATAATAAAGCAAAGTTCCTTACTGGACTTCTGCTTAATTAGCCTTGTTAACGCCACAATCTGTTTCATGAATTTGCTTTTATAGACATATCAAGATGTCAGATTTGGAAAGTTACCCTGCATCTATGTTAACATCAGTGTCTCTAAACGATTGGTTAGGTTAAACCATTGAACTTGATGGCTTCTTATGCCAAAAATAGTTAAATATTAGCAAGTTTATGTGATTCAACCTGAAATACATTGGGACTGATTTACTGGACTGTGTTACACATGGAGAATAAATGTCATTTTCATTTTCAGAAATAAGAGAAATTAAGGCAGGTTAGTTAATATAATATCAGGCAGTCAGGAATTCCCTGGTAGACTGAGCAAAGATAAGAGAAAAACTGGCCATTCCTTAAACTAGCCATTCCTTTCAAAATTATAGGGTAACTCCCTCACACTGGAACAGAGACATCAATCATGCCCCAGAGCAACAAAGCCATTTTGGAGGGCATTAGGAAAGGCCTTCCAAAAGCTGAGTGACAGAACAAACCTGATAAACACCTTAATGACAGGCATCAGCATTCCAGCATTCCAGCATTCCCCCTCCCAGGCAGAAAGAAAAGTATAAAACTCAAGCCTTTTACCCTAGCTAGTGGGCACCCCAATTTCTGGGTACCCCCTCCTGCTCAGGAGCTGTAACCTTTCTCTTGCTTTAATAAAACTATCCTCTGCTACAAACCTGACCTCTCTGGCCCGTGTCTCCATTCTTCGGCTTGACGAGGCTATGACCCAGTACAAGAAATATTCTACATCAAAATCAGCTGCAATGTCATTGTATCTCCTGACACTCAAGTGCCTCCCATATGCTCATCCCTAAGCAATTTGAGACAGCTATGGGTAAAGGGGGGATGGAAACGGCAAGAATATATATGTGTACACGTACGTATATACATACGTAGGCTTTATACAAACAGCAGTGACTCTTTAATAGCAGGATTAATTTACTGCCTGCCAGTTTCCTTCTTTCAAGAACTGAGTAACTAACAAGGGTTTCTTGTTGTTGTTTTTTTTGTATGCTTTTGCTGTAGGCTTTAGAATATTCTGTATTATTTTTGGCAGCATTCTCCCTCACTAATGTGTGCATTAGCATGAAAAGAAATCAATTCAGCTAACTATAATGAAGTCATACTTCTTCCATCTCCAGCACATGATGCTGCCCAACATTATACTTTGTTTAACAACTAATATAGCTGAAAATTGATTAAAAATGGCTGTTTTTATCGTGTTAATCCAGTTTGCCATCCTGCTTTCTTCTTCCGGAGAATATACTCTTCCCTGACCTACACAAAGCTATTGCTATTGCCTTCAAATATTTCTGTTGCTAAAGAAGTAGACACACCTTTTATGGCATGAATTCAGCCTTTGACTATATTTGGGGGTTATGATTATGATACTGTTGTGGGCCAACCGAGTAGCCCCTGGCCCCCACACACACTGAGAAAATATTAAGTTTTCTTTCCGATAGAAATGTTAAGTCTCCTCCCTAGTTTCTTAGTTTCTTAGTCCTTGCTTTGATTACTCTTCTCATCAGTTTGTGAATCCTAGACTAAAGATTGATCCTACCCTTGCTTCAGATAACTACTTGAAAGCCTGTGACTTCCTAATATCCCCCAGGCCAATAAGCCTAATGATTATTTCCAAACCCATTCTGGGCCCAGACAACTGGCACAGTGATGGGCTGAATGGCTGCAGGTTTCATAGGAGCTAACAGATTTATTAATTAACATGTATTTTTCCTCATTCAGGGGCCATAGGGATACAGATGATATCCCAACAAGATTGACAGTCACAATCAAAGAAGCCAACATGATCTTCCAGGTGGAGCTCGAGACCCCTTCCTCTCATCTGAGATCAGCTAGGGTGAGAGTTCTGTGAACCCCCAATAGGCAGGGACAGCTCTACACCCCTGCCCAGCAGGAACCAGATACAGAAGAAGAGACCTCCTGTCCCTCAACTTCCCATAGAGATTTTATGGGGATCACATCTCTCAAGGGGAAAACAAGGCAGGCAGTTAGAGGCAGGCATTGGGTCTCTGCATTCCTGCACATCGCACATACGACGGCCCAGGGCACCTCCCCTTTCCACCCAAAACTCCCCCTTTGTATTGTAATTATCTACCCCTGCAGGGAAAACAAATGGGCACAAAAGACCCAACTAGATCAGACCAGTCACTCACACCTGCACAGTGCCTCTTGTCAATCACAAATGCCAATCAAGAGGTCCCACACCAAAAGGGGAACAGCCCATTCTAGAGAAAAAGGGATAAAAGCTCCAAGTCCTGGAAAGTCTGCCCTGCTCTTTTTGACCACTTCTCCCTTTTTTTTGGACCTCCTTCCTCCCATTTTGAGCCTTTTGAGCCTCGCCTTTAGACCGCTCCAAACTCTTTGGAATGTAATTTCTCTTCTAATAATGGGCCCTTGAGCCATTCTCTACTGCTCAGGCCTACTTCTACTCCTTTGAAATGTACTCTCTTCGAATAAGCTACTTTTTACTCCAGTATCTCGTTCTACTCTTTGCTCGAGTTGCCAAGCACCTGGACTCTGTGCCAAGGAGGGCCCACTCTCCCACAATACCACAATAATGAGGAACAGCCTCTGACCACAGAGTGAAATCCTTGCTCCCAGAACAACATTCAAAATAGCAATGAATTGGACTTATGCTTCAAAATTAGCCTCTTTCGCCAGATCTCTCTGCTCAGTCTCAGTCTTTGACTTTGCACTTAGTCTTTTTTTCATCACTTTGAATGTTAATCACTCACAAGTCTGTATTACTGAAAATGGAGTAGAGTACAAAAGAATCCTTGTGATGAAAAACGAGAGACATGTAGGCTTGCCCGCCCAACCTCATCCCATTCCCTGAGCTGTTCAGCCTTCAGCTCTCTCTCTTACTATACTTATTTTCAATATACACCACATTCTCCTGCTTTATAAGATTAAGGTAGTTTAAAAGTCGCTGGTGGGATACTCTATTGGAAGAATTAGAGTAACTATTCTAGTAATGTGTTTAAGCTTACTATAGGTGTTTTCATCAGTGCATGGCCTTGATCTGAGAGAGCATTTGATTTTTGTTCAATAGATATAGATGTCTCATATTTTCTAAATTTCCAGGTATAGATGATATTTCACTTTTGCTGACTCATTGTTATGCCCTGTATTCACTAGATGATCCATAATGTGTCAAAACTTTTCCCAAGTCTCCGAAAATGACACTGTTTTGTTATCCTAATCTATCTCCAAAAAGTAGTTATGACCCATGAGCCATTATGAGGCTAAGCTGGATGGTTCATATCAAAATTCTGTTGAGGCTGGGTTACCTCCACAAATGTCTTTGCTAAGTCACTCGGCAAATTTTCACTGGGGGTCGGGGAGGTTGCAGAACCCTGCCGATCTTGGCCTATCCTCTGAAAAATCTCCAGCACAATGTGCTTCTTTAAACATACCTCTTTTCTAGCCAAACCCCATTCACCATTCCCCAAACATGCATATCAACAGGCTCCAGGATCCTTTGGAACAGAAACTCTTTCCTGTTCTCTACGCTATTTCCACACATAGCAAACACTCAACAAATATTTACTGCCAACCTGTAATGCCCCCTGTCCAACATTGTATTCTAAATTTCTAAGCATTCTTCAACCAAGCTCAATGTGTCTCCTCCCAGAGAATGCCTTCATCAACCCAATAAAAAGTGATCTTTTCTGAATAAAAAAATATATATTTGTTTAGCAATAAGGGCATAATTCAATAAGGATTGTCATACCATGGAATTTGAAACAGTCACAAAGAATGCTTGTTGTACATGTGAATGAACACTGAAAGGTATTGACAATATATTCAGTAAAAAATTAGGTTATAAAACTGTATAGAATGTGACAGGTCTATGAGATAGATATTAATAATATCTCCCATTTTCAGGAAACTAAGGCTCAGAAAGAATATGTAACTTGTTCAGGGACAAGGTGAAACTGAGATTTAATCCCAGTCAAGCTGACTCCGGAATCTGTACTTTTACATTCCATTCTGCTACTCCTCTTATGTAAACAGAAAACATCTATAAGAATATAGCAGACTGCTAACAGTGATCACTCCCTGGAAGAGGTAGTAAGGAGAGAGAGTAAATGGCTTTTTATGTTAAAATGTTAAATTTTCTTGTAATGTGTATATGTATATTTTATATTTTAAAATAAAATTAAATCTAAGAAAAAGTAATCTCTTCCATTTTTAATATTTTGGCTTTATCACTCTTATGACTTGACTACATATAGCCTTGTAGTATTTCAGGGTGTAAACATGTTACTTCGTGATTAGACCATAAGCCCCTTAAGAGCCAGGCTTTGCCATCGGTGTCTCTTTAGGAAACTAGTGCCTTACCTTACACATCATAAATACATGATGACTGTGCAGAAAGAATAAAGAAATGAACTTCAATTGCCCTTAAAAACAGAAGGGTCAGAGAAAAGCTATCATCATATCTGACTAGTGGTGTAAATGTTCAATAGCTTTCACCAAATACATTATTCTGCAATATTCAGTTTGGCTAACATAATCACATGGCTACAACAACAACATTAAAAAAGAATGACATGGAAGTGTCTGTTGGAAAAATAATGTTTGGGTAATAATTTCCACTTCAGCATCCAGGAACATGCAAGAAACAAGAGGGCCTCTTAAATCATGAACCTTTTATGTCACAAAGAAGTTAAACTCCAGGGAGCTTCTCTTGGAAGAAAAAAGGGTGTGAAGTTAAACTGGAAGCCTTAACCATATTTTTCTTACAAATAGACTCAATGCAAATTCTTCTTCACCACAGCTTTCTGGGGGTGGAAAGACATTCATTAACCTTATATATTACACAAAGAAAGTGGAAAAATATACCATCCAATATCCATATTCAGCAAACATTGAGTCTCATAGCATGACTCGTAATTGGCAGCAGCTAGAAGAGGAAATCAAAATGTTAATCCCAGTAGAGCTGCGTTAAGCAAATCCATTAATACACCAAGCCTGAAATTTCCTTCACAAAAAAATTATCCAGGTGTGATTTTTTTATGTTACTAGAAGCTAGATCAATCCCAAGTGCTTAAATAACACATGTAATGAGATGCAAAGACTTCACAGACCTCCCTAAGCCATTTTAAGGCCAATTCTCCACTAGCAGTACTGAGTTCCCAGCACTCACCAGAGCATGTCTGTGAGGGGCGTTCAGATGTCTGTCTTGGAGCAGGGCTGGAGATAAATTGCTCTGAACAGAGGAAGGACTGGTGTGGGAGCCCTGAGAGCAAAAGCTTTCCCAAGACCACTTTAAATCAAACACACCCTTTAGGTCCTCAGGCATTAGTTTTTTTTGTTCAGTTTTCTCCCTCAGTAAAAAAATGGGGAGGAACCTCACAAAACCAAACTTAAAACAATTTAGAGTAAATCACACAATGGCCAACAATCAAGTAACATCCCACCAACTTCATCAGTAAGAACTAATGTAGTAAATCCAATTAAAACTTCATACTAACAACATAATTAGGAGGTCAAGCAAGGGGAAGTATAGATCACAAAAAGTATCTTCTTTTTTGAATGCACACCATTGAGGTTGTTTTATATTTTTAAGTTGATTAGTGCTTCCTTGGCACAAATAAATCCTAAAAAGCAAATAATTCTTATTTTTTCCGAGAAAAAGAACTAAAGTTGCTGTTTTCTCAGCTGTCATCTGGAATCTATTAATTTTTGTAGCAGATTACCTAGAAATACAACCTGGAAACTAAAGGAACACAAACTCCAGCCTTCTTCTTGTTTTCTTTAGAAATACACCCTGGGGCCCCAAAACTCCTCTCCCTAGGGCTTCTTCCAGACTTCAATAATGGGGAGCATTTCAAAGAAAAAAGAGCACCATTTGATCCTAGCACTTCTATTAAACACATACCATATTTTCCCATGTATAAGATGCACCCCTTTTTTTCCCAAAAAAATTTGGGGTCTAAAAACTGGGTGTGTCTTATACAGTGGTTGTATGAGCACAAAAACAAGTGCAAAAAAAGTGGGAAATGCAAGTAAAAAAAATCTACAACCACTGTATAAGATGCACCCAGTTTTTAGACCCCAAATTTTTCTTAAAAGGGTGCATCTTATACATGGGGAAATATGGTACACTAGGATGTAGACATGTCAAAACACACTGGATTTAATCAATCTGAAGTTTCCTGTGACTCAAAGGTGACACTATCACAGAAATTACCTTAGTGACCATTACCTCCTTTATTCTTTAGAACCCACTCAGGGTTAGCCCAGCAACCTGCTCCATCTGCCAGCACACATAATTCACAACCTGAGGGGCCATCCCACATCACTCTTTTTCCTCCTGTTTATTTCTAACCCACAGCTGCTATAAGGACCGTCTTCTCACTTAGGCAAGTGTGATTATGTTCATTTTACAGATGAAGGCTATAAGGCAGAATGACTTTTATGTTTTAATTTTATTTTATGTCCAGCTACTCTAAAAGCTGACATATTATGTTTTATTACAAGATGGAAATATTTTTATTTAATTTAGTAGCTAGGGCAAGAATTTCTCTTACAAAGATAACTATATTTGTTTGGATGTTTTCTGTGATAAATTTTGGGGGTAGAACAAGAGATCTCAAGGTGTCCAGGTAAGGACACAAATGCTCTGGAGGGGTTAATGCTGTCTGGGCTTCAGGAATGGGGATGAAATAAAGAGAGGAGCTGAGTGTGGAGGTGAAGCCACTCAGATGTTTAAGTCCTTGAAGACATGGCAGAGCCTCTTCCTGGGACACAGAGAACTCAGAAAGGCTTGGTGCAAATACCTGAAGGAGTTGTACTTCGCATCCAACTTGACCTGAGACAGAACCAACATGGGACACAGGTGTAGGAAGTCCCAAGCAGGAAAAGTTAAGAGAATTTGCAGAAATCATCTTTAGAATGCTCTGAGCTCTCAAAGGCTGTGCAACTGGGGCTCAGGGGACAGGAAATTTTCATATGACAGCCTTTGCATGTGTGTTTGATACAAAAAAAAAAAACAGGCTTTATAGTCCATTTTGATTGATGAGGGTAAAAGGGATCAAATATATGGTGATGGAAGGAGAACTGACTCTGGGTGGTGAACACACAATGTGATATATAGATGATGTATTACAGAATTGTATGCCTAAAACCTATGTAACTTTACTAAACATTGTCACCCCAATAAACTTTAATTTAAAAAAAAGAAGAATAAAAGTCAATCAATTCAATTAGGTGAAAGGAGAGGTAGGAAAGTGATATCTGCTAGAATTCATTTTTCTCTTTGTAATACTTCATTGAATAAATCAAATTTTATAGAGCATATACCAGGTGCTAGGAAAAATAATTTGCTAGCACTGTTCAGATTATAAAGGCTTTATTTCATTTGATACTTGCCCCAGTCGTGTGAAGTAGGAGTTGTCATCACTCCCTTTTCAGAGGGCACACAATTGCACAAGGATTAGGATGTAGAGCCAGAACTCAAAATTTGGATTCTGGAAGCTTTCTTCCTTCACACTGGCTGCCAATTGCCATGGAGACCCAAAGACAACTTCCTCCTTTCTCATCCGTCCAGCTTGAATGCACATGGTTGGCTTGGTTTGGGGTCCCCAAGTGATTTAATTTCTTATCCTTAGCAACTTCTACCTTATTTTTGTTGGATATTTTCTCCTATAAGAATTCCATTCTAATTATTGAGATGTTAGAAACTTCACTAGACATCAACGCCACCAGCAAATTTTAGCTTCCCAATTTTGATTTTCAAAAAATCAGGTTTGAGACATAATGGAATGAAACCCTGCTCCCAGCATCATCTTTCTAGAATACAAACGTGATTACATCTCTCCTTTGCCTTCAATTAATTGTGGAGGAATAACAATAATAATAATTATTAGTCATATACATATTGTATCATCTATTGGTTGTCCTCATATTAGAGACATTGTCTGGCCCTTTGCTTTGTCGGCTTTATCCCCTGCCCCTGGAATGAGGCTGCCACATAGCAGTTGCTAAGTGAATAACTAGATGATAGAACGATTTAACACATGAATATATTTTTTCATCTTCGCAAAACCCCATAAGACATTGTCATTTTTATTTTAAAGATGAACATGAGAGTCTGAAAGGATACATATTCTGCTCTAAGTCATGCTAGTAGCTGGGAAATAATAGGACAAGAAACAAAACTGAACAAAACTTTGAATTTCAGACTCCTTCCACTTCCTTTCACTGACTCTCATCCACAACATTCCAGACCCCTTAAAATCTGGACAACCCATCTCACCAGCTTAATGCCTCATCACACAACAAACTCTAAATAGTCACCTTTTTACTTGAAATACTCCAAAATTTATCATTCCTCCTTTCCTTTTGATGTGCTGTACAATTTCCTAAAATGCCCCTTCTCTTCCTTTCCCTTCAAATGTATCTAGCAAAATCCAGCTCCAAGCTCATTTGCTGAGTAAGCTTCTCCTCCCCCAGCCTCCCACATGGTCACCCTGACTTAGGGGGTTGCTTAGCACACACAGGTTTTGTTTCTTTAAAAACTGTTCGTTGGTCATACACTGTAAGTCAGTACTCCTATCTTGATAAATTATGAAATGAATCTCCTACCCTTCCTTCTTCCTGAGTCTACGCCTCCCTTCTCTATTAAGGCTGCAATTCCCTAGCCATTAACAGGAGGCTAAATATGAAACAGCAGCTAACACTGTAAAAACATAAGACAATTATTTTTTTAAGATTTTATTGGGGAGTAGAGGGAGGGGAACAGTGCTGGGAAATTGGGGAAGGGGAACAGACAAGTTGCTGTCCTTTTGTTCTTCAGTCTAGTTGTGGAGGACGTCGCTTCACTGGCCCATGTTGGTATTATCATTGCGCNGAACAGACAAGTTGCTGTCCTTTTGTTCTTCAGTCTAGTTGTGGAGGACGTCGCTTCACTGGCCCATGTTGGTATTATCATTGCGCTCTTCCAGGGTGACGCAGTCACTCACCAGCCATTGAATGGCCACTCACAGCTGCTCGGCAGCTCACGAGAGAGCACACCAGCTGCTGGCCAGCCCCACTGCAGCCTACGCCATCGCGGGCGGCTCAAGGCAGCCCAGCTCCAGGTTGAGCTGTTGTTCACCATCTTAGCTGTAGAGGGCAGTGTCACTGGCCCTCATGTGGGATCTGAACCGGGGCCCTGCTTCTCAGAGCTGGCGTTCCAAGCCAACTCCTAACCAACGCGCCACTTGGCCGGCCTTAAGGTATTTTTTTAAAAGCTTACTTGAATTGTAATGCTGACTGGCACACAAAAAATACTGCTTTGGGAAGGAAGGTAGAAAGAAAAGGAGAGGGGACAGGAGGGAAGGAAGGCATACACCCCCATAAATAAAACTTTAACAGTAGATGTAGTGATAAGAAGCCTTGTGAATTACCCAGGACAGAGACTATGAATTATCCCTTCAGAATTTCCAGCATCTAGTACAATACCCTGGGTATGAAGTGAGTGATCGATAAATATATGCTGTTTAATTGGATTGAAATAACATACAAGAAAATTATATTTATTAATCACAGATTATTAAAGATTGATAATAGATTGATAATACATCAACAGTGGAAAATATTAAAATTATTAGTTGCCATAAAATTAATGTGAGGCTGATATTTAAGGACATCATCTTGTTTACTCTAGTGATACGAAAATTTAACATGGAAGTCTTAACAGGTTAACGACACTGATAAGTGGAAAAAATAAATAGGAGGAAAATTTGGTGTTATAAAATACCTGGACAATAAGAAAAAATTTGTAAATTTGCCCGTAACTCTTCTGAAGAAAGTGATAGATATGGAAACCACTATTATGTAATGATAATGGATCTGTGTTTTTCCAGCCAAACTTTTTTACAATAAAAAAAATGAGGCAAACAAATAGTTTACTTTTTTTTTTTAAATGGGAAGAAATGATGAAGCAGAAAATGTCATAATTAAGAGAAACAGGGCCGACAGAGTAGCTCAGTTGGTTAAGAGCTCGCTCAAGAGTGTGAGCTCTGAGCAACAGCGGTTCTATGCACGGCCCGAGCTGAGCTGCTGCTGAGCTGCCAACAGGTGGCAGGATGACTCAGCTAAAAGAAAAAAGAAAAGAAAAGAAAAAAAAGAGAGAAACAGGATTTTTAATTCAAAACTGTACCTTGAACTCCAAGATTTTTTTCAGGGAATGAGGTCTTGTTTAGTTTGAATACATGAGTGACGAATCCTGCCTGTGGCATGTCAGGAAATTGGTCAAATCCACCTTCAGTGTCATTTTCAGCCCCCAGTACTGTCAGAGCTTGGATTATATTAGCATAGGGCCCACCTACCTTCTCTGCAGGCAGAATCCTAGTGCATAAGCACCCCTCTCTCGCAAGCATTATACTCAGTCTTTCTTCATGTTAGTCTAAATATATTTATCTGACTCTAGATAATGAAAGTGTTTTTCCTCTAAAACAAATAATAACACAAAGTTGGTGTTCAAGGAGTTTATAACCTGGATATATAGTGAGAAAAGACCAGCTTTATGCCCTGGTTGCTTTCTATGAATGCTGCTAATATTCATTCCCCACATTGTTTACGTGCCTCTTCTCATTCCTTAATCATACTATGCTCACCTTCTCTACCTTACTCTTTCTACAACTTTTGCAGAGCACATAAAAACCCCAATCTGATTTTCATTTGTGCTTCTGTCTATCTACATAACATTTTCATCTTTCTCCAAGGGGAGTTCCTCCAGTGCCTGAAGCAAGTGTGTCAATAAGAAGGTTTCCTGTTCGGTCCAGAGAATGTGCACTCTGGTTCCTCCTGCCCTTCCACCAACAACATGTAAAGCATGCTCAGAACCTCAGGCATAACCTCTTGTGGGCAGCCCCCATTGCTATTGCTTCTTTTCTGATTCTCCCTTCACCTTTGTATTAAAACATACTGATTCCTGTGTTTCTTTCATGATCAGATCAAGTACCTCCTTCGAGAAGTCATCTCTTGAACTCCTGATGCTGGGTGAGGCACTTGCTTGGCTGTGTTCCCACGGGCCTTGTGCAGACCTCTGTTTACTCACAGCACTTGAACTATCTGGTTACACGTCATTTCCCCCACACAAAATATTGAGTACCTAAAGGCAGCGACTGTGTACTGTTAGCTCCTATATCCCCAGGAACTTAACACAGAGAAGGTCCTGAAATTAACACACAAGAGCAGAATTCTAAGTCAATCAGAATAATGAAGAACTCCCATTTTGATACTCTTCAAATAATTAATTGATTGAAGAAACCCCAATGAAATGAAGTGCTACAAACTATTTTCTTAAATGAGAAATCCAAAAAATTCTCTGTGACTTTCTATTCATTGGGTTTTTATATTAACCAATATTTTATCTCTATAAAGAATGTTCAGGGGCCAGCTGAGTGGCACGTTGGTTAAGAGTTGGCTTGGGATGCCAGCTCTGAGCAGCAGGACCCCGGTTTGGATCCCACATGTGGGCCACTGACACTGCCTTCTACAGCTAAGATGGTGAACAACAGCTCAACCTGGAGCTGGGATGCCATGAGTCGCCGGCGACAGCATAGGCTGCAGCCCCTGCTGCTCTGGACTGCCATGAGCTACCATGAGTGGCTGGCAGCCAGCATGAGTGGTCGGCAGCCGGTGTGAGCTGCCAAGAGCCGCTGTGAGTGGCTCTCCAATGGCCGGCGACCGATCTGCCTCAGCTGGGAAGAGTGCAATGATAATACCAACATGGGCCAGTGAAGCAACATCCTCCACAACTAGACTGAAGAACAAAAGGACAGCAACTTACCTGTTCCCCTCCCCTAACTCCCCAATGCTGTTCCCCTCCCCCAATTCCCCAATAAAATCTTTAAAAAAAAAAAGAATGTTCATATGAGAGCCTTTAAGGTACTGAAGACTCCGAATTTTAGTGATAGTTTTTGCTGTTCTAATATTTTTATTCTTTGAGCCCTATCATAATCAATTTAACAATTGCTGCCTTTATCATGTGTACCTTTTCTTAGCTACAGATGAAGACCATGTCAATCAAGGTCCTAGCAGAGCACAGGTGGTACACTCATATCAGGTAACTAAAGAGAGTATAATGAAGGGACTACACTCAGGGTATTGTCTGGGCTGTAAAAAGGTACAAAGAATAGTGGAGAACCAGGGGCTATCAACAGTGCAGAGCCACCAGCACCCATCCTCCCTCCTTCTGCCCTCTGATCTCCTTCCATCATGTCCCATTTATCAAACCTACCAAGAAGCATAAGAGCAGAACAGCACCTCAACTTAGTCCATACAAGGCAGTTTTCCAGTGCACACAGTGTGGCTAGTGGTCTGGAGGAGCAAATAGAATATATCCAACTCAGTGACTAATCCCCACTGAGACCAGGAAGTGCAGAGATATGGACTGCCAAGGGAATTAGCCTGGTAACTATACAAATAACATCAGTTTGATTTAGTTATAGAAACTTCTCTCCTGGTATACTGCTTATAAATCAATTATAGCAAATGTTAGTCTACCTAGTATAATGATATATGCATACATGTGTATCCTTTTCACTGGTCAGTGGTCCTTACAACTGGTCTCATGTCAGAATCTTCTGAACAGTCCCATCTACACCCACTAGGTTCAAATCCCCAAGAGTAGCACCTCAACAACTATGTTTTTCCAAATCATTCCAGGTAAGTTAGATGGGCATAATGGTTGATAACCACCCCTACAAGGTCTCAGAGCTTAATTCATCTTAATTCATCTTGACAATAGAATACTTAACATTGAGGACCTACCTAGTAAGAGTTAAAACCTATTGTTGAATTGAGCTAAAACAGGAAAACACAACGTGTAATTGAGCATTTTCAACAGAAAAGACAATTGAGTTCAAGAATTCATTCACTTCACCAAGAGACAAGAATCCAAAGCAGTAATGACTAGTGCCTTTATACTGAATTACCAACAGCCTTCATAACTTCCCAAGGTGCATTTAAATCTCAGGACTCTGAGAATAATGAGGAAAGGATGTATATACAGTAATTTGATTGCCCAAACTCTTGAAATTCATTTTAAGAGATAAGCTTATGTAACTGAATTTCAGGTTAAAAGATGGGGTTTAGGGAGCCATTCTTCTTATGAAAACTAATAACTATTAACTAGTGTTTTGGAACATTACCTATGTGCTAGGTACCCTGTCAAGTCCCTAAAATCTCCATCACAACTTTCTAATTGACATATGGTTTATTGAACTGATAGCACAAGAATGTTGACAGATGGAGGGTACATCTCCTCAAACATTCTATCTGATCAATGAATGCTTTACAGAGGACTTCACTGGAGGAAAAGGAGACTGGGTCTATAGGGTCTGAGTATAAGTGAGTCATGTTTCAAACACAAATTTCTAGAAGCTCTGTCCAAGGAGCATTTCTTGCCCTAGTCCTTCAGAGCAAACACTATTTAGGCTCTGATAAAAATCCAAACCATTTCAAGTCCTATGATGATAATCTATTGACCTCATGAGCTTGGCCTCAGAAAGGATCATAACATCATGACAAAAGATGTCAAAATTTTCCAATTCCTCTTCTCGTTACAGAGAAGGGAATGCACAAGAGTTTAATTTGAAATTCTAAAATGTGCCTTGAAGTATTGACCAGCTAGGCAGAGCACTTCTGCGCAGAGAAGGATGGGAAGGCAAAGCAGAAACATAACGGTCCTGATGTCGAGATTCTGTTGGCTTGTGTCTCTTGCACAACTCAGCTTGCCAAGATTTTTCTTTCTATTGATTCCCCATTACAGAGCATTTGTAATGGTGCTCTTTTCCTGGAACAGACTGCAGAAGTCCCCTCTGACCTTTGATAGGCTGGCTTCCAAATTTGGTCTACCAGATTAAATGGCAAGGAAGAAAGGAAAGAGAGGGAGTGAAGAAGAAATACAAGCTGCTGTGTAAAAAAACAAAGTGAAAAATACATACGAGTATTTATATTTGCCTTTAAGCTTGAAAATGAAAGTGAATGTGAGACCACTCAATGTGGGATGCACTGAATTCGGCAGTCTAATGACTTCACAATATCCATTGCCTGGAGAGACCAAACGCTATGGAAACCTATTTTGGACCTGAAAGGATGAGGGTGTTGGGGGAGAGGGAGAGGGCAAGGGAAGTCAATTACTTCTAGGCAAACTGCCCAATAAGCTTAAAGTATAAATACAAGGCAAAAAATAGATGCACAACCATTTTATCTTTCCAATCAGAGTTTCACAACCACATCCTCTACTTCCTTTAAAAGTCTGTGCACTGCACATTCCTATTTAAAAGACAGAACTGTGTATTTGCATAAGGAAGATAAATTTGTTAAGAAAGCCACAAATATAGGGTTTCAGAGATCACTATGTTAACATACATAAAATGTCATCTCTCTAGCATCTGTTTGAAATTAGATAATAAATATTCCCTAATAAATGTAAAGGTGTCGTGGAGAAAAATTACAAGAATGACAGGTTTTGAGCTCTGGCATTAATAAGGGATGTTTATAATGAAAGCTTATTCCAAGACAAAAATAATTTAACAAGTGATTCAGCAATGACTCATTTGGTGTGAACCTTTTGGTTCTGTTATCTCACCTACAGCATAGGAATAAGAAGGCTAACTGTTTTATGGGTGACAAGAGGGGTTAAAAAGATGTGAGCATGCCTAGAAATGGCCAGGAAGTCATAAGTGCTACAAAAGAGTTTGTTCTTGTTCATATTGTCGTAATTGGAAATCTCCTCCCAGCATTGAAAATGTTCTATGGGACAAAAATTTGTTAATGGTCAATCTATGATTCAGCTCTCAGCATTAAGGTTGGTAACAGTACACTAGCTCCCAAATGCAGTAGCCCCAACTCAAGAGCACAGAGCAAATCTTGCTTGTCAGTCACCACCCAGACACAATACAGGAGTCCTTCTTCCATAAAACAACCTCCTAAAGCAGAGCATGTCCTGCCCCCCAGTTGAGTAATGGGTAGACCAGTGGTTTTCCTTGTGCTATTAGTGAAACATACCTAGTAGTCCAATAAATGACTCTTTGAAGAGTGTGGCTAATGTGGTCTTTGCTGCAGGCTTAATTTCACTCAGAGAGGTGGCTAAAAGGGCAGCTTTTAAAAGGTTGTGTGGTACCTTGACTATAGAAAGAGATTTGAGGATGGAGATTAATGGAGAATATTCTGGTCCAAGACCAGAAATACATCATCTCGAGCACTATTTTCCAAAGCAAAGAATTGGAAATAACAATAGAAAAATGGTTAAAAATGCTAAGAAAAATCTATATTATGGAATACTATTCATTCATTTGAAATCATGTTGATGAATGAATATTTACCAAGAATGTAATTTGCTCTAATTTATTTTATAAAATAAATTAGAGCAAATTACAAAAAAATATAGCATATGATTTGATTTTATTAATATATCATGGGAAGTGATATCTAAATATTCACTTAATAAAAGCTAGAATAAGGAGACATAAAAATAGTAACAGTAGTCATCACTAAGTAGTACAATCACAATTGATTTGTATTCTGTGTTTTCAGATTTTAGTCTGTTTTTATATTTTCTAGAACTAACATAAACTATTTTTATAACAAGGAAAATATATTATTAATATTACATTTTAATTCTCATGTAAAAACCTAGACACACAACCAAGAATAAACTGGACAATCTGGATTCAACTTTGGATCTTGAGGGAATTTGAACAAAAAGGATCATATAGAAGCAGGAAAAAGATTCACAAATGAGGTTCAGTCCTTGCCTTTTAGTAATTGAGCCTATGTAATTAGGGTTGGAGCTGAGAAAATTATGGTGCAGGAAGCTCCTCCCCCCACCTTTTCCAACCTCACAATACCCACATACCTATCTTTTGAGCAAGTAGCAGGTCTCACATTTTCTCTTGCCTTTCCCTGCCAAAACCTGTTCTCAGAAAAATTGTTTTAATATGTGTCTAATATGTTCTTTAAAATCACACCATTCTCACTTATCCTAAGGCCTGACAAGTCCAAGAGCTTACACTATTGAATGTGTTTGAGGTCAGGGCCATTTGGTTTTCAGATGATTTTCAAACCAGAAAATGATTTCTGGAAACATTCTAACAGTATCTTTACTTACCAGTGATACATATAAAACATAATAAGGAGTAGATTGTTAGGTAACCTAGAGGAAAATGGTACCCTTTCTCTCTGATCTATAAGCTGACTTGTTATTTCAGGAAACTCTGTGTAGCCTGAATAAGACAGGGAGGCCATTTGGGGGCAGTAGCCCATCCCCCCACAATTCAAGCTGGTTCCCAACCAAACCCTTCTTAGCAAACACTGTTGAAACATTATGAAAATCTCAAAACAGTGTTAAAATCATTTCATTTTAATGTATACAATTTAATAAACAAACAATAACTGAATGTACTTTAATCTAAAGACATCATATAAATTCACCAAGAAGAAAACAGATTTGTTCGGATGATGTAATCAGAAGATTATGATCAACTTAAGTTTGGGGCACCAGATATTCTCTTCTACAAAATTCTCCCTTTACAGATTCTGGATAGATGACAAAAATGGACTTCTCTTTGGTATCAAACTCTATTCACTCAGTATCTTAAACTATCTTAAAGATAACTTAAAATTTTTAAATCATTAGCATTAAAGAGCTAAACAAAAGGCTTCTTTCTGACTGTAAGTACCATGAAGGTAAACAATATATCATTTTTTTTCACCCCCAATACACTCAGCACCTGACAAAAAGCCTGGTGCATTATAAACATTCAATAAATGGGTATTAAGTGACACAATGTTAAATACACAGCAGTATAATTCTAGTGAATTGGATGGCTAAAAACATTAAACTTTTCCACTCTAATAATTTGGTAAATTCTTTTGTGTTCAACCTTTCCCATGTATGTAACAGTTAACCCTCCCAAACCACTGGGGTAGCCATTCATCATTAAAATTTTACAATTGAGGAATCTATGACAAAGTGACTTTCATAAAGTCACATAGAAAGAAAGTAATGTTGGTGGAATTTGACTCCAAATTGATGACTTTTCTGCTATATTACAGCTGGCTCTGTGAGTAAAGAAACTTCATTCTCTTAAATACCTAGTGCCAAAACACAGGAGACTCAGGTACTTGCAAGCGCCTGAAGGTAACAGTAACATTCCAGCAACTCTCCAAAATCAATTAATTTCCACTGATGCTCAGAAGCCTGCTATTCACCTTCTGAAAACAGACACTATCACCCACCATCCACCAGCACCCAATCCTTCCTACCTAACTCCAGCTGTTCCTTTGCTTCTCTTAATAAAGTAAAGATATTCATTCTCAATTTTTCTGTACAGATTCTAAATGGAAAAGAAAAACAGGAGCTGGGTGAAGAGATCATTATTCTACATAAATTATAAAATATCTTTAAACATTGCCTGGGATCATCTTCCAGTTCTCATAAAAGCGTCTCTTCTTTGTAAACATTAGTCTGCAAATTTAGAAGCACTTAATAAAATGTCATGTTAAGAACTACAGGGATGCCTTACTGAAAACTGTCACCAGCTCCATCAGCTTTTCCTAATTACCTGAAAACCATACACTGGAAAGGGGTCCCAGTCTCATTTTGTGCATACCACTGCAACCATTTGACCTCACACTTGGGGTTGGTAGAGGTCCTGCTCTGGTCCCCACCCACTGCCCGTGCTCACCCCTCCACAGAGGGACTTCTGTTCATGACACTGGCTATGTTCTTCCGAATGGGAGAGAGACTCTAAAGTGTGCTGCACGGGCTAAGTTAAAATGGCTGCTAACTGTGGAGACTCATGGAAGAGTAGCCATGCCTTTTCCCTCTATAGATCACAAATGAAAGTATAAACCTAATCAGTCCTGGGAGTTGAAATCTAGACATCGGCCTCTTTCCTTTATCTCCAGGGTCCAATGAGGAAAAAAAAGTCATATATGTATCTCCTTCCTTTCCACAACAGGAGACGCAAGCTACTTACAACAAAAAAAAATGTCCTAACTCCAGGTTTTGGAATCACAGTGTGTTTGAACTAGGTGGCTTTCATTTTTAAAGTGTGTAAATTGATATTCAGTGAGGCAAAGTGAATTTTCCCAGGTCAGAGCCAAATTAGAACCTTGGTCAATATCAACTCTGTACCTTATTTACTCCATCCCACATCTTTGTTACTATTCAAATTGAAATTAATTCAATACATGATCATAGATATTTCTGAACAATATAGAAAACATAACTCATATAACACTAGTAAAAATTATTTTATCTATACCAAGTGAGAATTAAACAGAAGTGGGAAAGAAATAGGCATATCCTGTTTTATGGTTAATAAAAGTTAATAACCTCATCATGAACCCCCTTTCATATAATTCCTGGATCCTAAATCAGGACGTCAACCAAGTTGAAAGATTTGGTCTAAACAGCCTGAAACCCCTTGAAGCAGATTTAAGGAGAGATGAGATGAATTGGTCTCCTTTTCCATTTACTGGTCCCTGTGACTTCCAAAAATAATACTCAGGCCCAGCTGTTCAGTAAGGCCTTTAGTTTATTTGTAGTTAGTTGAAGGAGAAGACTATAAATTAATCTCAGATGCTGTGAGGGAGAAATGTCAATCCTTCCAAATTCAACATTGAAAAGCCTTCCTTGTTTTTGTGCTGAATGAAAGACCATGGGGGCAATGGAGCTTTGACCTAGTATTCCCCCCAACTCCAAGGAGCCCAGAAAAAAGGGGACTTATACTAAAATGGTTCACATTCTCTAAGCCAGCAAGCCAACCTGGGCCCCTTATTTTGATGCCCAATGTACCTGGGCAGCAGCAGATATCCTGAGAAGTGGTTCCGTGTCTGAGGCTCCGCCAGGCTCCTGCCTGGGCATGGTGTATGGCCAGGGTGAAACAGCCACAGGAGAGGGACCACAGTTCTCTTTGTCCAACTAAGCCTGTCCACCAAACAGACCCCATGGGCTCCAGGCCCTAGGTTTTATTCCTGTTACCAAATACCATTTCATTGGCTTCTGTGGTATTTGCTTGGTTTTGAATGCTGAACCCTATCCAAAGAGAAGGAGGCCCAAAGCAGGAATACAGGAGCCTGAATTCTTAAGTCCAGACCTGCTCTGACAGCAAAAGAATGGGCAACCTGAGACACACACCTCACTGTTTCTGGATTTCAATTTCTTCATCAATAAAACAAAGAAACTTTACTAAGCCATTTATGTGGCAATTGCCAGTTCTTTTAAGCAAGGATTTCCAAGGAAAACAGGAAGTGGACTATCTTTAAAATGTAACTTCTCAAACTTATGCTTTTTTTACCTGCCCCTCATCCTCTCCACTGCCACCTCTTGTTCTTCAAAGGATGTGCATCTGAAAATTTGGGAAGAGGAATACATTAGGAGAGAAGCAGGGACAGTGTGTCACCCATGTAACTCAGGAAGAAAAAACTGACATAAGAAGCATCCCTCTCCTATGTTTCCTCCTTCTCATGGCCAGCAAAACTGGAAACTTGCTTCTGACCCACCTCCAATCCCTGCACCAGGAGATGAGAGCTGGTCGCAGATTTTCACTTGCTTTGTCAAAGAAAGGTTAAAATAGCTAAAGTCTACAAGGCATTTCCACTAGGACACTGTCAGAAAAAATAGTTAATGAATTAAGGCTGTCTCCAGCAAAGGACATTTCTTCTGTATACGAGACAATTTCATCCTTTCCTTGGAAATAGTTCTCTCTCTGTTTTCTGTGAACAAGTGTCAGCAAACTGCATCCTGTGGACCAAATCTCACCCCCAAGCTAAAAGTGGTTTTTACATTTTTAAATCATTGAGAAAAAAAAGTCAAAAGAAGAACATTTCATGAAACATGAAAATTCTATGAAAGTCAAATTTTAATGTCCATAAATAAACTTTTATGGCAGTACAGCTACACTCATTCTTTAAAACATTGTCTTCAGCAGTTTTTTGCTAAGACAGAAAAATAGAGTGGTTATTATAGAACCTGTGTGGTGTGCAAAGCCTGAAATATTTACTGTTCAGCCTTCACAGAAAAGGTGTGCCGATCCCAGACATAGAGGGATCAAGTCCAGAATTTAGTACAGAGCAAGTACTGAGCTGGGAGTCCTTTGACAAGAAAACACAGAGCTTGGCCAGAACAGGTTCACAGTTTGAAGAGAGCACAATCCTGTTTAAGAGGAAAACACCCTACCCACCAACAAATAAGTCATCTTCACCTTACCTCTCCTCTCTTCTTATTAGTTTCATTACAAATCCACCTCAGTTCATTTTACCATAAATAGGCTATCTCTACTCTTACAGTGTAAACATATTCATTTACCTATTAGAAAAAATATTTTGTTATTAAATAATTGATTTTGTTTGGAAATACTGTTTTATGGTAGATGAATATCCTTAGGTCAAAAATAGTTTACACACTTGGCTGTTTTCTGAAGACATTTGTGGACTTGTGTGTTTTGCCCTTATTTTAAATACTGCATGTTGGCAACAAAGGAAAAATGTGAGCCTTTTATTTTTCACCTCAGAGTCTTCTGTTCTATGATTTTTAAAATTAAAATACACTAATTACACTATAAAAATGAATTAGTAATTAAACAAATGCTCATATAGTTTAATCCAGGAAATTTACACCTAGGAATTTATTTTAAGCAAATAATCAGATTTATGTATCAGAATGGTAATCTCAGCAATACTTGTAAGACTTAAAAATTAGCGGGCTGGCCGAGTGGCTCAGTTGGTTAAGAGCTCACTCAAGAGTTTGAGCTCTGAGCAACAGCAGCTCGAGTCCCAGCCCAAGCTGAGCAGCCGCTGAGCTGCCAACAGGTGGCAGGATGGCTCAGCTAAAAAAAATAAATAAAATACGAAAATACATTGCTTTGGGCCGGCCGAGTGGCGCGATGGTTAAGAACTGGCTTGGGATGCCAGAGGGCCCCGGTTCGGATCCCACATACGAGGGCCAGTTACACTGTCCTCCACAGCTAAGATGCTGAACAACAGCTCAACTTGGAGCTGGGCTGCCGTGGGTCGCTGGCGACGGCGTGGGTTGCAGCCCTTGCTGCAGTGGGTTGCCATGGGCTACTGTGTGTAGCCAGCAGCCAGCGTGAGCGGCCAGCAGCCGCAGCAGTGAGTGGCCATCCAGAAGCCGGCGACTGATCTGCCTCACCCTGGAAGAGCGCAATGATGGTGCCAACTTGGGCCAGTGAAGCAATGTCCTCCACAACTAGATTGAAGAACAAAAGGNTCCACAACTAGATTGAAGAACAAAAGGACAGCAACTTGTCTGTTCCCCTTCCCCTAATTCCCCAGCACTGTTCCCATCCCCCCAATTCCCCAATAAAATTCTTTAAAAAAAAAAATTAGAAGCAAGTTAATATCCAACAGTAGAGAATAACTAAATTAATTATGACATTACCCTGGGATGGGATATCACAAAACCGTTATTAAACATGTTTTTCCAAAACGTTGATACATGGGAAAATTTGAAAACAAGATACATATACACACGTATGTGCAAATATATATATATATATATATATATATATATATATATATATATATATATGGTATTTTTCCAAAATTTTATTAATGGTTACACGTAGGTAGTGAAATTTATGAGTAACTTTTTTCTTTCTATGTTGCTTTATTTTCCAAGTTTCTAAATTTTTTCTTTCAAAGTAATAAATGCTCTTTATAAAATTTTCCAACATTAAAAAGTTAATGAAATAAAAAGTTCCTTTCCCCCTACTTTGAATTCCATTCCTCACAAGTACTGATAATTAATTTTTAGTGTGTATTCTTCCAAATCAGTTTTTTTGCAAAAGCAAGAACATATTATTTACAATGTTCTGTAACATGCTTTTCTAAGCAATCTGTTTATTATGTCAGTACATACATATGTATTGCATTCTTTTTTAAAAGGCTGCATAGTTTCCATAGTTAGCATGATTTATGTAATCCTGTGACTGGACTTTTGGGTTTCAGTCCTGCATTTAACAGTCTTATACACACATTTCTGCTCATTTGTGCCAGTATTCTGTCTGTAGGCTAACATTCTACTGGAAGATAAAATGGCCATGTTTAAAATTTCAATAGATAATACCAAGCATTCCTCCAAAAAAATTGAAAAACCTATACTCCACCTAAGTTCCTTGTTAAATGAACTTCAGCAATACCAAATCAGTCGATTTTATTTTGCCATATATTTTTCCAGAGGTGAGGTACAAGCCCTTGTTATTTTAATTTATATTTTTATTATTAATGAGTTTGATTTTATTTTTCTATGACTTACTAGTAGTTTGTACTTCTTCTTTTGTAAGTTGTTGACAAATATCATTTTCCATTTCTTTGCAGGCTATTTATTTATCTTTTATTCCAGCTGAATTGTTATATCATCTTTTATATTATAGAGAACAAACCTTTGTTAGTTATAAACATTACAAATGTTTTTTTCCCGATATATCTTTTGTCTTTATACTTTGTTTATGAAGTCTTCCATCATAAAAAACAAAACAACAAAAAACAACTTTTAATTGTTATTTTTATATTAAGAAAATGAAAGGTATTTTTAAATGAATCAATATAAAGCTTCCAATAGATATGAATAAAATAGAAAGTTGAAGCCCAATACATTGACAATTTTTTCCTCCCTGATCTATACATTAAGTTGCATCTTGCTCTTCAGGAGAAATTTAAAAGTTTAGACTTGGAAGAGAGTTTCCATAATTATTCACAAAGAATACGGTTTTTGATTGAATACACCCATTGTCCTAAATCCACAATCATTTGATTGTCTTGCTAAAACACTCAATGTTTCAAATGATTGCTCCTTTTGATTATTCCTTCCATTTGAATGTTTTTTAAAAAACAGATGAATTAATTATCACAAAAATATTCATGTAATAGAGTCAAATGTCACTGAAACTAAAGTGATGATTTAGGTAATCTAGCTGGCTAGAGCTTAGCCAGCTTCCATCCTAAAAGCCAAGGAAAACAGCATTTTAAAAATCTGTTCAGCCCACTGAGAATTTCAACTTAGATCATATCAAAAAGTGTTTCCTTATATATCATGAACCCTCCTTTGACTCTTTCCATCATCCTGCTCAGCACATTTTCACTTTTGGAATGCTCCAACAAGTGTCTTGGGAACCCTGGGGTCATACAAAGGCGGATAGAAGGGATCAACCTTAGGTGGCCATGGTGAATTCAAAAGCTCACTCAGGATGGGATGGCCTTCCAGCTGGAGATGCAGTTTTGGAAAATATTTAATGATATGGCATTCCCAGCAATCTGGAAGTCTCATAGGGTCTGGATTTGGTTCAGACTCTTCACAAACCTCTCCAAGGCTAAGTGGAACCACCATCCTAAGTTAAGTTCATCCTACTCAAGCCAATTTGGGTTCCTCCCAACTGAGCCAACCCAAGTCCTATACTGACCTTCGCTAATCTTCAAGAACATTCTTAGTGACTTCTAAATCCCTCTAGAGACTGGGAACTGAGTCAAAACATAGGCTCTGGGAACAATTGTGCACACCTCCCCATCCACCACCTTGTGACCCCAGAACCCATCTCAAAGGCCCTGGTCATAGAAATTGAAATGGTTCTGTTGAAGATGTAGAAAAGTGTAAAAAGTGTCTGTTTTCAGCAAATCTTTCTTATACCATTTTATACAAGAGACCATCAATTGTAAAGCACATCATTTTTTGTACCAATAAGGAAAAAAAGCTGCCAAAATATTATCATAAATAATTTTTTAAATACATTATAATTAGAGTTGTTGAAATTTTTTAAATTAAGAAATATATTTTCCTCATAAATTTCCATTTCTCACTTGTCAATTTGGCAAAAAAAAAAAAAAAACATGTGGTGAATGATGCTTAGTGTTTATACCCTCACAAAGAATTTCCTAAAATATTTAAGGTAAGTTAAGTTGCTCATTTTCCTCTTAGGTCACTGTTAAAAAAAACAAAAAAGCTGCATTGATAGAACCCCTGAGGAAACTTCCATGTAGATGTCTGTGTGGCAGAGGCCTCTGAGATTCCAGTGCTAATTTTCTAGGACACACAAATCCTCATACTTGTCATCTTAATTGTAAGCTATCAAATATAAAACCATACATTATCATGTTTTGAAAATGAATAAAAAATACGGCAAGCATTTGTCTTTTTCTATGAAAGCCACATCCATTTTAAATTCTCTGACACCCACCCTTTGCTTTCTTTGTTGCTGCTCATTATTTTTTCTAGACCTATAGCACAAAAGTGATGGAGGGATTATGATTGTCCTATGACCTATCCTGATCATTGTCATACTGGAAATTCTCAGTAAAAAAATGAAGATGTCAATTGTGATAAAAGGATAATCAAAAAAGAGTTAAGCTTTTCATTTTACACTATATAGTCTCCATTTGGCTTAGACCTAGCTTCCATAGAACAATTATTTTTATAAAATGAGTTTGCTTTTTTTTCAAATTCTAAATGACAACAGCAGAAATGCATAGTTTGGCCTATTGGATGGATTCTGAGTAAATGGATCTTGCAAGTCACATCTCCATCACTACTCACAAATAAAAATCTCTTTGATATTTAAAATAAAACTCTTTTCAAAGGCATGGATCATACTTAAAAAGACTTCAAAAGTTACAAATATTATGAGTTATACATTTAATTAATTGAAAAAATCAATTATTAAATATGAAGCTTACAGGATATACAGCCTCTTTATCCAAAATCACAGAGTTGAACCATTCCATGATGTCTGTAATGTAGTAGAAATCTATGGTTTGCTTCCACACCTCTCCTCTCATCTTCTGAAATCAGAACTTTTTACTTGGGGGAACATCCCCTCAGATCCCTCCCCAATGTTTCTTCTTAGTGACTGTCCTGATACTAGTACACCTTGTCTCTGGCCCAGGATGATTTGTCCAGGGACAGACCCCTGACCCACAGAAGAGCAATAAGAGAACTTCCAGTTGGGGTGCGGGGTGGGGATTTGAATTTTCACTGGGAAAACAGGTTCAATCTCTCTCCAGTGGCAGATCTTGGAAATGCAGTGAGCTGGGGATAGATCAGCCAAATGTCTAGAATTGCAAATAAAGGGCACTGATCTGAGATAATAGAGTTTACCCAAAGGGGGAAGTAGAAATATGCAAACTAAAAGGAAGAACCTGGAGGCATTGGAATTCCTGGTTCCAACTTCCCTGATACCAACAGTTTTCCTGATCTTCCTACAATCACACAAATAGTCTAGAACTTTCTTCTCTTTGTCTAAAGTAGTCTGAGTTAGACAGCTGTGACTTGGAACTAAGAAGGTCCTTGTGGACTTTTCTGTGACAAAGTTGAATGCTACGATCTTATTCTAAACAGTAAGGGGGGATTGGGTTCAAATCATATGCATAATTACCTCACCACTCTATAGACATCTAGAACATTCTTGCTAAATTATAAATGCAATTAAGATTCACGGAAGAAACTAGTGAAAAGAGATAACTTTTGATGTAGTCATTCATAAACTAGACCCAGATCTAACACATCTAAGTGGACACTGACAAATGATGAGGGTTAAAACAGCAATGGCTGTATCAGTTGGTTGACGAT
Organism: Hipposideros armiger; assembly: GCF_001890085.2. Lineage (NCBI taxonomy): Eukaryota > Metazoa > Chordata > Mammalia > Chiroptera > Hipposideridae > Hipposideros > Hipposideros armiger. Next base: position 285,791 of record NW_017732596.1, read on the forward strand.
GGAGTTTGACTCTGTAACTAACCAGCTGGGTGGAACTCAGTAGGCTTCTTCAGCTCCATGACTCTCTGTGTCCTAATCTATAATATGCAAATCTGAATAGGTAATCCCCAAGATAATTGCCAGTGCTTTTTGGCTCCCACAATACCTATTTAGAGAATTCCCTTTTCCTCAAACAGCCATTTTCTGAAAGCAGCAACTGACAATATTTCTGGATATTAAGAAGGAAAAAATCTAAGTAAACCAAACATTTATGCTGAGTTTATGACTTAGAAGGAATCATTTAACTGCTCCGAATCCAGCTATCCTGACATACAGAAAATACCAGTCCCTCCATTCTCTCAGCTTTCCTTTTGCAACAGGAGACTCTCAGGACCCACATCTGAGTACCTCCAGGAAGAAAAGTCTTGCATAAAAGCAAATGAGCTCATTGGTGAGTATAAGTTGCCAGTCACAGGAAATAGACTTCACAGTACCTGGCATGCAGTATAAAAATTCTTTTTTCAGCCTTTCAAGTCCTGAACAAGTACTCATGAAGTTTAATAATTAATCTACCACCATGGACCAGAGACAAATTTCTCAGTATGGAAGGTCCCTAAAAGGTATCTGGCTTTAGTTCCTAGCTTATTCCTAAATCCCTTCTACCCACCAGACTCCTCTAAGAAGAGGAAACTTCAGTTCGTCCAAGATAACATTGCATCTTGGAATAGCTTTAAATGGTAAAAAGTTCCTCCTTTTATGAACCCAAATCTTTGTGGTCCTCTTTCCAATCAACTGACCCTAATTCTATCACACAGGTCTCAGAAGGCAAGTCCACTCCATGTTGGTTATGAGAGCCCTTCAGATGTCCAGAGGTGATGCTCACCGTCTTTTCCATGACTAGCTATCCTCCCTCCTAAGCTGCTCCTTACCTGAGACGATCCCAGGTCACCACATCTCACTGTGTCTACATGCTCTTCAAATGTGGGCACCAGAACTGACAGTGGCTGGAGAGTTCATTGCAACATAGTCTGCTATGAGTCTGCGCCATTCAGCCCAACATCCTAGGGCATGTGGAGGAGCTTCTCTCAGACACTTGGACACTTCTAGTTGTCATTTTTGGCTGCCTTCCTAGTAGATTGTATTATTTGTCATAATCTTGGCTATAGCCCCATAGGGCCCCACTGCAGGAGGATCACATGACTCACTGCACTGACACCAGGCTTGAACACATGACTTGCATGACCAGCCATATGAGAAAGGACTGCCATTTTTTGAGCAGAAGCCTTAAGAGCTACTGTGTGGTCAGCCACCTTCTCTCTCCCTCTCCCAAGATGTGGGCAGCACCCAGTTATGGGCTGCCCCATCAGCCTGGCCCACAAAGAAGAGACTTCAGGGCTTGGCTGCAGCTGAACAGCAGTGAACATGTAATGCCAGCAAGAAACGAATCTCTGTTTTAGCAAACCACTGAGGTCTTGAGGTGGTGTGTCACTGTAGCATAACTACAACTCCTCCCTTTGGGAAGCACTCCCCTCCAACACAGCTTATATAGTTAAGAAGTGGTTGACTAAAACCTTGAGTCCTAGATATGACCTGGTTTCCCCACCCCCAAATCCCACCCAAACACAATGATTCATAGTGGGATCCAGCAAGACCATTAAGCATCATCTCTGGGACTTTTGTTAGAGCAAGTGGAAAAAAAAGTATTCCTCTCATGGGGATCACCAGTTCTAAGTCTATTAGTGTAGAACCATGACTCACCATCATTTGGCAAGAAACAGCTTGACTAAGAATGACAACAATACGAGTACAGAAGAAAGCAGAGCCAGGAAATGGAAAAAAAAAAAGTGAGATTTGGATCCCAGGCATTGCCATGATTGAGGAAGTGCCAATAAATTACTCTTTTTCTTTAATCAAGATTTTGTTTTGTTTCTGAAACTTGCAGCCAAAAACTATATCTCTGAGCCAAATTATTGCAAACCAAAATAGACTCATATCCCCTGTTTGACAGTGTCTGGGAGGAAGGGAACGTGAAAATCAGTTCTTCTAGTCTGCGGTCCATACGGAAACTAAGCTATTATAAATTGATAAGAATATGCCCCATTTGTAAAATGTACTAGAGATCTGTAATACACAGCTTGACTCAGAAATTCATCTCAGCACTTAGCATCTTCATTATCGTAACATGCTTCCACACAGAACCAACACTTGCCAAGTGTCTCTAGCAGTTTTATTTCTTTCTCTTCAGCTTCTTATAAGCTTAAGGAGCTTTAGGTGTGAGGTTTTAACAAAATGGACATAATCACCCACACAGTGCTTCACTCTGACCCACATGATCCCGCAGAAGTCTGAAAGCAACCACAAAACAGTATTACAGCATCACATGTCCTGTGACAACCTGAACTGGGGAATATTTCACTGAATGCCAGTGCTTCTTGAGGCTTGACTGTAACTGCATAAAAATTACGTTATAAAATATAAGCACAGTTACATTGGGCAACAAACAGCAATGCATTTAGATCGAGCCTGGCAAGATTCAACTGGAAGTACCAGTGACCTAATGGACCACTTATATTCCCAAACATCTAGCTTTTTTGCTATAAGTTTATCTGACTTATTAGGTCCATCCAAGGGCTTCTGAAAAGCACCAAAACATTCTGTTTATTTGAAAAGTTCTAGTTTCATTTTTTGGCACCTGGGAGTAAAAGTCATTCATGAACAAATTTTTTAAATGTCTTTTGGTCATTGTGCCTAAACATACCTGAAAAATGCTGCTTTAGGCCAAAACTCATGTGGCAGTTGTTTTTTATCAAAAGGACATCTCCTCATGACCATTCAACCACAGGGCCCTATTCAAGCTCCCTCTCTCTTATATGTAAAGTATGATGAAGGTGAGTACAGGGAATGCCTTCACAATAAATTTAAAGATAACACCAGTGCAGCTTTCCCTGAAATGACAGGGGGAAGGAATGGCTTATACTTATACTTTTAAGTATAAGTAAGTAAACTTAATTAACTTTAGGTGTGCTTAAGAATAAGTATAGTCAACTGTAAGTATTTTTTTTTACTTTGAGGATCAGTCTCACATTATACGGAGTGGTCTTGTTGGTGAGGGGGATGCCTTTCGTCCTTCCAGACCAATTCCACAAAATTATTCTCAACATCATGGACATCAAAAATTTCTTACTCCAAAATTTACCAGTATAATTTATTTAATCATTTTCTTATATTTAATCATACAGACTTGGCTATGGTAAAATAAAACATGTACCCGTCTATCCCTAACATTTCAATAAATAAAACAAAAAAGGGGGAGACTATAGGTATTCCTTGGGCACCAAAAATACCAACCTTAACTAAATCCATTTTTCAAATTTTAAAATTTCAAATTTTCACAGTTTTTAAATTCTTTACAATGTCTTTACAATGGACAATTTTATCTAACAAGAACTAGATTTGGTCCTTGTGTGGGGGAGGAATGTCTATGTTTTTTCCTAGGACAGCGGACAGTCCTCGGTGGCTCCTGGAACGCCTAGTCAAGCAACATCATGGGGACACCGGAGAGCCAACAGTCCAAGAAGGTGAGAAAGAGAACGGCCCGGACCTGGAATCACGTTAAGCCTAATAAACTCCTGATTATAATACTGGTTATTCTGTTATGGCAGGTAAGTATAACACGGGGAACATGTATTGGACATACAATCCCAACCTACCAACAGTCATTCCCACAACCTGAAATGAGACTACCCTTAAGGTGTGGGTCAACACTTCATACCCTTTAGAGGGAGAAGTAAAAAACACACAGCCTCAATGGGCTGATTTTAATTATACTGGTTTAACCCATAACCCTCCACTTTGTGCCTCCCACACGTTAGTACCAGGGTGCCTCCTACTAGGCATGGTTATATACACTGATAAGACTAAAGACAACCAACATTACAAACCCCCTACTGGGGCCCTGATGTTTCATAAATACCATACAGTAGTGTCCTTTACGGGCCTGAGTGGGGGATTAAGCTGGGGGAATGTCTCACCCCCGCCACTTCCATCCTGCAACAACATTGTCCCAGATGCACACAAAAGTATACAATGGAGGGATTGTCAATAGCCCACCGTTACCAGACATCAATTACACAATACTCCTTTTTACATCTATGATTGGTCTGTTAAATGTACAGACAAATGTGTCTCATTCCTGGGACATTTTGCTGCTCCTGTTCTTATCATAAGCTCCAATGTCATACAATGGGAAATTTGGAGATTGTGGGCAGCCTCAGATTATATAAATCTTTCTAATTTTGACTTTGCCTATCCACAACAAAATACAAAATCATATGCCATCACGGCCTGTGTACAGGCCCCAGAAGTATTATTGGTTGGAAAGTTCCAGATCAATATAGCTAAATCTATCTATAATATTTCTTGTCAAAATTGCCATATCATCAATTGTATTGGTCCACAGGACAGAGGGCAAGGGATTCTAATCCTACGCCAACCACCTTATATTGTAATTCCCACCTTTATTGAGGGGTCCTGGTATGATGATCCAGGGAGACAAGCCCTCGAGGAAATAAACAAAGGTTTAAGCCGAAAACAACGGGTAGTCGGACTCATCTTAACAGGCCTTGCAGCAGTTATTTCTATCATAGCCATGGCAATCACAGCCACTGTATCTCTAACCAATTCTATCAAAACAGCAGATTATGTTGAACAGCTTGCTCAAAATGCTTCTTCAGTGCTCCACACTCAAGAAGACACAGATACAAAAATTGAGCTCCACCTTAGTGCGTTGGAGGATGCTGTTCCTCAGATAGGTAACGAGGTTGAGGCCACACGCCGCCATCTTTCCCTCCGATGTCATGCTAAGTATCGATGGATTTGCGTCACTTGTTATAAGTATAACAATACTCAGTGGAATTGGAATGCCATTTCTAATCACCTCCGAGGCATTTGGCATAGTACAAATCTTAACATTGACCTCGACCTGTTTCACAAAAAGATTATTACAATGCAGGATAACAAACTGGATATTACTAACCTAAATGATATAGCTAAAGATATAATTAAAACATTTAACAAGTTCAAATCAATTTCCATTGTCCAGATTATCGCCTGGACCTTAGTAGGGATTCTGGTTCTCTTGCTTCTAATATTGTGCTTTGTTTCTGTTCGCCAAGCAGTTTTGAAATCTCACCTTCAAGCTCTTAGCCTAGAGGCTCGTTGCACGCGACTCATGGTAGAGATTAAATATCCCCGTCCACAGCATTTTTAGTTCTCCATATGGCTCCGCTGCTCACCCTCTAACAAAGCTCTTTTGTGTCTGATGCTCATGCTCCATTCCCACCCCCAGGTTTGGCTCTGCGAGGCTTGGCCCCACAGAACGGCTGGTTAGCCAAAGACAGGTAAGTTCCCTGGGAGAGGGATGACCCAAGCCAGGCACAGTCGTAGAGGGCCAGCTATAAGCTGGCTGGTTAGTCAATGACGGGTAAGATCCCCCAGGAAGGAACAACCTAAGACAGGCACCAGTCGTAAGATGGCTGGTTAGCCCATGACGGGTAAGATTCCATTCCTCGAGGAGGACAGCCCAAGGCTGACACAGCTGCCACGAAGCCAACTGCAGCCTCAGTAAATCAGAGGCCTGCCTTTAAGTAATAAATAAAAAAGGGGGAGATGTAGGGAGCCGGAGGTCTGCAGTAAGGGTTAAGCCTGAGAGCTGGAGGCCTGCAGTAAGGACTAAGCCTGAAAGCTGGCAGGCCGACAGGCTCTCAGGCCCAGGTGAGCAGTGTGGGAAGGTTGGCCGCTGAGGAGAAAACAGCCAACGGCCTTGACAGCTACAGAGTGGAAGGCCATCCTGTTAGCAGTTTCTGCTTGCTATACTTTGTTTTGTCTCGCTTCAGAAAGATTGCTTCTAAGGAATTTGTTCCCTGAGAGGAGGGGGCTACTCCCTCAAGGTCCCATGAACCCCCTACCCTAGGAAAGTTACCTTTGTTATAAAAGCTGTATACAAATAATAAACGAGGCCACTCTCTGCCATCAGCATTGGGTGGCCCTCCTGCCCCCAGCTTTCATCTCTAGTCTCTTTCTTTTCCAGTCTCCCACCCAGTCCTCTCAGGTACCCTTCCGGTGGGTTCCTGGCTGACGAGTCAGGAACGCTTGGTTGGTGTGCAGGTCGCATCAAAGTGGCACCCCAAACAGGGACCTGAGCAAGGATTGAAGGCAGTCATAAGTGAGGAGACCCCCTATAGGAAGGCGCACGCCGCTTCGGAGAAGGTAGGGGAAAATTAGGGGTGCGATATAGGGAGGAGCAGAACTGATCAATCTGGTATCCCTATATCTAATTTCAGGCAGGAGTAAAACATTGGGACAGTCAGGACAAACAGTCCATTGTATATAAAGGGTCATCAGCCTACTTGTAAATAGGGTCAGCAGCCCATATAGACATAAGGATAGGGACAGTCAGGGTCAGTAAGGATCAGCAGCCCACATTGTAGATAGGATCAGCAGCCCACATTAGGTAAAAGCTTAAGGCTATACATAATAATACGCAGCAGCTAGAAAAGTTTCTTGTATATATAAAGGACCATCGGCTGTATTTACAGCTACTGAAAACAACACTAAGAGAGCGAGGCAGGTCTGTAAAAGCACAGCAACTAGAGGGATTTCTTGTATATGTAAAGGACACCTGCCCTTGGTTCCCTGAGGAAGGCTCCCTTGACTCAGAGGTCTGGGAAAGGGTTGGAAGACAGCTCAGAGAGAGTCAGGTGCTCGAGGAGACGGAGAAGCCTCCGAGCGAAGTACTTTCACTTTGGGAACTGGTGCCACAGTCTCACCAGCAGTTCAGAGGCTTCATGCCACCCGGAGGATATAAAAAGATGCTACCCCAGGGTGGCAGAGAGGGTAATAATAAAGAACTTCAAGATGAACCCCTGCTACCAGAATACTCTCAGGAGATTGCGGGGGAGGAACAACAAAAAACACCTGATCGCAGTTCCCCTGCAGATTCAGCGCCAGTTCTCACCGCCAGGGCTGGTCACAAGCCCAAGCAGGAGCCCTCCGGCCCATGGGAAGTGCTTCCTTCCAAGCCTCCGCAGCCACGCCACAGGCCCAGAGCGCCAGGGCCCCTTGAATAGCTCTTTGGCAGCCACACTTCCTCCTCTGTATTCAGCAACTTAACAAAAATAAGTCTTAAAAGATTTCTCCAACTTTCAGTAACTTTCAAGGTCTTACAGATAGCCTCAAATGTAAACAAGAGGGCTGTTGCAGCCTCTGCTTCAGGCTGAGGTAACTAAGGAGAAAAAAAAAGAGGCACTTTTAAACCCAGGCGGCAGCCCCACCTGTCCCTCCCCCCACTCCTTATTGCAGCCTCCTAAAGTAATAAGGACAACTATAAGATCTTAGGTCCTCTCTACAATTGTTAATAATTGTGTTTATATATATAGTCTTTGAGGTCTATACTTATCTATGTTTTGTATGTATTATATTTTTGCCTCCGGATGGTATTATTAATTTATAATATTTGATTAGCTAAAAAGAAAAGATTTCAATTAGATGGGCCATCTCAAATTTTTTAATAAATGTTCCAAACTCTTAGGAGATATTAATGGGATAAATTTTTTTAAAACCACCCAATATCTTAATTTTAAGTAATTTTCAATATAAGGTTACGTATAATTCATTTTAGGTGTTTTTAAGTATAAGGTTAAGTATAATTAATCTTAGGTATTTTTAGGTATAAGGTTAAGTGTAAAAATAAGGTCAAGTATACTTGATTTTAGGTATTTTTAATTATAGGGTTAAATTTAATTAACATTAGGTAATGTTAAGTATAAGGTGGTAAATTTTAAGGTTCATGAACTTTGTTTAACTGCAGGTATTTTTACGTATAAGTAACTAACATTAATTAACTTTAGATGTGCGTAAGAATAAGTATAGTCAACTGTAAGTTTTTTGGTATTTTTTTCATGGTAAGTCACTTATAAAGACTGCTCTATGACAGGCTACAGGTACCAGTGACTGGAAAAAGACAATGCTATGCTGCTCAGAAACAAACCATCTCAGGGAGTGTCCTAAATCCTGAGAAGATGGACCCCAGGGGAGAGTTCTAGAAATCAGGCAAATTTTCAGTTTGATAAAAATCATTTTTGATTGCTCTCCCAGTGGCTTTATCCTCTGAACTCAATTGTATAAAGTATACACTCTTTTTCTTTTTTTTCTGGGGGTGAATGGATAAAAATGATATCTGAATTATTTTAAAGATAGACCACATTTCTAAGGGGAAAGAAAAGGGCCACATCAGTAGTATGCATCTTGTAGGGAAGCTGTGAGGCTTAAATGTATGTGAAGGGTTTAGAATATGCATAATACACACAGTGAAGGTATCTGCTGTTATCATTAGACCACAAAATATTGTCGGAAGCTTTCTTTGCTCTCAAAGTATGAGAAAATATGCCAGGAGATAATATTAGGTTATCAACCTTCAGGAATTCTGGGGGGAAAACAATAAGGTGAAAATAAACAGATACAATTTAAGTATTTGAACTAGATAATATATAAAAATCTAGTGGATAAGGGAATACTTTTCTGCTTCTCCAAAGTAAAACATTCAAAAACTCAGTTGAGTTAGTTTTTTCAAAAGAAATCTCTAATTTTATGTATAATATTATATGGTTTACTGGGCAATAGAGAGTAGATTCTTTTCAGAGACAATCTTCTGAACAATGGCATTATAGAACATTCAAAACTGTGGAGAACCAAGTTTCATATTAGTGAGTTTAAAACTGTGGCCCTGCCTAAATTGCAGGGAATTCACTAAAAAGTCCCTTTGATTTCATCTTATATTGAGACAAATCATAAGGTAATTTTTTTTGTTTGGATGTGAGGAGCTAGAAATATAATTTAATTATAAAAGTGAATACTGAATCCAGAAGACCACTCTCAGAGTTTCTGAAAAATGTTATAAATCCAGAATATACATTTGTAGTTTGACAGTGGCTTCTAGGATACAATATACATTACTAAACTTATGTACTTTGTATTAACTTCCTCTGAATTAACCCCCAAGTAGAGTAGATTTAGGAGAAAAATCAAAGTGAACTGGGTTCCACAAAAACACAGACGCCATAGAATTCACATTAATAATTATTATATTATTCAAAAATAACTTAATAGAAAACTTGGAGCCAATTCTTTGCACTGAAATAACTTATGTAACATTCTCATTGAAACTCCAGGTCCAGTGTATCAGTGTGCTCACCTTTGTTCAAGGAAAAATACAGAACAGAATGTTACACATTCACCACACACATTGAGTTCTGTAGCCTCAAATAAAAATCACTATACTTTGACTCTAAAAACTAGTAAGATAGTGCCCACAGAATTTCAGAAGGGAAAAACATCACAGTACAATCAAAGTGCTGACCAGGAAAAGTTGTTAAACAAAGTGCAAGAGTAACAACTAACATTTAGTTTTAGTTTAAAACATATTTTCACATAAGTTATTTAAGTTTATTCTCACAACAACTCTATGAGGCAGTTCTTGTTTGTTCCATTTTCAGTGCAGGTTTAGGGACCAAGGATTAAAGAATGGCTACATCACAGCTGCTAAGTGACAAGGAGAACAGGGCTAGCAAGTTGAAGATCAATGCTCTTTCCACTGTACCACACTGGCTTCCAACACATCAGTAAAAAGATAAATATTACCAGCCGAAGTGTTACAGAGTCATGCGGATTTCATCCTGCATAGGAACTCTTTCCAAAAGACTTCCAACAGAACAAGGTACCCTCTCCTTGGACAGAGAACAACCCCACTAATATTGGGTGACCTGCTGGTCCACCATGTCTGTACTGCCAAAGGCGCCCTACCTCTAGGGACTTGGGAAAAGGTGACATCATGCCAGGGGAACAGTAACGACACAGAAAAAACAATCTGCACAGTTCACAAACCACATCTCTACCACTCCACCAAGCTTGCAATCTCACACCATTGCAGCTGGAGGTTTCATTAGCACCTTACAATACACATGATCCTTTAAAAACGATCAAAAGCTTCTTTGGCCAGAGGTATTGCTGAATTAAACAGAATTAGCTAGTCTCTTTGAGATGAAAAATCACTGTACTTGGCATGCATTTTAGGGGTCCTGCTCCTTTGGCGATTTATTTGCCAGGTGTGTAGGTGGGGGCAGGTGATCTCTATTTCAACATGTAACTGGAAACAGCAAATTTAATACCAAAAAGTAAAAAGCTATATGTCAATTCTTTTTTTTTTAAGATTTTATTGGGGAATTGGGAAAGGGAATGAATGGTGTTGGGGAATTGGGGAAGAACATTGTGCTTTTCCAGGACCCATCAGCTCCAGGTCAAGTTGTTGTCCTTCATTTTTAGTTGTGGAGACCATAAGCTCAACTCCAAGTCCAGTCGCCCCTTTCAATCTAGTTGTGGTGGGGGAGGGAGGAGGCAGGGGGAGGGACGGGAGGGGAAAGGCGCAGCCCACCCTCCCATGCAGGAGTCGAACCAGCAACCTTGTTGTTAAGAGCACATGCTCTCACCAGCTGAGCCATCCGGCCACCTCTTGGCAGCTCAGCTCGGGAGCAGCTCACTGGCTCATGTGGGAATCAAACCGGCAACCCCACTGCTCAGAGCTTGCACTGTAACCAACTGAGCCACCCAGCCGGCCCCCAGCATTTGTCAATTCTTGATGCAGGTGAGATGCGGAAATATTAGTTTACAGGCGCTTCCTGTTGTGCATTTCTGTTGCTAAATTTCTAGTTGGATTTGACTTTATAGGCATCTAAAGTGGAACAAAGCAATTTTTTTTTTAAATCAGAAGTTGGAAATAAATGTTGATGGCTAGAATGGAGACAAAGTTACCATTTTTACAACTTAAGCCCTGAAACTAGGCTCTTTTCCAATCTACAGTATCTACACCATGGGTGGAAGGTGACAAGGTCAGAAGGAGCTGGAAGCACTTCATTTTCCTGAGACTCCAGCTCTGGAAATTTAGCCTTCCATCCCACTTTTCTAATAAACATATACATAAAATGTCTTAAAAACTAAATCTCAATTCAGTCTCCTCTTCTACAAAAATATCCTTTATTTAACAAGAAAACTGGAAGATCACCATACTTGCTAAGACCTGACTCTCCTCCACATTCTACCTGATAGGCCTTTATACATTCTAGCATATGGGCCTTTCTTCAAATGAACAGGAATCAGAGATGGGAAAATGATAGTTGCTCCACTATTTCTCAGAGATACTAGGAGTTGGGGAGAGGAGAGCAAAATGGATTCAAAAAGCCAACTCTTGGCAGAATCCTTAATTCAGTCAGGTTGACTTAGTGCCTTGCCAACTCTTCTGAGCCATCCTCCTGATGCATTATCACCCAGTCCTAGGTCCTGTGCTTCCTGCCATTTCCCATGTCCAGCTGACCACAAGCACCTCTTGGCCCACACATGCGTTTTCTTTGGAACACACAGTGTTAGCCGACACAGCATTTTAAATTTGAATTATTTCCCAAAGTCCAAGAGTGGGCTGGATTGTCTGTGGCCCATTTGGAATCACTGCCACCCTTGTCTAAGGCTTTCTCTCCACACCAAGGGGAGGCCAGGACTGCTCGTCCCAGAATCTTCTACTCCACGTGCTGCTCTGTTAAGAGTCTGCCATGAGAGACACTGCATGGATAAGGAAGAGAAGAAAAGCTGAGATGCGTCCAGAGCAGCTGCAAACATACACACAGGAAGACAAGTCAGAGGGCAAACTGAAGGTCTCAGCAGCTTCACTCGGCCCAAGAATTACCCACTTAGGTGCTGTAGAGACAGTGGACAGTGGCTTCTTCAGGTTCATGGTGCATTGGGGCTCCCAACTGAGAGACATTTTTTAATACTAAACTGGTACTTCATGGGTACCCGTGAGTTCCCCTCTTTGGTTCCCCTGAAGAACAAAGCTGGTCACTAGGTCTGCAAAGCCCAGGTGGAATGCTCTGGGCTCCTGATAGTATTTATATGAACAAAGAGCTCTTCATGACTAAAAAGATTAAAATAGCCTAAGAGAAATTTAACTTTAAAGATAGGCTTCTAAGATTATGATAATTCCTATGAACACAAAATACCCAGATATTCATACTTATGTATACATGTATAATTTATCTTCTAAATATTTAGTAGTAGCTACAGAACTAGGTACAGTATTTGGATGTTTGTAAAGATAAAGGTAATTTTTTTTTTTTTGTAGCTGAGCCATCCTGCCACCTGTTGGCAGCTCAGCGGCAGCTCAGCTCGGGCCGGGAATCAAACTGCTGTTGTTCAGAGCTCAAACTCTTGAGTGAGCTCTTAACCAACTGAGCAACTCAGCCAGCCCAAGGGTGACTTTTTATACTCTGAATAAACAGGAGTGCTTTGAGGTATCAGGAAGACTGAGTTTAAAATCAACTAAAACAGGTGTTTGAAATGACTGCTTTGGTCAATTAGCAACTTCCTGACCAATCTGTCCAACTAAAGGCATAGGCTGCCTTTCCTGAGAGCAACTCCTCAATATATCAATCACCAAGAGGAACCAATAGAACTTCGGAATGTGTCACAGCTAAAATGCACACTTCAACGCCATCATTTATTTATATGATACTACTCAGACTCAAGACTCCAAATTACACATCAGTTATTGAGTCCACTGTAAACAACAAAGTTATCACAGTTTGGCCTTGCTGTCACTATTGAAACCACGTAAATATTTTATATTAGTAATGATCTTGCGAGGGTTGTGAAAAGAGTTACTTTGTTGTAAGTTAAACTTTTCCAAATTAGTTGCCCAAGAAAACCTAAATAATTTTCTTAAAATTATGCTAAGGGCATATCTATTCTACTATCTACTGTGAAAATGTATAATGTACCAGGATTCAAATGGAAATAAGGACTCCTTTTCTTCTTCTTCCGATAGTGCATATATAGGAAGAAAAATGTGCTACAGAGAAGGAACAAGCAAGGCTGCCCAGGATCCCAATACCTTGATCCTCAGATACTCTTTTTTTTAAAGATTTTTATTGGGGAATTGGGGGATGGGAACAGTGCTGGGGAATTGGGGGAAGGGGAACAGACAAGTTG
>NW_017732596.1:304773-309769 GCF_001890085.2 Hipposideros armiger
CCTGCGGCTCACGAGCCACAGTTTGCTGACCCCTGGCGGCTCTTCCATCTCAAAAGTTTGCCGACCCCTGTTCTAACTGGTGTAAAATATCAAAATTGATATAAAGATGTTTTAAAAGTATAGTTCTGGAGGATAAGTTTATCAAACTTTTATATGGTCTCAGGAGATTTACTTTCCAAATAAATTTACAAAAACTTGATTAAATGTTTTGTGGAAAAATACATATAATTTATCTAATAGCAAAGATGTTATACAGTAGCAAAGATTCATTTTAATAATTAACATATTATTTATAATTTCTTAAAATTTGACCTAATGTAAACTATGGATTTTAGGTTATAATGATGCATCAATGTAGGTGCACTGATGCAACCAATGCCTCACTGTGATGTGAGATGCCGATAATGGGGGAGTCTGTGCAGGATTTGGCATGGGGGTATATGGGGAACTCTATGAACTTTCTACTCAATTTTGCTGTGGACCTAAAATGGCTCTAAAAAATAAATTTTATTTAAAATAAAACAAAATTTTATGTACTGTTATGAAAAATAGATATCTGAATAGACATCAAATAATCTTCCATTATCTTTTTGTGTCAATTATAGCCCAAGATTCTATGAGAAAAATAAATGCACTGACTAAAGTTTCTCTCTCAGCTGCACAAATTCCTCCCACAAATTCCTTCCTCATCTAGTCTTGAAATTGAATAAGTTTTTTAATGCCCTTCCATTGATTAAATTGTGCAATGCTAACATATAACAATGACTTTAGAAGTGTTTTTTTCAAATACTGTATGATCTCACTTTAATGTGGAATGTAAACAAAAACAAAACAAAACAAAACAAAAAAAGCAAAAGCATACATCAGAGAACAAATTGGTGGTAGCCAGAGGCAGAGAATTGGGGGGTGGGGAGAGGGTGGTGGTGAATGAAATGGGTCAAGAGAGTTACAAGGTACAAACCTCAGGTTATAAAATACATTAAGTCTGGCTGGCTGAGTGGTGCATTGGTTTGGGTCGCCAGCTCTGAGCAGCAGGGCCCCGGTTCAGATCTCACATGCGGGCCAGTGACTCTGCACCCTCTACAGCTAAGATGGTGAACAACAGCTTGACCTGGAACTGGGCTGCTGTGAGTCGCTGGCAATGGTGTAGGCTGCAGTGGAGCTGCAGTGGGCTCCCGTAAGCTACCGTGAGTGGCCAGCAGCCAGCATGAGCTGCCAAGAGCCACCATGAGCGGCCGACCGGTGGCCGGTGACCAATCTGCCTCACCCGGGAAGAGCGCAATAATAATACCAACATGGGCCAGTGAAGCAACGTCCTCCACAACTAGACTGAAGAAAAAAATGGACAGCAACTTGTCTATTCCCCTTCCCTGATTCCCCAAAGTTGTTCCCCTCCCCCCAATTCCCCAATAAAANAAGAACAAAACGACCGCAACTTTTCTATTCCCCTTCCCCCAATTCCCCAGCACTGTTCCCCTCCCCCAATTCCCCAATAAAATCTTAAAAAAAAAAAGTAATGTTATTAAAATAGATTATCCAAAACAAGAGAAAAAAAGAAAAAAGAAATCTCCCCAGTCTTTTGTGTTCCAGGAAATGGCTCACTGCAAAGAAGCACCCTTTCCCCCTATGATTTAAACTTTGAACTCAGGGAGGCCCCCTGTTCTACCTAAGCTGAGGCCAAACACAGAGCCTCCACATTCCAATTCTTTGTTTCATAAATTATTAGCCGAACTGCTTGACTCTGCTGATCAATCAGGACAAAATACCCACTTACTTGCTCATCCCACTCCCCACACCCTTGTTTATGTGTTTACTCCTCCCTGTGAAAGAAACGCCCTTTCTTCATGATCTTTGAGACCCTGGCAGAGCATCCTCCCCATTGAAGTAATCTTTTCAAATAATGTTGTTCTTACCCAAGTTTGAATTTGCTTTTTTATTTTGCAGAAGGAACTACTAAAATATTAGCAAATTGGTTATCCTCTTAGCACATTATATGCCACAGCAGTGCCAGTCCTCTTGTCACCACCTCCCCAACCTGCTCCCAATGCACAATAATGAAGAAAGGCCATCAGCGGGGCAGAGCCAAGGGCAGAGAATGGCCAGGTCTCTGTCCAGACTTTGTTGGTGTGTTCCCAACTACATAACCCTTTCAGACATAACTTTTTAACATTGTCATTTTTAATATTTATCACATCACTACCTCTCAGGCAAGCAGCACTTTGGGGAGAAGCCTGCACTAAACTGCCTGCATCCCACACTGAACTGCCTGCCTGAACTGTGTTCCTGCCATCTGAGCCAACCTTTATATAGGAGTTCCTGGTATACTATTTCAACTAATAGGACTAACATTTCCCCATCCAA
Source organism: Hipposideros armiger (assembly GCF_001890085.2). Classification (NCBI taxonomy): domain Eukaryota; kingdom Metazoa; phylum Chordata; class Mammalia; order Chiroptera; family Hipposideridae; genus Hipposideros; species Hipposideros armiger. The sequence goes on from NW_017732596.1 coordinate 307,135, forward strand.
TCAGAGCTAAGCAGCTAAATCCCAACTAGCATCTTCGCCGACCAATCAGAGCAGTGCTTTTTGGACCAAACAAACTGTGAGGAATCAGAGTCCTCATTTGGGTGAAGATGGACCAATCAGGGACCAGGGGTGGGGACTTCTCTCTATATAAGTCAGAAAGCACACTTTCGTTTTCCACCAAAGACTAAAAACTGCACTTCCCCAGCTGGAGCTGAAACACCAAAAATGACTAGAGTGGAGCCAACAAGAGCGGAGCAGAGCAGAGCTGTCTTGCCAGAAAGGGGCTTCACCTGAGGGCTGCCTCTCAGGCATGCTGTTCCACAGCCATGCTGTATCTTGACTGAGATGTTTGCACTGACTAATGTTTCCTTCTTTATTGCACCCCAAATAGGGATTCCTGTTGGCATTGAGCTGGTGCCAACGACTAGTACTTGACACAGAGAATATGAGATCATATGACGAATCATCTTCTTAGCCATGGACACTCAATTCCAAGGCCAGAAGCCTTCAGGAGACACCCAGAAAAACAGTTCAACATGCCTCTAAATGCCCTCTGTTCTTCAGTGACCTGCCTCCCTTTCTCTGTGCAGCCCTCTGTCAGAGATCTCAAGAGAGGATCACTTTGTGTTGGTTGATCACTGTCCTGTGTGGAATATTTCTAGTAGGCACAGCTCTGTACCAGGCACTTCAGAGCCATTTTACTTTTCTGTCACCAGCCTGTGTACAGTTTTCTTTGGCTCAAGAAGGAATTGTGACTTGATTTATCAGATAAGATTATAGGTTTGGTTTCACTCAAAAGAAATGGCATAAGCCCCAGGTAATTTATTCAGAAAAAAATCCTAGTGGTTCTTTCCGAGAAGCAATGAGGAATTCAACTCCAGTGCCTCCTTTTCTTTCCACCCCTAAACCTACTCATATGCCAAAGAAAGCAAGACCTGCTTCTCTGATTCCTCAAACCTGGGAGACTTCTTCTGACTCCTGCTGCACACTGAAGGCCCTATTTCCCACCTTCTTATGTTTAACATCCTTCACTTACGGAGCTCTCCTATCTTACCAACTACCATTTTATTGTTTGTTTATATACACCTTGCCTTTTTTTCTGAAAAGATTCAAGGGAGCTTGTAGAGGAAAGCATTTTCTTTCTTTCTTTCTTTCTTTTTTAAGATTTTTTTTTTTTAAGCTGAGCCATCCTGCTACCTGTTGGCAGCTCAGCGGCTGCTCAGGTTGGGCTGGACTCGAACCGCTGTTGCTCCGAGCTCAAACTCTTGAGTGAGCTCTTAACCAACTGAGCCACTCGGCCGGCCCAAGATTTTTTTTTTAATTGGAAAATTGGGAGAGGGGAACAGCTTTGGGGAATTGGGGAAGGGGAACAGACAAGTTGCTGTCCTTTTGTTCTTCAGTCTAGTTGTGGAGGACGACACTTCACTGGCCCATGTTGGTATTAGCATTGCACTCTTCCTGGGTGAGGCAGTCACTCACCAGCCATTGGACGGCCGCTCGCGGCAGCTCACGAAAGTGCATGCCCGCTGCCAGCCAGCCTAACTGCAGCCTATGCCATCGCCAGCGACTCATGGCAGCCCAGGTCCAGTTCGAGCTGTGGTTCACCATATTAGCCGTAGAAGGCGCAGCTTCACTGGCCCTCATGTGGGATCCGAACCGGGGCCCTGCTGCTCAGAGCTGGCGTCCCAAGCCAATTCTTAACCAATGTGCCACTCGGCTGGCCCGAGGAAAGCATTTTTGACATTATAAATATAAATGTCTGAAAATCAAAAGAAAACACCACAGATGACTACATGTTTATTTATCATTTTAGTATAATTAATGCAAAGGAAAGGCTGTTGGGAAAAAAAAAGCACATCAATATAGAAATATTTTGTATTGCTGAATTCTGGAATTGAGAAAACATGATATAACAACACACTGGAAAGAAAAAAGCATTTTAGTAAATCTGCAGTCACCGACCCATATAGTATGAAATACTATCAAGTTATGACTTCATGTCTGAATTGAGGGCTCAGTTTCTGATTAAAGCATTTAATCATTCTTCATAAATTTCAGGAGAAGAAAATAAATGACTAAATAACATATTGATATATAAAAAGCTAAGTTAAATTAAGAATAGAATGACCTTCATTCTAAAATTAAAATTAATTTTCATGAAACACAAATATTTAATATATAGCTAAAATGTATTTCAGAAAACTTAATCTTTCTAAATATAGGTCTCAAAAATACATCAGAACACTATTTCAAATTAAGAGAAATTTTATTGCTCTAAGAGACAATTCATATGTTGCTTGTAAAGTTGGGCAAATAAATCTAAATCTTGATTCATGACGATGCCAATTCTCGAATTCTTCCTCTACCAAATTGAAATTCAAGTCACATTTTAGACATAAAATTTTTCTAACTCAGGGGTCGGCAAACTGCAGCTCGCGAGCCACGTGTGGCTCTTTGGGTATGTTCCATCTCAAAAGTTTGCCGACCCCTGGAAGAGCCAATCCTGTCCCTCACAACAATTTAAAAATTATTTGAGAGAAATAAATATATTTTTACATAATCACCATTATGTGAATAATATCCTTTAAAAATTTTATAAATGAAACTATGATAGTTTTATTTTCATTTTCAATTT
>NW_017732597.1:0-989 GCF_001890085.2 Hipposideros armiger
TTGACATGTGAAAATTAATCTGTGTAAGAGTCTTCCATATTCCCATTTGAAAAAATGACTCAGCCTATTTGATTTCTTCGTCATTTTTTTTACAGATACAAAGTCATCAATATCTTGGTCTAGAAGATAAATAGAACAGTAGCTCTCATTATCTTTTCAAACAGTGATAAAATTTCTCATTCATCAGCTACCAAAAATTTTTCTGAAATGATTATTCTATGGGAGAAAATAAATAAAATAAATTATTTTTTAAATTTTTAAACCAAATTTTGATGAGAACCAGTTTAAATAAAAGAAAAAAAACTATCAAAAGTTTATCTAGATAATTTTTTTTCTTAGAAAGTAACTTCTGCTTCAGATATTCTTACACTATTTTTAGAAGCATAAAATGTGCAGTATTGGTCTCTGATTTTTAGTAATAAAAGGTAAGGCAAGCAATGAATTATAATTATCTGTAGTTATTATGTGGGATGTATAATTTAATATATAATGTATAAACTTCCGTAAAATCCTTAGCTCAAGTTGCAGATAAAACATTTGTTTACCTAATATTTGTGATACGACAGCAAAATAAATTGATAATAGAATGTCTGAAGTCAGAAATGAATCTGACTTCTTCAATTTTTCAGTTGGTAATTGGGCCCTCAGGGATTTACTGCATAGAGTTATTCTTTTTACCTGTGGTATCTGTCACTTACATCTTTTTCTCTTAGCTATCTCATAGTCAAGATTTTTGACAGGAGCCCTGAGGACAAACACCTAAAAAAAGAAAATAAAGCTAGCTTTTGGGGTCAAATTAAAATGATCTGGGCTTCATTCAGTTAAACTATCCTCTCAGGAATTGAATCATGATATGAAAGAAATTTCCATTTTGGTTTAAAGGAATTTCAATTTGAACTATAGTCACTCATCCTCTATAGCCACCATTTTGTTTATGTTCCTCTCCAGAAAATATTTTAATACTTTCAATATTCTGTGGAAATTCTACC
>NW_017732597.1:2704-35110 GCF_001890085.2 Hipposideros armiger
AAAAAACCTGGGTTTTTCTCAGGTTGAGGGCTTTTGTTGGAGATGCTGGTGTAGCCTCAAGACATAAACTGAATATCCAAGGCCTGTTCTACAATACCTTTACCCCACCTGACTTCTCTTATAGTGCTAATAAGTTGGGGATAATCAGTGTCGTATGGGAAGGTGGATACAGTGCAGAGATGCTGAAGGTTAGAAATAACAACTAGGGACCAGTGGAAATTAGTGTTTATGTTTTATTGCCTAATGTGTTCCAAAAACTCAGCGAAAGAAATGAGAGAATATATCTTTAGCTAAACTACATTGCTTTAGGAAGACACTATTTTGCAAAAATAGTTAAAAAGAAATTTTTTCTGGCCAGAGTATAATGATCAATACAAAAGTATTCCTTATCCTTGTACATTTAAACCAAAAATATTTGAACTGTGTAAACCATAAACCTGTGAATATAACCTGTGTTTCTTTTTAGTAATGAAAATAAAAAGATTCATAGAGAAACATGAAAATGCCCAGAATAATACTTCATCTATGTTTTTATCCTAGATTAAAATTTATCCAATATTATACAGCACAACAAACTCTAAAGAGTAATCTCTATGGACCCTTCAAAATGTTTCATTCCCTGATTATATTTTTTTAATTGAACTACAATTTCTCAATAGCATCTGACTATATCCCTTTCTCTATTATCTCAGATTGAGGGTCACTCCAAAATACCCCAAATCCAGTTAAGAATGTTAGTAAGTAAAATCAATTGGTGGGACCAACTGAGTGGCTCAGTTGGTTGAGTTGGCTTAAGAGCATGAGCTCTGAGAAACAGGGCCACCAGCTCAGCTCCCACATGGGCCAGTGACGCTGCACCCGAGCTGAGCTGTTGCTGAGCTGCCAACAGGTGGTAGGATGGTTCAGCTGGTGTAACAACAAGTTTGCCTGTTTGATGGTGGCTATGCCTACCCACAACTAAGACTGAACTCGTCACCTTGAGCTGAGCTGCTGCCTGGATGGCTCAGTGGATAGAGTGTGCGCACTTAACAACAAGGCTGTTTGACTCCTGCATGGGATGGTGACTGTGCACTTGCAACTAAGATTGAACACAGCACCTTGAGCTTAGAGGCCACGAGCTGCCATCAGGAAGCCTGATGGTGACTGGTGCCCTCCACAGCGCAGAATGAAGAATAACAACTTGGCTGGTCCCCTTCCCTAATTCCCCAATACTGTTCCCTTCCCCCAATTCCCCAATAAAATCTTTTAAAAAAATCAATTGGCATCAGAAATATAAACAAGTATGATAAATATTACAATTGAGTAACTATTATACAGAATTTTTATACCAGCCCATGTAATCTGAGAATATTATCTGACTCTCTAAAAATGACAAACACATTCACAAATAAAATCCTGGTGCCAGAATTGCTGATTAGTTCACCGATTCTTTATTATACAGTTTAGATCCCTTAAATTCATAGTCAATAATTAATTTAGTCCTTCAACTACCCCCCCAACACAACACACACACACACACACACACACACACACACACACACACACACACACAGATGGGGCCCAGATGCTTCTAACATACACATTATATATCATCTCATCCTTCTTAAACTTCTCCTTGGGTTTTCACCTTCCCCATGGTATGTTTTTCTTGTTTGTTTGTTTTCTCATTTTATTACTAAATGGGGAGGGTTTAATTTTGGCTTGTGGCAATATCTTGAGGATGTTGATGTATCATTTTCCCATCAAGCACTTGAACTGTAGTTGAATCGAATGAATAGTGTAGAAAAAGCCAGAAACTAATAAATCTATTAATCATTTTCAAGAGTAACTTGATGGAAATTCGATCAAATGGTGCTCACTGGAGGTCACATCAATGATAAATGAGACTTTGTAACACTCCTGGAACAAGAAAAGGTTGTTTGAAATTCAGATGGTATAACCTGATATAGATTTTGGGAGGGGAAATTATTACTATTTATGCCCATACACATTAATGCTCTGGCACCACTGTGTTGGAAATATGGACATTCAGAAAGAGCACCCTGTCTATGTCAGAGACATTTTTCTCATTGCTAGTGGCAGCAGTATAACTTCTCTGAGTGGTATTGATCATGGTAGACAGTGAATCCAATGACAAGTTGAAGCTGGGCAATTCAGAAAGGACATGGTGACATCAATCAATTTGTATTCATAAAAGCAAATATTTACACTTGAAGAAATGGGAAAGAAATTCATCTCTGTAAAATATTAACATATTCAATACCGTTACTATATCTAAAAGAGCATGAGAAGTGCTCAAGTTCCATTAACTAATGAGCCAAATAGTATTAAAAGCCTAGAGGCAGATCCATGCATTTAAAATTGTACTCCCTTTGGTTAATTTAAGGATGAGCAAGGAGCTTAGGTAAAACAAGAAGGAGGCAAAGACTTTTAGTGGGATGATTTTGGTGCATCTTTTGCAATTTAAAGATTACCTATTTCAACCTTTTTATCCCACCTGGAATTTCAGTTCAATGATGTTCAGTAACCAGAACTGAAGGAATGGGAAGAAATGAAAACAGAAAAAGCCAGTTACCGTTTCTTGGGCAAGGGAGATTAAAGAAAAAAGGTAATAACTTGATAAATATGGCAGTTAAAATCTATCACAAACAAAAATTATTCAACAACAATACAACAATTTTGTGACAACAGGTAACTATTAAATAATAATAATAAAAATAACTAAATTTCTCTCTTCGTGATTGCAAAATATACTTTAGCAGGTTTATACATGATTTATGAAAATAATAAATCTGTAGAAGAAAAACATACACAAATATTTTTTCTAAATTTATGATAAGGGCCCATTAATTTATTTATATATTATACAATAATGCATCCAGATATTCTTATAAAATATTTTAAATATATTAAAATACATTGGGTAAAATACAAATATTTTCACTTGTATTAATCCCACGACTAATCATTGTCAAAACTTTGGTTGCAAACACCCATCACTTTTTACATGTTTATATACCTGTATTATACTGTATCTATACTTACATATAGATACAGGTATCAAAACACACTAATACGCATATATACATATACATATTTTTTGCCTTTTGTACATAAAGTGGACTGTACTTTTGGTATTTTAAAATATTTTCTTAATAAGCATTCTAAGCTTCAATGCAGTTATAAACTATACTGGAAAATATAGTTTGCATGAAATATAACTCATATTAAAAATAATAAATACCATGTTAGAGTGCACACACCTGGATGGTATAGCCTATTACAGGAATTGTATGTGCTCTACTTTTATACAACTGTCAGTGCAGTAGGTATGTTTACACCAGCATCACTATAAACATATGAATAATGCATTGTATTACATACAGCATTGTGATGGCTACAACATCACTAGGTGATAGGAATTTTTCAACTTCATTATAATCTTATGGGATGACTGTCTTACATGCCACCCATTGTTGACTAAAATGTAATTGTGTGGTGCATGACGGTACATGAAGGCTGAGATAAATGGGAATTACGATGGATTTGCTTAGACATAAAAATTTTATACTGAGTCTGTTTGCTTGGGTATTTCTTAGGTCCTAAAGTCATGATGAATCTCCAATTTACAAAGTATAGTTTCTGTCAATGATGAAACTTGATCTATCATTGATAGCCCTGTTGCATGGAGGAAATCCACACTCCAACAGCAATAAAGCAAAACAAAACTGGGTAAGCAAGTAAACTATTAGTTTTTTTTTAAATATTTTTTTATTAAACTATAGCTAACATACAATATTATATTAGTTTCAGGTATACAATTAGTCTTGATTCAAATAACATTCCTTGGTGGAATTGCCTCAGGATTCTCATTTTTAAATGAGAAAATTTGCTGTGGATTAAATGTGTTTTTCATACCTATTTTAATATTTCATTTTTTACAAGGTGATTGATGAGCACCATGGTAAGTTGAATATTCCCATCTGCATTGTGGTTTTAAAAAAGTCAATCAATTAATCAATGCAGTGTTTATTAGATTTTTTTATACTCTTAGCTCCTCAACAAGAGTTATAAGCAATCTAGGATAAATGAAAAATATGTCTTTATCTGTAAGGAGGGGAAGTGAAATAAAAAACATAAGATCAGTATGTTGTAAATGTATATGCCATATATACCATGATGTTTACAGTATATATGTAGCAGAAAATATATGATATAAATCTGTGATTTCAACAAGAATTAGTTCAGTAGTATTTTAAGAAATATGGAATTTGAAATATATTCAGTATGAATAAAAGAATCCCTGAGGACACATAACTGGAATATTGGGTAAATTTTGCTTAAGCAAATAGGGCAAAGAGATAATTTTAACAACAAAAATCATACACATAAAGGTAGGGATAACAATAATATATTTATGAATATGTGAGAAGACTTGGTGGACTAATGAGCTACTTGATATAAATGAGTCCACCTGAAGGATAATTAGTGAGCAGACTAGGCCTTGTATCCCCAACCATCTTTCATACATTTCCATTTATAAGATATAGGTGTTAGTTATTTACATATCCAGAAAGAATATTTTTGAAAGAATGCAAAATTTGATTCATGTATGTTAAATCAGTAAGGCTCTTAAATAAATATAATTCTATAGTCATTTTAAGACTTAGGCTCCAAAAAAAAGAAGAGGACATGATACAATCATAACATTTAGTGACTGAATAACAGTAAAAATGATAAGCCGCTGGTATTGTCATAATTTTGTAAAAATCTATTTCATTGATTTTTAAAAATCCAGCATCCCAAGCTATATAAATGATAAGAATAATTTCATCACACAGTTGGTTTCACAAGTATATTTTTGTTATCTATGATTACAGAAAAATTTGTCTATTTTGATAAGATTAGCAGGAAAATGTAGTATGTAACTGAAAAACAAAACAGCTTGTCCACTTGTGATATATTCCTGGTAAGCAGCAAGTTTACAGGTACAACGGCCTACAAGAGTAAAGCTGAACCTTTTACTTTATAGATGGGAATACGTACTAGAGCATGTTAAGATTGTACTGAGTTCTGGAATGGAATGACACAGCCCTACACAATATTGAATGACAAAACTCCTGAAATAGGGGAAGAGAACCAAAATGGCAGAGTAGATAAACACTGTGCCTGCATTCTTCTGTGAACACATTAAAATTACAACTAAATAATATAACAATCAACCTGGAGAACCATCTGAAGTCTAACCAAACAGAAGTCCTTTAACTAAAATCATAGAGAAGCCACATCAAGACTGGTAGGAGGGGCAGAGTAGCAGAATAGGCCCCACACTTGCGTGTGGTAATTGAGTATCAGGAGGGATAGCTGAGCTGCATTGATTCCAGCTGGAGGAGCAAGGGACTCCAGCCCCCTACACCAGGTTCCCCAGCCCAAAGCACTGATGCTGAAAAGAGGAGCCCCCCATAACATCTGGCTAGGAAAAACAGTGAGAATTTTGATTGTTTAGACAGCTGGAAACCCAGACATCCTCTTAAACAGCACTTGCACAGACTCACTCACTCGCAGGCACTCACCTTGGGCTCAGGTGAAGGGATGGTGACTCGGGGGACTTTGGAGACACACAGGGGAGCAGAATGACGTGTGTTGCTGCGGGGGAGGACTGGAGAACAGTTGGCATTTTCCTAGTGAGGGATCTACCTTCTACGCAGCCAGCAGACAGGCGCCATTTTTCCCGTGTTGAGCCCGCCCTCTCCTGCCAAACCTGAATCTGATTGGTTTGTTGATCTCCCCTTGCTTTCCCCTGCGGACACACTGGGACCCTGCCCACCCAATTAACAAACCACCTGAGGCATATTCTCTGCAAGCAGCCACCCCGGCCCATTTTGTACTCATTTTTGGAACACTATTGGAGCCCAGTAGGCCCCAGGCAAGCAGCAACTGGCCTCAGTGTGCTTGAGACTTTTGATGAATTGCTCCAGGCTTAGCACTGGCACCACACCAGAATTTACATTAACCTGGTGACCATAATTCTTCCCACTTCTAGTGACTCCCTGCCTCACCAGCTCATGTACCACACAAGGCTCTATTAGTGGCTGAACCTTAAGGGAGCCAGAAGATGGCAACAGGCCTTGTGCTGTCCTGGAATTTTCAGAGCTACCCCAGGTACTGGTGGCAGATGTCCGTGGTTTGCAGCACATGGCCTCTCCCACATGCCTCTAGGGCAGCGGTTCTCAACCTTTCACAAGGGTCACTTAAGACTATCGGAAAACACATATTTTTGATGGTCTTAGGAACCGAGACACCGCTCCTCTATCTGTCTCCAGGCCCACATGCAGATAGGCCCATATACATGTACCCAGCAACCCCTGTGAAAGGGACATTTGACCCCCAAAGGAGTCGCGACCCACAGGTTGAGAACCGCTGCTCTAGGGTTAGCACATCATGGATTGCTTTGCAGCTCTTACCAGTTAGTCCCCCGCCAGTCACAGGAAGTGGGTAACCTGGGCCTACATCAAAATCCCTCTGAAGAGCGACCAGAACCAATGTACTTGGAGGTTGGCTTCAATACACTGCAGAGCACTACCCACTTAGCCCCACAAGTGACACACCCAAAAAAACCAAAACCCTTGCATATGCTGTCTATAAGAGACTCACTTAGAATGAAAGGTGAACACACAGTGTGATCTATAGATGATGTATTACAGAATTGTACATCTGAAATCTATGTAACTTTGCTAACAATTGTCACCCTAATAAACTTTAAAAAAGAAAGAAGAAAAAAAAAGGTAGAAGAAATAAACTATTTAATTTTTATGAGAAATATTAAAAAAAAACAAGAAAGACAGACATACACACAGACAGAAAGTAAAAGGATGGAAACAGATATTTTATGAAAATGGAAATGAAAAAAAAAATTTTAAAGCTGGGGTAGTAATACTTACACCAGACAAAATAGACTTTAAAACAAAGGCTATAAGAAGAGACAAGAAGGACCCAGTAATTCCACTTCAGGGTATTTATTTGAAGAAACCCAAAACGCTACTTCTAGGGGATGTGTGCATCCATATGTTCATTGCAGCATTGTTTACAATGGCCAAGATGTGGAGGCAGCCTTTGTGTCTACCGATGGATGAATGGATAAAGAGAAGGTGGCACATATTCACATATACAATGGAAATATTGCTTGGCCATGGAAGGGAGTGGGTTCTTGCCATCTGTGGCAGGATGAATGGACCTGGAGGGTATTGTGCTTAGTGGAATATATCAGACAGAGAAAGACAGATGCAATGTGATTTTGCTTATATGTGAAATCTAAGAACAAAATTAATGAACAAAATTAACAACAAAACAGAAACAAATACATAGATACAGAGAACAGTTTGATGGCTGCCAGGTAGGGGGGTATAGGGGTGCGGGTGAAAAAAACTGGAAGGGATTAAGAAGTACAAATTGGTTGTTACAAAGTAGTCATGGGGATGTAGGATATAGCTAAGGAACATGGAACAATATTGCTAAGGAACAATATTGCAATAACTATGTATGGTGTCAGATGGGTACTAGATTTGTTGGCGTGATAGATGAGAAGAGGTTGGGGGGCTGGGTGAAAAAGGTGAAGGTATATAGAAGTAAAAATTGGTAGTTACAAAATAGTCATGGTGATGTAAAGCATAGGGAATATAGTCAATAATATGATAATAACTATGTATAGTGCCAGGTGAGCACTAGATGAGTCAGGGAGATCACTTCTTACATTATACAAATGCCTAACCACTATGCTGTACATGTGAAATTAATATAAAATAATACTAAATATCAACTATAGTTGATACATTTAAAAAGGGGGGAAAAGGGAAAGGGGAATAAGAGGTCCAAATTTCCAGGTGCAAAGCAAATAAGTCATGGGGATGTAATGTACAACATGGAGAATATAATCAATAATATTGTGATAGCATATCACATGATGTCAGATGGTTGCTAGACTTATCACCTCTTAAGGTATATAAATGTTGAATAACTATTGTGTACCCCTAAAACTAACATAATAGTGTATGTTAGCTAAATTTTTAATAAAAATCTTTTAAACAAAAACCGGAAATAAAACACATGTGTGATTGGATTTTACATAAAAATTTCCTCATAAAATAGAGAATGTGGAAAGGGGGCTGAGAGAAAAGAGAAAGAATAGAGGCTAACCTGGGAAGTGTCGATGGGCCAGGCTTGGACGAAAGAGAGATTGTGTGGAGGAGTGTATGAAAACTATTATTATGAGCCAGGCATCCATCACTTTTGCCTATATAGTTTGGTATATTGTTGTCCTAAAAAGATGTCTGGAAAATAGTCTAGCTTTTGGAACGGGAGGAAACAGAGACTGGGTTTGGTAACAAAAAGTCTTTTTGTGTCCAAAAGTACCTGGGAAATTGTCAAAAAATGAGTAACAGAACATGTCGCATGCTGGTTTGCTTTGAGGAATATCTCAAAGTTATGTGTCTTAATAGTCACTGCATTAAAATATCCAGACTTGAGAATGATTCAATATGAAGAACAGCCCTTTAATATACAACCATAAGTTAATGGAGCAAACAGACCTTTGGCATAAATTAACTGTATGTGTTCAGTAACTATGGCCATACACCAAATCTTCAGAAGTAGTCATTTGGTTCACTTTGACATGGACTCTTTTAAATTAAGGTACAAATTATTATTAACTTTAAAATATCTGACAGATACTTCTTTCAGAAGGTTGCATATAAATATAAAATTAAAAGAAAGATATACTCTCCTGTGAGAAAAACAAATTTAAATATCCAATTGTGTAGACTAGGTAAATCAAGGAGTAGTTTACATTGCAACAGATTTATAGCAGACATCTGTTTTCCATGACTATTTTCGTCCAAATTTATTAAGTGTGATTTGTTTATAACACACAATTTTAATAGTTTGAACTTACATACCCCCTTATGAAAACAATGAGATTTGGTACCACAGGTTTAATTCTTGAAGCATCAATTATCTCAATTTTACTATCATATAAATAAAAGCAAAGTGAAACTAAGTAGATAAAGAATGTGAAACTATAGGCTAACTGACTTGCACAAATAATTTTTAAAATTCTAAACAAAATATTAACACACTGAATCATATATATATATATATATATATATATATATATATATATATATACATATATACATACAAACTACCTTACATCATTGGATTATCCCAAGAATGGAAGGTACTTTGACTATATAAAATAAATCAGTGCAGTACAGCACATTAATCGATTTCAAAACTACAGGAGGAAAGGTAATTGATCATTCCAGAGGATGCAGAGAATGCATGTGATAAAATTCAATACTATTCCTGAAAAAAGCTTTTAACAGATAATGAATAGAAAACAACATCCTTATCTTGATGAAGGATATCTGAAAAAAATATTTCCCAAGTAAACATTATTGTGATCAATATAGAAATATAAAAAGATTACCTTTAAAATCAGAAACAAGATACGGATATTCACGATGGTCTCTTCCATTCAACATTGGAAGAGAGGGCCTAAGGAGCTTAGCAAGAAAGAAAATCAAATATGATATCTATAAGAATTGGAAAGAAATAAACTAAGCTGTTAAAGTTATTAAGATAAAAGATAGCAATAAATAAAAAAGCAGTTTCCAAATAGTCAAATATCAGTAGTATTTCTATGTTTAGAGACAAAATGTTAGAAAAGGCAACAAAAAATTAAAATTTTAACTACACAAAAATAAGAAAACAATAAATTCCCCAAACAACAAACTTGCACTCATATTTTATTGGAGAAAAATTATATAAATTCATTATAGAACACAAATAAATGGAGAAATATAACTTTGTCATGGATATGGAAAGTCAATATTTTAAGAATGTAAAATCTCATCAAAATGATCCACTGATTTAATACTCTATTATGAGGGTAAGAGGGTAGGAGAGTGGTACATGAGGGTAAATGGAGTCAAATATATGGTGATGGAAGTTGAACTGACTCTGGGTGGTGAACACACAAAGTGATACATAGATGATGTATTACAGAATTGTACACTTGAAACCTGTGTAACTTTGCTAGCCATTGTCTCTACAATAAATTTTAATTAAAAAAAATTATGTCAGAGGCTGCATTGGAACTTAACGAACTTATTCTTAAACTTATATGGAAGAAGACATGGCGAAAAACAGTTAAGACAGTCTTAAAGATCATGTGACATCCCAGCCTTAGTTACACCGGCCAGTGACACTCAGCAGAGAGCCTAGTAGAACACTCACACAAATATGGAACTTTAGAAAACACAGATAAAATGGGAGGACAGAAGGAGAAAAGAAGTGACTATTTAATATAATTATGATGTAATTTGTTTTTAATATAGAAAGAATGTAAAAAAAAATGATTCATGCTCTACATCATACACAAAAAATATTCCAAACAGATAAATAATACTTGTTTACAAGAAAATGTAGAAAACTACTAGTTAATTGAGGGGCGAAAATATTTTTTTTAATTAGACACAAAAATAGGATAAACAAAATGAAAAATACATTTGACTACAATATAACAAAAACTTCAAGTTTATTGAAAGATACCATAAGGAAACACAAAAGTTATGAAACTAGGAGTTGATAACTGCCACACCAGTTATCACCAATGTATTATTACTTAAAAAATACAAACATGTACCTGCATGTATACATACATAAAATCTCCTGCAAATAAAAAAATAATACAATCTAAGAGAAATATAGGCAAAATACAAAGATAGGCATTTAAGAAAATACAAACTACCAATGATGAATAAACATGTGAAATGATAATCAACATTAATGAAAGTTTACCTGACAACATTGTTAATCAGGTAAACATAAATTAAATCATAAAAAATGTTATTTTTAATTATTAAAATAACAAAAAATTAGGTATGAGATTTTAAATAACTGATTACCCCTAGGGTACCTTTGGCATTCACTTTTCTGCATTCTATGTGCACCGGATTCACATACAAGTATTACATCATCATTTATAATAACATCATTGTTTATAATAATCAAGAATTGTAAATAACTCAAATATACACTGTTTGGAAAACAAGTACATGAAGTATTTTTTAAAATGCATACTAACAATATACATTTTTTTACAAAATATTAATAATTCTTAAAATCAAAAGGTTGCAATAAAAGAATTTTTCAGAGAAAATTATACAGAAAGATAACAGTTTTACATATAAATAACAATTAAATTAAACAATATAGTTTTATTGATAGATGCATGTATTCAAGAAATTATAAGGAACAGCAGAGGAATAAGTTTTAAATTTCAAGATACCTCTCTAGTGAGGAGGAAGAGGTGAATAAGATCAGAATAAAAGAATATTATGGGCTTTGATAATAATGGAAATGTTATATTTACTTTTAAAAAAAAGTTCCTAAATTTCAATAAGCCCTGGAATTGGCCATTTTTATTGTTTTTATTTTATCTTATGTATTTAGCTTAATGAGGATATTACAATTTCTACATCATAAAGTTTGTTGAGATTTTTTAATGATTTACTACATAGCTAATTTATGTAACTGTTACATGTGTATTTAAAAATGTACACTCTGTGAGGGGTACATATTGTTAGACAAAGGTTGTGGATTCAGTTAGAAAATCCTTTGTATAATTTCTCATTTTCTGTCTAATCCACCTGAAAAGTTTTGAGGGATTTGGTTTTTGTTGTTGAACCCTTTCATGTCAATGGTGAAGCTTTCAAGATCCAAATATTCATTTGTGTATCAGTCTTTTATAGACATATATATATATATATATATATATATATAGTGCCAAAAATGTATACACATTTTAAGAAAGGAAAACTGTATTAAAGTTGTAATGCTCAATATATTCCGATAACAAAAGATGAACACAAGTCACATTTGACTTCTGCAATTACAAGAGGCACTCAAAGTGGTTACCATCAGTGTCCCGACACTTCTGATTACAGCGAACTACTGCTTGAGCAACGTTGACCAAAGTGTCCACTTATACACATTTTTTGGCACCCTTGATATGTATGTATGTGTGTACACACACACACACACTTACACACACACACACGTATGTTTACATTTTAGCAACACTATAATTGTTGTGTCAGCATTTAAAAAATTCAAAGCACATTTAGATTGACAGGCTGAATTTGGTGTTTACTGACAACTATGGTCTCATTATGCTGGTTTTTGATATTTTGGTTGTTAATGGTGAAATAAAAAAAAAAGAGGAAAAATACCCTACAATCTAATCTCTAGTGGTATAACAAATATACATAATCATATAGTTAGGTGATATACAGGGAGTGAGGGGGAAAAAGGTACTACTGGAATTGGGAGGATATCCTTACTCGCTAGGGTAGGAGAAACGTAATCATTTTGAAATATTTTTTTAATGGGTCATGAATTCACACGTGTAACCTCTTTCTTCCTCCCCATTCATTCCTCCATTTACCCTTGCCATAATCTTGGAAATCAATCATGCATATATACAAAGAATCAAAATGAAAAAGTGACATAGTGATAACAATTTTGAAAAACAGAAGGGAAAATTGTTTATGTATTTAGGGTTTAAACAGTTGAAAGGTTAGTTATGTAACAAAAATATTCATTTCAAGACTAGAAAGTTTAGTAGCCTGGAAAAATTCCCTGTTAAAATGAATAGCCATATTCTTCAGAACAGCAGCCTGTCAAAAGAGAAGAGCAATTTACAACTGTATGTTGTACAAGCTTTGGGAGGAGGGGACACTTTTTGACAACTTGAACTGAAAAATGAACCAAAGGAATTCAAATTAGTTTTAGGTGTCCATTTCTTTTAAAGACACTTGGGGAGTTGATATATATTTCTTAACTAAAACAAATTTTTAAACATCTTGGGAAGACAAATGTCCAAATAATAAATAGGCTGGCAATTTAGAGATAATAAAAATCTATGGACATACCATCTATAGAATTATAATTTTGTTTATATTTAAAACTGTCAGTAAAGTCTAAGGACTTTCCTCTACATTACTCTAGATTCATACTACTATGAGGAAACAAATGTTCTATTTATACATCTTACTGAATTCATCAGAGTATTTTGGATGAATATATATATATATATATCACAATCCAAATACAGTTTTAAACTTAATGTTGTTTACATGCTTTACATAAAGAACTATTCATTTTTAATATTCATAATTGATTAAGTGGAATAAAATGAAATTTAAACTCATCAATATTCTTCACATGTCAGTAACTATTGTTTGTCTACTGTGAACTAATAAAATCAGAATAAGTAGGAACATAGATTTGACTTTTACTTTCTTGAATAAGTTAACAAAAAAGTTTCTAAGTTTAATGACAGCTATACATTTTTAAAATCAAATACCATCATAGATAAAAATTATAAAGTCTCTGTTTTAAAATGTTCTTTTTAGTTGAAATATAATATTTTACTAAATATGCTTACATTCATTTCTTAATAGAGACAATTTTTTTTTACATTTTCCATATCTTAAAATATATTAATGCTAGATATTGGTGTCTCTTTCTTTTGTAATTCAATGGCTTCTCTAAATTATTCATAAAAGACTAGGAATGTTTTATATATAAGTATACTTACTTTATAATTTCCTTTTGAATTTATAATCAATATAATATTAAAGATAATGCAATTACCTAAATCACCAGTGTTTCAGTTTCTCAGCATCTGATACCTGTCCAGAACCATCAATATTCATAAGTGATAGGCCAGGCACATTACTCAAGAGAGTCCCAAATTTGGATGGTGATTCTTTCTTAGCATCATCAAGAGTAAATTAAAGCAGATGGAAGCCATGTGTTCTAGAGTTTTCATGTCACCATATCACTCTGAACATATTTTCCCAAATAATTCTTTGAGCTCAATACAATTCTGGTCTGTCTCATAAATTATTCTTTCTTCCCCCACTCATCACTTCTGCAAATCCATTTGTTTTAGTGACTTTTTTTGATACTTAAAAAGAGAGAAATTGCCTGAAAAATCCCAACATTACACAAGAGATATGAATCCTTTTGCTTTTCCTAGTACTACAGAATGCTTTATCTTACTCTTAAGTAAGTGATTTTCAAATAGCTCAAAAGAAGTAATTATAAAATTGACAAATTAAATGCTTGATTGTTGAACATGTTTGAATTTTGTTAACAAGTTCACATAACATATATTGGGGATTTTCGTAATCAAAACTGGCCTGTTGTCCCCCAGAGGATTTGAAGTTGCTCAACTATGGCACATTTTCAGTGTTATGGAAGCTTCTTAATTTTCTATTCATTTCTGATATAGATTACAGTTTGTGATGAGTAACAAACAACCCATATTTTTGGGATTTTGTAAATATCTTGTTAAATCATTCTCTGCAATAATCATCGCCTCTAAATTGCCAAAGAAAGTGAAAGTAAGAGTGTGAAATTTGAGTCGTGTTATGCATAATTCACCTACTATCCATGAATATAAAGCATGTCACCCATGATACAGCTTGAATTATGATGAAACGTGGAAGCTGAGAGTTGCCGGCCTTGTTCTACTTCAGTAAATTAACGGCTGTAGTCAACTGCAGTATCATAAGCATTCTGTAATCTCCACAATCATGTACACAGGGTGAGGATAAACACTTACATTCTTTTGGAGCCAAGCTGCTCAACAGGCAGGAGAGGGATCCCTGGACTGACTAAGGAAGCAAATAATAAGGAAAGCAGAATTCTGCATTGGCAGAGTGGAGTGAAAGGTCACTGCAGGAGGCAGATTTGTTTATGGTCACAGTCTGAAATCAATGTTTAGAGAACAGATAATGGGAAATGCAAATGAGAGTTATCCAATAGGTACAGCAATGTAAAGAGACACTCCACTGATAAGACTGTAGTTTCAAAATACTTCATTATTTTTTATTGTATAACTTCAATAGGGTGACAAATATGTCATGAAACTTTTTGAAAAGGTAAAGAAAATCCCAAATTCATCATCCTCCAAAGAAATTATTATTTCATAGTTTCCTATCTCCTTTTATATCTTTCCTTCCCCTTTTTTTGCAACGTTAATTATAGGAAAACTTTTAGCATGTGTTCTACATTTTCAATGAGCAAGACATCATGACCACGTTCATGCTTCTACAGGTTTTAAATTTATACTTTTAGTGGTCAGAAAATGTGTTTAGTCAGGCTACCCCAGCATTTATCTAACTATTACATTATGATTTATATTTTATTGATATAAATGTTGTTCTTAAATTTAGCTATTTCAAAAAAGTATCTGCAAGTCCTTATTTTATTATGTGATAAATGTGTATATCATTTAACAAAACTAATTCAAATAGCAAATAATTAATAAAGACCCTTGTTATTAGAACATATAATTACATTATGCTAGTATTACTGTTATATCTTATTTTAAAAGAAATTTACCCTCTCTGTTTCTAAATTGAGTGGTCCTATTTGATAAACCATTTGTCCTGGCTTATTATTTGCAATGGGAAAGTCCGAGAAGACGGAAAAAAAAGTTATGTAACAAGAAAATTTGGATTCCATTGTTCAGCTGTTACTAACTTAGTAAATTTGGATAATTATGGCAACTGTTTTCCTAAATGGACCTCTAAATTTTAAGGATCAAGTAGAAAAGAATTAGTAAAGGGATTTGTAAAGTAATGAAATCTAAGTAAAAGTCATTCATAATTGGCATATAGATATTTTGCTTAAAATCCATATAGAAGTATTAGTTATTACAGTTATTTTCATTAGGAGTCTACCTTCACTTACTTTTTCTCTTGCTGCTCATATATGCTTTTAGAAATGTGTGCCTTAACTTGAAGAGAATACTTCTTGATTACATCCCCTGTGGCAACTTTGACACTCTCCCTGCTTTATACACTCATCTGCATTCAGGTTTGTAATCTCTTAGTCTAATTTGATTCCTCTCTCCTTTCTAACCAAAGAACTCTTCCAGTGTGCCTCTGGTACACATTTTCAGTCACAAGTACAATCTCTTGTATTTTCAAGTGCTTCTCTGAAAGGGCTCTATAGTGAAATTTGTTTTCTGTGTTTACTTTTGGTTTCCAATATTTTCAATAGTTTGTTTTTAATATTTGTAATAGTCCATAGAGCTGGAGGTGCGACAGATATTCTCAGTTACTCTTCATTGTTACTTCCATTTTCAACTCTCTATTTTTGTAAATACTAAACCGCCGGTTCATTCAAAGCTCATGCTTCTTTCCATTTCAATTTTTTTTCCAGGAATCTGGGTGTTTTCAACCGCATTCTTTGAAGGTTTTATCTCCTAGCTCACTTTTTCTTCTCTACAAATATGGTGCTAACTCATATCCTTTAACCAATTTCAACCATTTGTGTCTGCATCCCCCTTTAGCACTTTTTTATTTTGGGAAACAATTGCACATCTCTACGTATTTCCACTATGCCCACGGTTTCAGTGAAGCATTAAAGAAAAATAAATTTCTAATTGCAACATTTTATCCATTGATACTTCAGAGGCAGAAAGGAAAAGATGAATAAAAATATTATAACCACTATAATCAATACAAATTTGGTGGCTTGCTAAGCTTGGCACAAAAAGGAAAAATAAATTATAGTCATCTATGTCCAGTTAAATATGGAATCCTTTTACTACACTTCATAATAAAGGAAAGTTCCTGGAATTTTATAATTTAATTCAAAATTCTTTAAAGTTTTACTTTAAAGAATTAATGAACTGAACTAATTTGAGTTAAAACTGTTACTATAATAGAAAAGAATATGTTGCTAGAGTAGTATTCTTTATGCCAGTAATAGATATACCTTCATCTTTTAAACCAGGTGAATGCTCTTTCTCTTAATATGCTCATTCAATAGAAAGTTTTACCCATTTTACAATGTGAGCAAGAAACATTATTAAGAAAACTCCTTATAACAATATAGCCATAAAGTGAGGGAAACTAGGCATGATTCATTTCTGTGTGATACAAAATAAAATATATAGAATGAATGGATACTAGTTTTTTAATCTGAAACTTTATGTTTTATTTAATACATATTAATTCCAATTTCTACTTGCTAGTTCTAAATGAATACACTGACTAAGATTTAAATATATATTTACACAATATAGCACATATATATGCACATATGGAGAAAAACAGCTATATAGAGACACACAGAGAGAGAGAGAGAGAGAGAGAGAGATTCTGAAGTAAAAGTAATACACAGCTTAATAAACACTTCAGGTGTTAAGTGTCTTACTAAAGTCACCAAAGTTGGTATTGGAACACAGAATTGAGACCATGTTTTTAGTCTCATCACTTGAGGTCTGTATAGCATATCACACTCTGTCAACCTAGGATATTTTACTATTTTTTTACAACTTTCTTTTCTCTGCATATGAGTCAGCTGAGTGGCCCCAAGACAGTAAGTGTAACATTTATAACATTCTTAAGAAACATAATGGGTCAGATTCACCATCATATTTGTGCCTGCATTGAATAAATCTGCTAACCTGAGTTTATAACTGGAATGGCAGAGATAAATCCCGTGGCTCTCAGTGGCCTTCTAGCAATGAGGCACTCTTAACTACTAACACTCAATAGGACTTCTCTTCTAGAACTCATTTTAGCATCTGTATCACTACCTATCTTAATAAGATTGAGTTGGAATTTTTTTTTAGTGTTTTTAGAGTAATAAACAGGAAGTAAATGTCACAATCATCATATTTATTTTTCTCTCTCATGAAAAGCATCTATAGCCATCACCACTACTGTATCTAAAATAAAATGCACAAATATTGCACAATTACTCATATTCACAGTTATCCCTACATAAATCACTACTATAATGAAACAACCCCTAAAAATTCATTATTATTCTAGGTTGCAAACTATAATATATGTTGTTCACAATGATAAGTGTGTTATTTTCTGACCTGACAAAATACATCCTAGTTTGATTTCTTCAAATGTGGAAGATAACGCACTTTTGAGGTAGAATTAAGACTAACACTAATAAAGAAAAACAAATCTATAAAGTAAATTAATGCATAGAATGGAAGTTCTGTTCAGATGCATGACAATTTTTTTTATTATTTTATTTTTTAATTAAAATTTATTCAGGTGACAGTGGTTATTAAAATTACAGATTTCAGGTGTACAATTCTGTAATACATCATCTATATATTACATTGTGTG
The DNA here is from genome assembly GCF_001890085.2 of Hipposideros armiger. Taxonomy (NCBI): domain Eukaryota; kingdom Metazoa; phylum Chordata; class Mammalia; order Chiroptera; family Hipposideridae; genus Hipposideros; species Hipposideros armiger. Next base: position 20,941 of record NW_017732597.1, read on the forward strand.
TTCACCACCCAGAGTCAGTTCTCCTTCCATCACCATATATTTGATACCCTTTACCCTCTTCTACCTCGCCCTCCCCCCTTACCTCTGGTAACCACTAAACTGGTGTCTGTATCTATGAGTTTTCGTTTCTTTATTTGTTTGTCTTGTTCCTTTGTTGCTTTCAGTTTTATATCCCACATATCAGTGTAATCATATGGTTCTCGACTTTTTCTGTCTGATTTATTTTGCTTGGCATAATAATCTGAAAATTCATCCATGTTGTTGCAAATGACACTATTTCATCTTTTCCCTTGGCAGAGTAGTATTCCATTGTGTATATACCACACCTTCTTTATCCAGTCATCTATTGAAGGACACTTTGGTTGTTTTCATGTCTTGGCCACAGTAAATAAAGCTGCAAAGAATATCGGAGCAAGTATATCTTTATGGATAAATGTTTTCAGATTTTTTGGGTAGATACCCAGGAGAGGGATTGCTGGGTCTTATGGTAATTTTATTCTTAATGTTTTGAGGAACTTCCACACTGCCTTCCATAGTGGCTGCACCAATCTGCAGCCCCACCAACAGATGCATGACAATTTTTAATCTCTCAGCAATCAGTAATTATTTCATAAAAATATAAAGATTTTTGCACTAATTATTACTGAAAATAAATTTATAAATGATTCCACATTGCATATGCATTTTAGACTTGATGCAGAAAATAATGAAAACAAATACAAGTCACACATAAGTTTACATATGTACATGCCCTCTACATGTACCTCACCACACCACCCCGTCTTTCACAGTAAACAGGGTTTATGCTCTGGATGATGAGGTAATAAGTTAGATTTTTATTACCATTATTTTCCAGGTTTTCTACAGAGATTGGTTCTTTTTACTTAGCAGTACAATGTGAACATCTCCCATGATCATAATTTCTCCATGACACAACTTTTAATGTTTTATTGCTTTGCATATTACATCATAAATTAAATAGGAGTATTTTGTTTAAAACATTACAAATGAAAAACAGAACAGTCTAGACCGCTATTCAAGCAATTCTGCCCTCATCTGTGATTTTTACCTTAAGCACACATATTCGGTAGTAAAATGGTTATATTATGAAATGTGTGATAGACAGTCTTGAGGTCTTTGGACCCATTGTCAAATTTATCCTCTGGTCACATAACTCACATACACACATGCACACACCTATACACATATGCATATACTGATATAGTTTTATATAAATATATGTAAATACTATTTTACATATAGTATTACTATTTTACATTTCTACCAGGGGTAAAGAATATCCACTTTGTTTACTCTTAGCACCAAGAACACTGTATTTTAAGACAACCAAAGTATGAGTATTTTCAGCTGAGTTATGGACCAAAACTTAACTCATTATGGTGTAATTAGCTATCCCATTTATCACTATTAAAATGTTGTTTTTTTAGTTTTTTTCTTTTTTTCACACATCTATTGGCTTTTAAATTCTTTGTGTGTTAACTTACGTATCATTTTCTTAAATAATATTTTTTTTTGGAAATTTCTCTACATCTTAGTGATTTGGGAATATTCTTAATATATTATATTTTACTTGTGTGTTTTTTTGTTTTTTTGTTTTAAGATTTTTTTATTGGGGAATTGGGGGAGGGGAACAGAGAAGTTGCTGTCCTTTTGTTCTTCAGTCTAGTTGTGGAGGACGTTGCTTCACTGGCCCACGTTGGTATTATCATTGCACTCTTCCCGGGCGAGGCAGATCAGTCACCAGCTTCTGGATGGCCACTCACTGCGGCTGCTGGCTACACACGGTAGCTCATGGCAACCCACTGCCACAGGGGCTGCAGCCTACGCCATTGCCGGCAACTCACAGCAGCCCAGCTCCAGGTGGAGCCATTGTTCAGCATCTTAGCTGTAGAGGGCAGTGTCACTGGCCTTCATATGTGGGATCCAAACCGGGGCCCTCTGGCATCCCAAGCCAGCTCTTAACCAATGCGCCACTTGGCCGGCCCTACTTGTGTTTTTTAAGATTCACAGATATGTTTGCTGTTTTCATAGCATACATTTAAGAAATTATTTTCTTAAATGATTTAATTTAAATCATATTTCATAGAATAAATTATTCAAATATGTTTAAATTTTATGTTTTTTAAAATGTTTTTATACATGTAAGCCTGTGATCCATTTGGAACTTTTGCTAGTATATAGTGTGAATAAGTTTCCAAATACATAGTTTTCCAGATGCTACAAAAATATTTCATCTCTGTTTATTAAAACATATATTTTTGCCACAGAATTTAACTGGCACATCCTCCTATATTAATTTACTTTTCTGGATTTACTTTATTATTCACATTGGTCTTTCTATTTATGTACCATATCATTTTTAAAGTACTGTAACTTTTGATCACCAATAAGACAAGTTAGCCCACATTAATCTTCTGTTAAGTGCTTTTTTTGTTGAATTATGTCCAGTCTCTCCATCCCCACTATTGACAAACAAACAAACAAATAAACAAACAAAACAACAGTTGTTATTTTTACTAGTTATCCCTAAATATGCTATGCTCACTGAATTGCCCACACTTCTACCATAAATTCTAACTGGTTATTTGTAGAAAAATAAATTTCATAATAATTTATAGTCCATGTTATTATTGTAAATGGATTTTTACTCTTGCAGTTATTCAGGTTAGATATAAATGCATACTAGTTATTTTTGGTAGCAATAGTTGTAATTTTAGTGCCATCAATTGTCCTACTTTTTAAATTATATGATATGCATCCAATTATATTGTATAACATAAAAATTATATGTTTAAAAATAACTGAAATGATTCTCACTAAAATATTTTGCGCTAGTGCCTTCTTGTAATTTTGATGGACCCTCCAATATCTTCTTAGTTTATCAATATGGTCACATTTTTCTTTCTTTTGAGATAACATTGTTATTGTATATTTTTGAACCAGTCATCCATATTGTATTTTTTCCAATTGATTTTCACCATGCTACATTTCACTTTGCTATGGATTTTCTCTTTTTTGTATAATATCCCCAGTTATGGTGTATGTGCAATGAAACTGGCTCAATTCACATTTTAAAGGAACTGTGAGCTTCTACATCCCACTTTATTAAAGCTGTTCACCAGTAAGTATCTGAAACCATAAACAGGTTTCATATTATTTGAAAAAATAATACCATTTCTGGGAAGTGATCCCAAAGTAATAAACCAATGTTGAGTCAACAACCTTGGAAGTAGAGATGGTCATTCTTGCATTACGTATTATAGTAAAATGTTACAAACACTATAACACATCACTGACGGTTACAAAATGTGCAGCATGTTTTATTTTGTTTTTGTTTTGTTTTGTTTTATCAATTAAATGCTACAGCTATAGTGAAATAAACCACCCTAAAAAAGAGCAACTAGACAAAACACCATAGCCCCAGGAAGTGCCCTAGGCATTAGATGAGAGATGTGACTTGGATTAGAGCAAAGTGTTTGTTTTTTTTGAGATATCTCTCAGCTGAGTCACTATTGGACAACAACCTAAGTCACTACACTAAAAGATATTCATTAAAAACCCTTTCCAACTTTGCAGGGCAGACAGTTTCTTTAAGTATATTTTCTTTTTTTTAATTTAAAAATTTATTTTTCAATTTCCATTGACATACAATATTATATATTAGTTTCAGGTGTTCAAAACAACATAGACATTTGTATACCTCACAAAGTGATCACCCAAATACCTCTAATACTCTCTGACACTGTATATAGTTATAATATTATTGACTATATTCCTTATGCTGTACTTGACATCCCCATGACTTTTTCTTTTTCTTTTTTCTTTTTTTTTTTTTGCCAATTTTAGGTACATTTTCAATGGCATGTACACAAAAAGTGTGTCACATTTGATTTGCTAAACTTCACCAAGCAACTTAATCAGCTTTTGGTTTCCTGTGCCTTATTTAAAGCAGGATGGATGGAGACCAGTGGAAAGTGTTACCAGGATATTCATAGAAGGTATCAATAGAACTACCTTATTAACATCTAAGCTATATCTTGTGGGCACTCCTTCAGTTCCCTTTATAGGAGAATTGTGGGACCTAATTAAATGCAGTATCAAGCTAAACTGTAAAATATAGCGAAACCTGGAGAAACACATTTTTACAGTTAAACTAACTTGCTCAATGTCACAGAGCTAGTAAAAAGTAAAATATTTGAATCCATGTTCTGTGCAGAGAAGGTAACAAATAACTCTTTATACATCACTCTCAAGTTTTCCCAAACAAGCAGGATGATTTCTATGCTCACTGAAGCCCAATAGTGACTATGGCATGGGGGTGCTGAAAGCTAACAAGGCTGGTGAGCTTGCATCTGAATATTTGCATCCTATTTCGAAGTGGGGGAATATTAGGGTAAGACACATACCTTTATCATTCTGATTTTCTTACTACTCATAGACATTCAACAAATTCATGTTAACAGTTGATTGACTCTTTGTGTGATTGAATCTCAAAGTTTTATCTCCATGGGTAGCAAAGGTTACATTTCCTGTTATACTCATCTTGGTTTTACATATTTGCAAATTACATCCAATTTTATGTTGTGACTTTCTTGATTTTGTGCCTGCAAGACCAAGCAATGTCTTTAGACAACTTGGCATTTTGAACTTCTGTTTTGTTTGGCATACTAGTTTCTCTTTCAACTGCATGAGCATTTCTTTGTGTAGTCATATGAGTTTCTCCTTTTCTATGAATATTTCTATCAAACTCATTTTCAAACATTGAATTTATCAATATGTTAGGTTTGTAATGTATCTTTAGTATACATAGACACACATATGTGTGTATGTGTATATGTGTGTATGTTTGTGTGTGTATGAGAGATTGGTAACTAGTGATTTTGGCCATATTACACTCACTAAAAATAATTTAACTATATTCAGACTGCAGTAAATTTATTAAAATATAAACATAAAACTTAGGAAACAAGCTTTCTAATTAATACTTATGTATGTTGTAATGATGGAAAAACTTAAGATTGAAGCATTCTGATGGCATTTATGTTTTGTTTGTATTAAAAACCTCTTATCTGGATATAATGTCTGAATTATAATAATTTTTACACTTACTGTTTATTCTCCAACTTATAACATGCATTGTGAATTCCTCTATTGTTTTCAGGAAAGAATTTACTGTCTGCTCAAATGCATTTTGAATTCTTAAGTATTTAGTAAGTACTGTGCCTTGTACTTTATATCACATATCACATATGTTAAATGAATAGTTATTCACTGTTAAATTAAAGTATATATTTAATCAGAAAAATGCATTTACCTACCATATTGAGCACTTAGGATCATATTATATGTACTACTTACTATCTTATATTTGAGTTGGTTATAACTTCTACCTTTGTTGAAAGGTAGAACATCATTATAACATCATTATAATAAAACATGTTATTTAGGTATATTAAAAAAAGTATGATGTACTGTGAGCATGTTAAGTCTAATTCAGCATTGGTTAATGAAAGATTATAATTGAGTAGCTTATCTATTATTTTGCATTATGTAGTACTCAACATTTCATCTGTAGAATATATTATTTGAATAATAATGAGGATACATACACTGGGATATGCATCAGATCACTTTTTCACATTTACTTCCTTTTTCTACACCTTCCTAGCTCAGTCTTCCTTCATAAATATGTATGTTTAATGGTGAAGAATAGGAAATATTCATGCATTTTAATTTCTTTCAATAATAATTTAATGCCTTCTCAATATTAACAGATTATTTTATCTTTTAAATAATCAACATGGGATGATTTCTAAAACGTTTACTGATGACTACAATTTGGAAAGTACCTGAAAACAAAGGAATGCAAAAGCAATCTGGAAAATTATCTATTGAAGGCAATGGAAGTAATACAAATAATTCTAATGCAAATAATGGAAACTACTAAAATAAATTCTTAGTGCTATGCATTTGAAAGGGAGGATTCCTAAACAATCAGTTGGAGGAATCAAGTTAAGTGGGGATTAAGAAAATAGATAGAACTGTAAAGAGGTTAAAGTTTCTAGACAAGGTACATAGAATGGGTTTCTGTCTATATTGTCCAAATTTATCTGTGGGAAATATACAGAAATTGTAGGAGAGATTGGATGAGAGAAATGACATAAATTTTTGAAAATGCTTAGACAGAATAAAGAGTATTATGAGCTCATGAAAAGGAGATATTACCTTGGGAAGAGAATACATTGAGGGGAAGATTTAAGTTTTACAGTCATCACATCCTTAAATTATTTGGGAAAACCTTTGACTGACAGGAACAACAGAAATGACCAGATCAGTCCAGGCGGCTTAGTGTGAATGGGATAATGCAGGGTTGGCAAAAAACTTGGTTGGGATGAGGAGCTGTAAAAAGAGGTGTGACCATTTGCTGTGAGGCATTGACAGCTCCCTCTGCTGTTGCTTTGAATCCCCTGCAATGGTACATCAAGCTATGGAGATTAGAGAGATCTTTTCCAAATCTTGTTCCTTTGTGTTTAAAGTTGCACTCATTAGCAGAATGGTTGCCTGTTGAGGTAGTAACAACTAGAGGTGATCATTAGCAGTGTAATGTGCCCTCTTCCTAAATCCATTGAAAGGGGCCCAAACTTTCATATGACGTTTAGCTTTCCATTGCATATTACCAGACATGAAAGCTGATACTGTCAGCAATTCTGCTTATTTGCAAAAATAACTACAGAACTTATAATTTCAACTATTATCAAAGAAAGTTACCAAGTAAGTTCTGGGTACAACATGATTCATAATTATTAAACAGAGAAATCTGGAAATTAAAATCATGATAACGAATATCTTCCAAAAAAGAAATGTATGGCATTAATTATACAAAGCGGCAACAGAAAGTATTAAAAACAACCATACAGAAGACTAAAGAACACAGATTATTAATAAAATAAAGAACACAACAAAAAGAAAAAATAACAGAAGAGCTAAAGAACAACTTAGTGAGATAAAAGTTCGGGCTAGACAAAAAAAATAAAAAAGATCTATGAAAACAGGGAGGAAGGACAATCTGATAGAAAATCGAAAAGGACAGAGATAATAGATGGAGAAAGAAATAGAACTGACATCAGAAACAGTCCGCCTTCTCTCATGGGCTTATGCACGCTGTGTATTGCACAGCTTGCATGACTGCCATTTACAGCTCCACTCATCATATGTTTGTATATTTATTATAACTATGTCCATGTAGCTAGCAGTATATTGTTTTGCAGTACAGATTTTTCTTTCTAATTTTCAAAAACACACCATTTATTTTCCTGTGTGATCCAAGATGGAAGAGGCCCACTAAAGGCAATCAGTCTCACAGATTACAACCAAAATTCTGGAGAGACTACAAAACGGAACTACCTGAGGACTCTGGAAAACAACCAATATCAGTCAGATCGGGCAGAGAAATCAAACCTTGAACTATCAGTGCAACCATGAGTTTCCTATTTTGTTTGGTGCTTTCCTCCTTTATCTCCATTTTTTACCCGAAGGTGCCCCATTTGAAGGACTGAACAGCAGGCAGGGACAACAACTCATAAGAAATCACTTCTTTCTGGCCAGAGGATTCAAAAAGCAGAGCTTCTATGAGGTGGAAAATGGAGAGGGAGCCACATTTTTTCCTTTATGTTCTTTCTTTTCTCCTGACTGTCCTCAAAGTGAGGTCCCGTTGTGAAGCTTCAGTGCTACCGAAGAAGCATCATATGCACCCAAAACCCCAAGAAAGTTTTATCCCACTGGAAAGAGGAGTCAAGAATAAGAACTACTGCAGTTCTAGAGTGTGACAAGAGTCCTTGTTAATTTGTTTCTCTCTCCTCTCCCATAACTTTGCCTAGAGGACCAAATTACACTGAACTGTGCAAAAATTCAGGGAACTAAAACTCTGAGGGAACACATCATTCTTACAAGAGAAACCAAGAAAAGTGTCTCCTGGAAGTCAGAGAGTATGAGGCAGTGGGGAAGGAAGGGATCTCTAATTTTATGAGTAAACTGACAAGTCTTGGGTGAACACACAAACCTGCACATGCACAGAGATACACAGATTCATAGTAAAGAGTTTAAGAATTATACTACTGTATAAACTGCTGTCTATGTCTAAACCACTCAGTGGCACAAGGGTATGGTGAATCTAATGTATATAGGAAAGGCTTTGAAAACTATACTGGATACCCTGGACAGAAAAGGGCAACATGAAACTAACTTTTTTTGAACCTAACTGGGTCAATATTCTGCTTCAACAAAACAAAGAATATTGTACAAAGGATTTTAACAGGAATCAGATTTTCACAACAGTTAATAAAATACTTGACATACAGAAGAAATGGAAAGAAAAACCAGAAGAAACCATAAAAATGTGACCGATTTTCAAAGGAAAAGAAATTCAACAGGTATCAAATGTGAGATGACACGCATGCTGAAATTATCAGACAGAAACTTTAAATCAACTATTATAACCATGCCCCACAAATTAATAATGCACATTCTTGAAATTAATGGAAAGACTAGAAATTCTTCGAAGAGAAATAGGAGCTATAAAACAGATGAAATTTATATTTTAGAAATGAGAAATGAATACCAGAATAAAAGCATTCAATAGATGGGTCAATGGAGAATGGAGATGAAAGAGGGAAGAGTCAATGCACTTAAGGATAGATAAATAGGCATCACCCAATTTTAGAACAAAAGATTGACAAAAAGTAACAGAGCTTCATGGTCTTGTGGAACAATATCTAAGTATTTCTGTCACTGGAGTTAGAGAAGATGTGAGTTTAGTGGTTAGAAAATATGTGAAGAAATAAAGGCTAGAAACTTTTCAAATTTCATGAAGGCACAAATTTATAGGATCAAGAAACCTAGCAAACTCCTAACAGAATATATTAAAAGAATACCACACAGAGAAAGATAATAAAATTGCTATAAAACAAAGAAATGAAAAAAATCTTGAACACAGCAAGAAAAAAATGACAGGTTACATGTGGAGAACAATTCAAATAACTGAAGATTTTTCATCAGAAATTATGGAAGTCAGAGGACAGTGCATGAATATCTTTTAAAGTGCTGAAATAAAGGAAGTATCAAGTCAGAATTGTATATCCAGTGAAAATATGACAACAACATTAAGACATTCTTATATATAGAAAACTAAAAGAATTCATCACTAGCAGACATGTTCTAAATGAAACCATGAAGGGATTTCTACAAGTTGAAGGAAATGACACAGAAGGAATATTGGAACTTTAGGAATAAATGAAGAGGAACAGAAATGGTAAAAATGTGAGAAAATAGAATAGACTACTTCATTCCTTTTAACTTCATGGCATATGTATGACTATTGCAAGCAAAAATATAACAATTTTTATGTGATTTTCAATGTATGTAGATATAAATGACACAATAACTATAACATACAGGGAGGAGTGAACAGAGACCTGTATATGAATAATGTTTCTAAATGTTATCTGATGTAGATTGTGAAATGTTAGGTATGTATATTTAATTACCTAGAACTACTAAACATATTTAATGATATATAATGCAAATATCCAGTAAAGAATCTAAAATAAAATATTAAAGAAAATTAAAGTATTCAAAAGATTGCAAAAAACATGGAATAGGCAAAAAAAAGTAGGAAATTTAAAATTAATAAAAGTTTAGGTCTAAACCCAGCCATGTCAATAATTAAGTAAATGTAAATGGTCTAAACAAATCAATTAAAAAACTTAGATTATCAGATTGACTATAAGGACCTCAACTCTATAATACCAATAAAAATGCATTTTAAATATTAGTATATTGACAGAAAAAGAAGTAAAAGAACAGAAAAAGACATACCAAGCAAATAAAATTTTAAAAAGCAATATTATTATTATAAACAAGTAGATTTTGGAACAAGGAAAATTACCAGTGAAAAGAAGTATTTATGATAAAAATGGTCAATAAAACGAGAACATTAACAATCCCAAGTAACTTTGCACTTAACAAAAGAACTTTGATTTGGATAAATGAATAACTGAAAGGGTGAAATAAAAAAATAAAACTCAAAATACACTTGAACACTTGACTCCCCTCACTTTAACTGATAGAATGAGTAGATAGAAAATCAGCAAGGATATAAATTACATACACAATATGATCGACCCACTTGATCTAATTGCAATATATAGAACATCCTATCCAACAATAGCAGAATACACATTAGTAAGTTTTTATTTTTAATTTTTAAAGAAAGCCCTATTGGGGCTAGAAGGGGGGCTAACAACAGATCACCCACGACAAGATTTTTCAAAAATTAAAGCAGAGATATAGTTGCCAAAATAATGTTAAATTTCCCATTCTTAAAGAAAGTTGAAAAATAGGCTTAAATCCTAAATAAAAATAAACCATGACATTCCCAGGAATGTTATAGAATCCCTTATGGAAAGGTGGCATATGACAGAGAGAAAGAGAAAATCATCCACATGGGAAGAGGAATAATAATACTTATAATTCTTAACAGCAAAACTGGATATAAAAAGATGAGAGACCAAGGTAAGAATCTTTCTCTTTAATATTCCTGAGTATTGCTGGAAGAAAACTATCTAAACATGGATTTGTAAGTCCAACCACACTTTTGTAATAATAACATACACATAGGCATAGAAAGCTGTAGAATGCAATGTTCAACCCAGGTTATGTAGTTGTCTGTCTGAGATGTCTTGTAAAGTAAACCAGAGGAAGTGTTGGAAAGTAGCCATTATGTTAATGGGTGACAGTAATTATTAGCTGCGTTTCTCAAATGATAGGAAATAAATGATAGAAATGTGTGCTTTGGAGAGATGGGGAAACTGAGTGCTCCTGGACCCCAAATAGCAAGTAATTTGACTTAATTAAAAAAATCAAATGGCAAATTCTCTTCAGTATTTCTCAACTAATGACATACATTTAGCCCATCAGTGAAGATCAGATTAAGGGTCTGCCTTCCCACACAAGTCAATTGTTTCAGCTAGCCACCAGTAAGTTGAGGACTATGGGTAAGGAAGTAAAGAAATAAGTCAGGGTTAAGAACTATAGCTAGGAAATATTTAGCTAGTTACTGACTCATGGAACTGTCTATAATAAGCAAATAGTCCTGCAATCTATTTCATTTTTGAGGGAGTATACTGATAAATCAACAATTGACCTGATTTGAAGATATTTCAAATATTTAAATATCAAAACATATTCAGGCCCTCTAAATTGCCCTTGCAGGATTGAATTGATAATGCAGCCCTCAAGAAGAACACATTTCTCAGTGTTTATTTCATATGTGGTCCTGAAGGATCATGAACACAGAATAATATCTCGAAAGAAGGAACCAGACAATATGGAGGACAGGGCCGGTTTCAAAGATGTTCAAGCCGTGCAGTTACCCAGAGTCCTATGATTGGTTTAATGCTCTTCTGCCACAAATTTGAAATTTATTTTATCTTCATACTTTTGTTTTATAATGATGTCTGATGGGACATGCATGTAAGCATAGTAGTTATGCACAACATGTGTTCTGCAGTCCCTAGAATATAATATTTGAAATGCCCAATGAACACAGAATTCCAGTGGGACTTCTGTGAGGCCAAAAATGACCAACTCTACAATTTTCGGGACCTACTGCAAAATGAAAGGCTAGGCTCCTTATTCAAGGTAAGCATGTCAATGCTTATTACTGAGTTAACAGGAGTACTTACAGTCCTAAGTCTTGCTTTCCAATTAAACCAGAGTTTGCTTCAAATACAGAAATAAAGCAAAAACCTTCTAAGAAACATGAATGACCAAGGAATCCGCTGGTCTTCTTTCTGGCTCTTGTTAATTCTATTAACCAAGTGTGCACACTGAAAACAATGATATGAAAAAGAAGAGAAACGAATAAAAATGATATTTTATTATAGTACATTATGAAAAATATTCCACTGTATGCAAGGTAGTGTTTTATTTAATAAAGTAGAAGTATGTTCTATAACCTAATTCCTTCCAATAAAGCCAAATTCCACCATGGCTATATCAAACAAAAATGCTGAATTTTCCTACTGTTGTTTCTGAAAAGTTATATTTTAAAAGTTATACTAAATTTAGTGCTATTTATAATAATCTCTCATTATGTAGGTGAGAAAACGGAGGCCCAAGATGTTATCTTACTAAAGGAATGATAAGAGCAAATTTGTACACAAAACCAAGTCCTGTGATTATCAATCCAGCCTTTTTCCATACAAGATACGTTTCCATATCATATCATGAAAGATTGATTTATTTGGAAATGATTGTGTGTTCCTAGGGCATGGTAGCCTCTGTCTGGTGAGTATATCGAGTGGGTCTCAGAGAGACAATGAGAACAAAAAGAGAGAAGAAAGAGAACAAATTGATTATACTATCATATTTATCAGTATTATTAAAATACCTGGCAATGTGTATACAAAATTAAAATAAACGAAAATCATTTTCCTCTGTCATACTTTTTGAGTGGATAATGAAATCCATTCAAACACTGTGTAAAACATAACATTTCAATTGAAGGAAATAAAAGAGGAACGTGACTTGACATGTTTATATACTGCCCAGGAACAGGTCATCAAGGAAAAGACAAAATGCATAATTTTATTTACACACTATGATTCTAACTTTAACTATTTTCAGTGGACTACAATTCTTCTGCGTAAACAATGACTTTAAATGATATGATTTGATTTCTTGTAAATTTAGTAAGAAAGCTGGTTTGTAACTGAAAATGTGATACATAGTTGTGTGCATTTGTGCAGCATTTGTACTTATTCTTTTTTAAAAACAAATTTTGATTGTATAAATATAGATGAAAATAGTATCTTTCACAATAAAACAAAATATGCAGATGTTGCTAACGCACACTTTAACTCACAATCTCAATCTTCTTGTCCAACTGTTCTTCCCAAATTATTCATTGTTGTTAACTGTGACATATATGGAGAGGTAATTTTCTACCTTTAAAACAAATATTTGAAGACCTCTTATCCTCTATGTTGTTAATTGAAATATTTCATTAATTATTGAAATTATAATATTAATTGTGCATACATTAATTAATTTATATTAATTTAAGTTAAACTATAAAATATTTATATTTTTATATGCATGGGTATTATTACCTGACTGAAATCTTTTATTTTTCCATGAAACCATCTATAATGGTTTCCAGTTTGCATGTCTTTAAAGAGGATGAAAAATCTTAAATTATTACAAAGCAATTTGAAAAATCCAAAGTTTTTACAAAGTTCATTATCAGACTTTTTTTTTTTAGTGGCTAGTTTTTTGTGTTTGTTTTTGTTTTTTGTATTTAAATTCTGTTTACAGAAATATTTTCTTTTGCACTCATATTTCATTGATCTGTAAAAGTTTAATAAATTACATAAATCCAGTAAAAAGTAAAACTTAACTAATTAAAATGATTTTATACAAACAGGCTGGAAAACCATTACAATGAACCATGATAAACAAAACTCAAGTGGTAAGAAAGAAGTATTAAAAAAAAGAAAGAAATTTTTGATATACACATCAGGAATTACCTTTCTCATAGTGAGTTTTTAATAAGCCGTACACGACTGTCAGTTGTTTAAAGAAGGAATGGAGAGCACACTTTTATTTATTTATTGGCTCTCTGGAGCATATAAAAGAGCTTTTAAAGTATGTTATAAAATAATTTCTGATATAAGTTACAGAACCAAATATTTTATATATATCATAAATGTGTTTACACATATGTAAATGTATGTGAGTATATGTGAATAAATATATAAATGTTCATGTGAGTATGGGAAGGTGTACATACAGGAAAGTTCTGAGAGTAAAAATGCTTTATAAACCGTAGTAGTAACCTGTAGTATACATCATATGATTCTTCTTAGACAATATATTTGGGAAATTCTTTATGTTGGTGTATATAGATCAAACATATGCCTCCTAACAACTGCTTTGTAAATCACATTATAAAGATGCTATTTTCATGGAACCATTCCTTTATAGACGGATATTTAAGTTGCTACTTATTTCTGATTATTAAAGGCAGCATTTAAATGAGCTGGTTTCCTGACACTTATGAACATAATGAGTGTTCTTTTTTTTTTTTTTT
>NW_017732597.1:35390-41374 GCF_001890085.2 Hipposideros armiger
CCCAGCTCCAGGCCGAGCTGCCGCCCAGCATCTCAGCTGCGGAGGGCAGCCTCACCGGCCCTCACATGTGGGATCCGAACCGGGGCCCCCCGGCATCCCAAGCAAGCTCTCAACCATCGCGCCACTCGGCCGGCCCATGAGTGTTCTTTTTTATCATTGTATATTTGATGTCTGAAAATATAATTAATTATCTTATTTGGAATTTATTTGTTTCAAGAAAAAGGGATATTTCAATATTTATTTGAGTAGATATTAGAAGCTACCCATCATTTGCAATTGTTTGATAATATTTGAGTTACTAAAAATCTCTATTTCTTCATGTGCTAATTTTGGAAACATATGAATATGTCTAGTAATATAGCAACTTCATCTAGGTTTTTATTGTTGGCTTATTTTGTAATTTGATTTATTACTTTTATCTATGTTTTATAATTATATTTCATTTTTTTATTTTGTTTGATTTTAATCATTATACTACAGTATTATTTCTGAATAACATACTTGTTAGCTTTGTAAGATTTGAAATTTATATAAAACACAGCATGTACTCTACAACTATGCATTTGCTCAATATCATGTTAGCAAATTATGTTGATGAATGGAGCTATTGTTCATTCTTTTTTACTATAATCGATTTTTTTTTTACTACAATAGATATTGTAGTAGATATATATTGACTTTGCTTGTTCATTTTCTTGGTAACAAATATTTGTGTTAAGCCCTGGTTTTGTTATTACTAAAAAAACATTGTCATGAGCATCTTGCCCTTTGAATAATTAACGTGCATATCCAGAAGTGGGATTTCTACATTGTTTTATGTATGTAACTTCAATGTATTCATGTAAATCAAATTGTTTTCAAGTCTGATTACAAAAATTCCTATTCCACCAGCATATATACAAAACCTGTGACTACATATCTTTGAAAGCATATTTATTTTTTTTGTTTTGATGTACCAAGTATATCTAAAATAGTGGTACAAACTTGTTTTAGTGTACACTACCTGATACTTTTAATTAAAGTTTAGCAATTTTTGATGTTAATTAACCATTTTTGCTTATTCTTCTCTGAAATGCCAGTTCAAGAGTTGTGCAATTTTTTACCAGCTTATATGTCATTATATTATTGATTTATAAATCTACATATAACACTCTTTGATATAATAACAGGTAGAAGATTCAGAACATAATTCTGTATGGTTTTCTCATATTTGTACATATCCTCTGAGCAGATGTACTAACAACCTTTTTCCTGACTACATTTTCAAGAATTTCCTTTTTATAGGAAATAGCCTTAAAAGATAGATATAGTGTGATCCACCAAGGAAGAGGAAAGTTTTGTTGTTGCTATTGTTGATAATGCCTCCCTCTCATGGAGCAAAGGTTGGACATGTTAGCTAGCAACCCCCTTTAAAAGCCTAAGGCTCCTCAGCTATGACAAAGACTATTGAGTGTGCAGCATCCAACATGGGCTCTTCTATGTCACTATAGTGAGATTTGGGGGTCAAAGGGCACAGATACGATCCTTAATCTCATGTTGTCCACTGTGTCTTGTGTATAAAGTGTTTTGTCTTTGACCCAGAAGCCTCATGTCTACTGCTAGTATCTATGAAACTGTGGCAGCCGAAATTATTAGTTTGCCCATAAGATAAAATGCCAGATCTTTCACACAGTTCTTGACACTAAGTACTTATCAAAAAACAGATGATAATTAGAAAATAATACACTTTTGTCACCCTTTTCAAGCTAAAAAAAAATTTTAAAGGCCAGAAAACAAAAACATTAAATTAGCAGGAAGGTCACATATCTTGATACAAAATGTTCGATGGTAATTGTGTACAACATCTTAATCTCTAATCAATATGTCATTAAAAGTATACACTATTCCAAATCATGGAACCATCTGATTGGGTTACCAATGATACCTACACAATTCTCAACATTTGAAAAAAGTGGCTTGATTAGTAAATTATGCTCACCCCCCATATAGACTTATTCCTTCAAATTTACAACCACAAACTAATTATATATATATATATATGCTTTGTATGTGCTGTTCTACTTCATCTCATATTCTCCTTCTCAGAAATAGGCTTTTTTCAGTTTGTGTACTAACAAGAAGATACTGAAACCCAATAAACTGCACAGTGCCAGTGTTTAGAGAAGAGTCTACAAGAAGAATGGATGTAACATAAAAACAAAAACAGAGGTTGAAAAATAAGTAAGCAAGAGAAAGTATAGAAATGCAATGACTTTTAAAAGAAAATATAAAAACTACTAACAAAAATGTCCAGCAAAATATGGCAATTAAATATCATCTTGTAAAAGGACATATTTTGCATGTGTAGATTAAAAGAAAAACTCATTTGCTCTATACTCAGTAAGCATCTGACACCAAATTGTGGGGTTTTTCCCTATACCATCCAATTCTTCAACTCTCCAGACACTAACTGGATACCCTATAATTCAATCATGATGTTAACTACCCAGAGTAATCACAGACCCCACAGGTTAAGAGCTTGGTCCTGCAAGACTGCCCCCCACACCCACTTTAGAGGCAAGTCACAAGTACCAGGTTGTCACTTGTACTTCTGCCAACCAGGTATAAATTAGGGATTCTCAAAACCCCTTCCTCAGGTTTAATATTTGCTGTAGCAACACACAGAACTCAGGGAAACTTTTACTTATGTTCACCAGCTTATTATAAAAGATTTGATAAAGGATGCAAATGAATAATCAGATGAAGAGATACATAGGGCAAGGTCTGGAAGTGTCCCTGTGGAGTTGAGATGAACCACCCTCCTATGTGTACCAACCCGGAAGTTCTCAAACACTTGTTCAAGGACTTGTATGGAGGCATCATCACATAGATGGATTCTTAACTTGATTTCTGGCCACTCTCTTATCCTTGGAGGATGGAGGTGGGGCTGAAATTTACAAGCTTCTTGTCATGGCTTGGTCTTTCTGGTGACCAGCCACCATCCAGGATCTCACCAAGATTTGCCTCATTAGAACAAAAGACATTACTATTACCAGGAATTTGCAAGGGATTTAGGTACTCTGTATCAGGAATGGGGTTTAATGACAAATATTAGAGTAAAAGATGCTCCTAGCACCACTATCACATAGGAAGTTGCAAGGTTTTTAGAAGCTCTGTGTCAGGAATTAGGGGCAGATATCAAATATATATATTGATCAAATATATATATATATATATATATATATATATATATATATACACACACATATATAAATATATAATATATCCTTATCTCAAGACAAGGAAATAAGTCTTTTATTTAATAATTTAAATGATATGATTTTAATGAGTATTTTACCTATATTATAATATTCAATTCCTATAATCACTTATTTGGAAGGTAATATTATTATTCTTACTTTTACAAATAAGGGAATTAAGACGTAAAGGCTTTAAGCTACTTGTTCATAGAAAGTGCCTGAGCCAGAATTCCCGTTCATGCAGTTCAACTCTAGAGTTTATAGTTTTAACAATGTATCAACATTAATGTAGTGATACTGCAGTGTTTAGATAAAAAATAATTCTGGAATATTTTATATGTAACATACTGATTCTATAGACAAGTGGGTTTTCATGGTTCTGCTCTACATCATTATGTAGAGATGCCTGAGTTTACACACTTGAACAAAGAGAATAATTTTTAATAGTAGAAAGTTTGTTGGAAGTATTAATAATTTCCTGTAAGTGCTATAAAACTTGACTCTAAAGAAATTGTTTTTATCTACGTGTTGTGTTTATTACTTTACAAGAACGAGCTCTTCTGAGAACATCAGAGAACATTAATTTAATTTACATATATCACAAAGATATAAATGAGTTTGTATATTGAAATAAATTTATATCTGGAAGACTCATTAAAAGTAATTTGTTTATTTTTTCCTCTTAATTAATTGTATTAATACCAATAATTATATATCCTACAGTACTATGATCAATGGCAGTTCATTTTTTATTTCTAATTTAAGAGAAAGCAGCAAATCAAACTGTTCATATTGATAAAAAACGTGTTTTTAATACATTAATGTTTATATGCATATAAATATAAAGGCTTACCTGATATCAAGTAAAGAGTAAAAATGTTAGAATATAATATATTTTCCACCCACTGGCTTACTCTTCCTAATTTCAAATGGAATCATCAAGAAATATAAGTAAAAATCTCTATCAGCAAAATTGACTAAATGCCACCTACAAATATAACATTAAAAAAAATCACTCCCAGATATAAAACAGGCAAAACCAAGTGGATGGCCAAGTGGCTCAGTTGATTAAAAGTTTGCTCAAGAGTGCGAGCTCTGAGCAACAGGGTTGCCAGTTCGATTCCCAGCCCAAGCTGAGCTGCCACTGAGCTGCCAACGGATAGCAGGATGAGTCAGCTAAAAAAACAAACAAAAAAAAACAACAGGCAAATCCAGCATGAAAAATTAACCAACCCAAAATGTGTGAAGCAGAATTGAGTACATAGGCCCTAAGAATGACCACACCTGTGGCCTCTAGTATTACATTAGATGAAAGGGCTGACTATTCAGACTTAATCACACAAAAATCTCAGTCTTGTAGGAATCCCTGCCAGGTACATGAAGAAATAGTGCATTCAGGACATGAATCTCATTGAATTGGTGTCTAGTCTTCCATGTGCTTATGTGACTGCACAGGGCACAATGGGAATGTTTTCATGGGTTTTTGGTAATTCAAGCAACTGTGCTGTGAAACCCACCTGGTGTGGCTTTGCTCTAGCTAACTTCAACAGATTTCATTGGGGAAAAGAAACACTTAATGCAGAATGAATTTATCTGCCATGGCTACATCAGTATGCAGCACTTGCCTTGCTATCCAACTGCCATTATCAAACTCATTCAGGATGGCAGAGAGGAAAGATGAAAAGAACCGGGCCTTTGTTGACATTACTGGGTGTCAACAAATAATGTTTCAGTTAAAAACTAAACTTTCTAAATTTGGTGATGTCCTGTCTTTAAATATCTTATTATTATACATACTGTTTAATGCAAATTGTTTTGGGCTTTTCTGCTATTTCAACTCAGAGCATCTGACTGTATGTGCTCGCCTCTTGTGATTGCTTCTCTAGAAAGCTTCCTGGTGACCTGATTACACCAACAATATTATTTTTGGAATATAGAAGGATTACATCTAACATCTGAATTTTGTAAACCATGATCTAAGGTTTAAAATCTGTACCTTAATAACGTTTTAATTTTTATTCTCAAGACAACAAAATTTTCAGTACCAAAACATGCTTCTTTATTTTTTGTATCTCTTTGCACAGATATTTTATTAAATATCTACTTTGTGCCAGGAGCAAAACAAGCTGTATCAATGCATTTCACATTAGACATTGCAATAGCAAGTAAAATAAACATCTGTAGTTTAGACTAATCATGAAAAAAAAAGTTTCCTGGATAAAAATCTAATTCTTGCCATTCAGAAGTCAGAGATAGATTTATTATGGTTATTTTTGTTGCCATGCATTTTTTTCTCTGAACAACCTTTCAATCCCCCATATATGGGGTCATCCTCTTGTGCTTTTCTGCAATCTGACACACATACGTGAGAGAGAAAAAAGCCCAACATCCTATACCTGTTTTCTGTTTTGGACATGTTCTCTGAAAACATTCTCAAATTTGTGCCATGCCTGTAGAGAAAAGGCTAGCACAACCTGAGACTAAAATTTGGCCTGCCTCCTTCATCGGAGACATTTCCATTATCATGTTGGGCTCTCCAGATAGTGTCAGCATCACTGAGTCTTTAGCTCTAGGGAAAACTGAATATGTAGCTAAATGATACAACGAACCTATATCTTTTGCTTGACCTACTGATTTCACAGTGGAACAAATTTCATAAATCTATATACACTAGTTTTTGTTTGTCCATAACAAAAGAATAACATATAAACACAACACTGAATATTTTTTTCAAGTAAAAATTAT
>NW_017732597.1:42714-48717 GCF_001890085.2 Hipposideros armiger
TATCACAGGTTGAGATATATGGTTTACCCATCAGGTAAGCATAGCTCCCCCCCACCCCGCCCCTTTCACTATTTTGGATCTGTTGTGCAGAGTTAAGCATACATGTTCCCTTTCTCTTCTCTGCATATTTTCAATACTCTAATTTTCCCAAGCAGATTCCACTTTAATGTATAAGGCATAAATAATAGGAAAAACATTATACATATATATATATATATGTGTATATGTATATATATATAAATATATATGTTTAATAATCTAGTATTTTTCTAGTATACTTTTGTTGTACAGATGCATAAATCATAACACAATATTTTCTTTTTCTTCTTGTTTTCATTCGACTTCATGTTTTAATATCCATCCATGTGCTTTGAGTACCTACAGTTTATACATTCTGTTTACTACATATTATGGCATCATACTACAAATGGCATATGTCGTCTACATATCCTACCTTTGAGTTATTATTTTTTTTTAGTAATCGATCATTGGGATGGTCCCAATTATCTGCTTGCACATACAATGCTGTGATAAATGCCTTGAAAATATCTCCTGAAAAACATGAATATGTTGTCTCTTGAATACATAGTGAGGTTCTTCTTTTAATTGCTTATTAATAAGCTTTGCTCTCTTTGTATAAGATGTCTACTTTTTATTTTGTTGATATAAAACATTTTGTATATTATAGATATAAAATATTTTTCTGACACTAATTTTACAAATATCTATTTTTCTATCATCCCACTATTATTTTTTCATTGTGTATTTGAGAGTTGTGTATTTTTCAGTTGTGAACAATAATATTAACTTTGCTATACTAATTCAGAACTTCTAATTTTCAGCAAAATCTGGGAGTTTTATTGGATCAAGGCATTTAAGAAAGGATTTTCTACTTATCTATTGACCTCTAAGCTAAACAAGAAATTTCAGTGGCAACACAAGACACAGAATACAGACTTTACAGATTAGTTCAAGAAATTTACAAAAACATAATAATAAGGTAACAAGAACAAAAAAGCAGCAAGCCCTGTGAAGAGGGAGAATCTTATTTCCACAGTTGCCACATTATATTATTTTCAATGTCCAGTTTTCAATAAAAATTATGAGACATGCAAAGAATCACAAAAGTATAGTACACACACAGGCAAAAAAAAAACAGTGATGAAACATCCCTCAGAAAATCTTTACTTGACAAAGCTTTATATCAGCTACTATCAATAACTTCTAAGAACTAGTAAAGCATGTCTAATGAAGGGAAAATATGAGAATTATGTCTTGCCAAACAGATATAAAAATTTTACATATATTTACAGGTGACATACAGGTGAATACAGGAATTCTTAAGGATTTCACACAAGCACAGGCACACACACATACACACACATACACACAACTATTAGAAGTAATAAAAGACTTCAGCAAGATTGTAGAATACAAAATCAACATAAAATATCATTTTTCTATACAGTAGCAATGAACAATCTAAAAATAAGACTAAGAAAACAACTCCATTTACAAGAGCATATGAAAAAATAAAATGTTTAAGAAAAAATTTAGTAAAAGAAACCCAACACTTGTACAGTGAAAACTCTGAAACATCTTTGAAAGAAATTAAGGAAGACCTACATAAATGGAAAGGTATCCTATATTTGTGAATTGGAAACTTAATATTAAGATATCAATAGTCCCCAGATTGATTTTCAGATTCAATTTGTTTTCTATAGAAATTCCACCTGGATTTTTTTTTCTTCATAGAAATTGATAAGCTGACCCTGTGAAAATATAAGGGAAACAGAACAGCAACAATAATGAAAAAGAAAAAGAAAGTTGGAAGACTCTCATTTCCCAATTTCAAAATGTACTACAAATTACATTATTCCAGCCGGGGTGGTACTGTCACAAGGATAGGGATATAGTTAACATATCCCATCTCTTCATAAACAATGTTGGCGAGATTACAATTTAAATAACATTAAAAGAAAAAAATATGTTTACAACTTGTAACCCATGGAAGTTTAATGCAGAATCAAATACATTGCACAACACACAAAAGACTTAAAGGAAGATAATTCTGAAAATAATCCATCCCATGGATGTTTAATATTTAGGAAATAGTTTTAAATTCTCAGAAGGATAAGTTATTGATAAAGTGATATGGGGAACGATGTGAAAAGCTTTCCCAGAATTCACAGAACAAGGTAAAGTTTAACAAATAAAAGATGCAAGCCTGTAAATTGGTGATTTAAAATGCAGATTGCTGGTGATTACTGATACCAAAACAAATAGGGTAGGAGTGGTACCCAAAATTATAGGGTGGATATGTTTTCTAGACCAAAAAAAATGCATTCACGATGGTCCATGTAACATCATTCTTTAAGCACCTGCATGTAAGCACATAGGAGTGGGAGAGAAACCCCATCCCATAAAATGTACATTATATGTACAAAAGCAAATGTAAAAAAAGAGATTAACTCTATACTAACAATAACAAAAATATTGTTTCTCACATTTTCTATTGAACCTCAAAATGATGGAAAAAATGTAAAGTAACAGCGTCATCAGTAATTTAATGTTAAAAAAATAAAAACTTATGAGCAGATAATTTTCTGTGCAGTCATATTATCTTTGAAGATAAAAGCCACTCAAAGTAAGTAGGGCTCAAGAAAAATACAAACCTGTTCAATTCCCTTAAATTAATTTATAAGAGCTATTCACACCAATTGATAGAAAGAGAAAAATTAATACTCGTAAATGGAAAAACTGGTAAAAAATGTGTAACAGCAAGCCTTAGTTATAATTCAGAGTTGACATAAATAGTTGCTAATTTCATTATAACTACAGCAGCAAATTATAATTAATAATATGATATCTATCGTATATTGGGCCCCAAAACTAAATTAGTTTGTAATTATTAGCTAGATATCCCTTTCCCATATGCTGGTAACAAACACAAACACACCTTTTTCGTTACCTATCTTTCTCCTACCTGGTAGAGATTTCTAACAAAGAGTGTGTCATTTACCCTTCAAAGTTATGCACAATGAAGTTGTTTTAAACATCAAGTTCTTTGCCTCCTTTCACAAAATATGTGAGTTCTTGGAATATGGACCGGCTTATTGACTCACTTCTAATGAATAGAATGTGTCAGAAGTGACATCGTGTAAATTCTGACTCTAAGTTCGAAAAAGGCAACACAACTTCCACCTGGCATTCTCTTTGTTTCTGGAGACTTGAGCTGACATGAAAAAGCCTGGCTACTCTATAAAGTTTTCATACTGAGAGTTCCCTGGTTTGTCTGTTCTATTCTTGAGCTGCTCAGCTCCATCTAGCATCAACCTTCAGGCATCTGAGTCCGGGAGACTTCCGAGGAGTCCAGATGCCTGCTTCTGAGACGCCCTAGCAGACACCAAGTGAAGCAGACAAGGCTCTCCCACCAAGCCTGTTTGAGTTACTGACGTATAGAATCAATCAGCATAATGATTATTTGTTACAACNAAAAAACAACAGGCAAATCCAGCATGAAAAATTAACCAACCCAAAATGTGTGAAGCAGAATTGAGTACATAGGCCCTAAGAATGACCACACCTGTGGCCTCTAGTATTACATTAGATGAAAGGGCTGACTATTCAGACTTAATCACACAAAAATCTCAGTCTTGTAGGAATCCCTGCCAGGTACATGAAGAAATAGTGCATTCAGGACATGAATCTCATTGAATTGGTGTCTAGTCTTCCATGTGCTTATGTGACTGCACAGGGCACAATGGGAATGTTTTCATGGGTTTTTGGTAATTCAAGCAACTGTGCTGTGAAACCCACCTGGTGTGGCTTTGCTCTAGCTAACTTCAACAGATTTCATTGGGGAAAAGAAACACTTAATGCAGAATGAATTTATCTGCCATGGCTACATCAGTATGCAGCACTTGCCTTGCTATCCAACTGTCATTATCAAACTCATTCAGGATGGCAGAGAGGAAAGATGAAAAGAACCGGGCCTTTGTTGACATTACTGGGTGTCAACAAATAATGTTTCAGTTAAAAACTAAACTTTCTAAATTTGGTGATGTCCTGTCTTTAAATATCTTATTATTATACATACTGTTTAATGCAAATTGTTTTGGGCTTTTCTGCTATTTCAACTCAGAGCATCTGACTATATGTGCTCGCCTCTTGTGATTGCTTCTCTAGAAAGCTTCCTGGTGACCTGATTACACCAACAATATTATTTTTGGAATATAGAAGGATTACATCTAACATCTGAATTTTGTAAACCATGATCTAAGGTTTAAAATCTGTACCTTAATAACGTTTTAATTTTTATTCTCAAGACAACAAAATTTTCAGTACCAAAACATGCTTCTTTATTTTTTGTATCTCTTTGCACAGATATTTTATTAAATATCTACTTTGTGCCAGGAGCAAAACAAGCTGTATCAATGCATTTCACATTAGACATTGCAATAGCAAGTAAAATAAACATCTGTAGTTTAGACTAATCATGAAAAAAAAAGTTTCCTGGATAAAAATCTAATTCTTGCCATTCAGAAGTCAGAGATAGATTTATTATGGTTATTTTTGTTGCCATGCATTTTTTTCTCTGAACAACCTTTCAATCCCCCATATATGGGGTCATCCTCTTGTGCTTTTCTGCAATCTGACACACATACGTGAGAGAGAAAAAAGCCCAACATCCTATACCTGTTTTCTGTTTTGGACATGTTCTCTGAAAACATTCTCAAATTTGTGCCATGCCTGTAGAGAAAAGGCTAGCACAACCTGAGACTAAAATTTGGCCTGCCTCCTTCATCGGAGACATTTCCATTATCATGTTGGGCTCTCCAGATAGTGTCAGCATCACTGAGTCTTTAGCTCTAGGGAAAACTGAATATGTAGCTAAATGATACAACGAACCAATATCTTTTGCTTGACCTACTGATTTCACAGTGGAACAAATTTCATAAATCTATATACACTAGTTTTTGTTTGTCCATAACAAAAGAATAACATATAAACACAACACTGAATATTTTTTTCAAGTAAAAATTATATGTTTCTTTATTTGTTGCCTTTCTGTTATAGCACAGCATCAAAATACCCTATGAACAACATTAATAAGTGAAGCCAATGGATTTGTTGGAATCTGATCTGAAATGTTGACACAGGAGGAGCCAACATAGAGGCATTGGGAAAATCCTTAGACACATGAGGAAACAGAGATGGAAGGAGCCACAAATGATGAATGGGCCTTTATAAAAAGAAAAAAAAAGACTGCAGGGAATGCACAGAGCTATTAAAGTCTCCTGATATTTGTTTGAATTTGCTATTTGTTGGTTCCTTAATGAAGACTCATTCCCTTGAATTCTCACTAAAGCACCCAGTTTTCTTATGCATAATATCATCCCCACTCCCCTCCCTACTTTAAGGTTTCTATGGGATGACTCATTATAAGAGCCATGAAAGATTCCCATTCTCCTAGCCGCAGAATTCAGTCCTAAGATGAAAATGAGACCCAGTTTAGGCCATGTGGCCTTTTGGAAGAAGTTGCGAGGGCCATATAGGAAGAAGCTTTTGTCTTGCTCCTTGACAATTAGTGAAATATAGGAATAGTTGGAATAATATGTGAATGAGAGTTCATGAACTGCTACATGTACTTTAACTCATCAGATGAATTGTCCTAATTGTAAAAGTGATGCACACAGGGAGGGAAATTTTTTTTTTATTATTAAAACACACACACACACACACACACACACACACACACGGTGCCAAAACAATGTATACATATTTTAAGAAAGAAAAACTGTATTAAAATTGTAATAATATATACCGATAACAAAAATGAATACAAGTCACGTTTAACTTCTGCAATTATAAGAGATACTCAAAGTGGTTACTATCAGTGTCCAGACACTTCTGATTACGGCGAACTACTGCTTGAGCAATGTTGACCAAAGTGTCCACTTGTATGAATTTTTTGGAGATATATATATACATATATATATA